>NC_041220.1:148405620-148419303 GCF_002837175.3 Physeter macrocephalus | reverse complement strand
ATTCTCTACATCTGCGTCTTTATTCCTGTCCTGCCCCTAGGTTCTTCAGAACCTTTTTTTTTTTTTTAAGATTCCATATATATGTGTTAGCATACGGTATTTGTTTTTCTCTTTCTGACTTACTTCACTCCGTATGACAGACTCTAGGTCCATCCACCTCACTACAAATAACTCAGTTTCATTTCTTTTTATGGCTGAGTAAGGTTCCATTGTATATATGTGCCACATCTTCTTGATCCATTCATCTGTTGATGGACACTTAGGTTGCTTCCATGTCCCGGCTATTGTAAATAGAGCTGCAGTGAACACTGTGGTACATGACTCTTTCTGAATTATGGTTTTCTCAGGGTATATGCCCAGGAGTGGGATTGCTGGGTCATATGGTAGTTCTATTTGTAGTTTTTGAGGGACCCTCCATCCTGCTCTCTATAGTGGCTGTATCAACTTACATTCCCACCCACAGTGCAGGAGGGATCCCTATTTTGTATATAGATATACAATGTAGAGAAAAGGAGGGAGGACACCAAAGGGCAGAAAAATTTTTTTAATGTTTAGATTTTTCTTGTCTGGCCATAAAACATGAACTATATGTCACAGACAGACTGCCTGGGCTGTAGGTATTCTAACTGGCACCAACTTCCTGAATGGCAGGCTCAGCTCGGAGCTGAGATTCTACCGCACACACTGGGCCTTGGGCCCCCGGGGAACCGCAGCAAGCTTAGTGCCGGGCTCTAGACTGAGGAAATCCCGTCTTATCACTGGGCCCTCTCCTGGTGGGGGTGCGGGGGGGCACGTCCTCCAGCCATCCTCCTGTTCGGCACAAGCCCCCAAGCATGCCCGGTGGGCGGCTCTTCCGGTAGAGATTAGCCTTGGATTTCAGCACGATTCACTGAGCCGGACACTTACAATGTGTTCACATCTCTCTAAGTATGTTCTAGTTGACTAGCTCCTTTAGAAAAGGCTCTTTTTTCTTTTTTCTTTTTTTTTGCTTTTCCCTTATCTTCTCTGTGAAGGGGTGAGTCCATCGGGGGCTGTAGCTCTCTTTTTCCTTCTCCCACTATCCCTGCCCCTCCCATTTGCATCCTGCACATTTTTATAAAAGGGATTTTTTTTTAACTTTTTATTTTAAATTGGAGTATAGCTGATGAACCATGTTGTGTTAGTTTCAGGTGTACAGCAAAGGGATTTGGTTCCACATAGACGTGTATCTATTCTTTTTCAAATGCTTTCCCATTTAGGTTGTTACAGAGTATTGAGAAGAGTCCCCTGTGCTCTACAGGAGGTCCTTGTTGGTTGTCCATTTTAAATAGAGCAGTCTGGACACGTCAACCCCAACTCCCAATCTATCCCTCCCCACTCCTTCCCCCGCCACCCGGGTAACCATAAATTGGTTCTCTAAGTCTGTCTCTTTCTGTTTTGTAAATAAGTTCAAGGGATTGCTTACTTGACTTGCCTGTTCCTGTCCTTATAAACAAACTCCAGGCATCTGTATCTATTAGGAGGGAAGAAGGGCTTATCTCTCTTCCTTACAAAAAGCCTCAGGGCACTTTGCTTTCCGTGTGGAAGCTTGTTTCGTTTATGTTTTCTACTGCACACAGGCTGGGTGTCTGAGTCTAACCTTTTATCTTTCAGTACTGCCTTGGACTGCGGTGTATTTGCACACTTTTGATGCTTTTCTTTTCAAGGCAGGCTTTCATACTCAGCAGTGAGTCTCGGCGGAAGCACCCGGGCTTCAAGCACTTTTCTCCCTGTGCACTTTCCTTGTCGTTTTATTCACCATGGTCTCTCTGTTTCCAACCCTGACCGAAACTGCCCACCCTGGCCAGGCACCATAGCAGCCACGGGCATGAGTTCTCTTAGAACAGGAGGTCCTGGTAAGGAACGCGGAACTGACACGCTACCACCAACCGGAAGAATTCGGCGAAGGGAAAAAGGAGAGAGGAGATGCCAGTCCACAGGTCCTACCAACCTCCCGGAATCCTCCTCGGGGAATCCACCTTGGCCAACTGATGGGCGCGCCACCGCGCATTCTGAAGGACCCTGAGTCAGAACGATTGGCCAGAGACAACCCGGAAACTAACCCCATCACCATAAAACCCGAGAACGCGAGCCACGTGGCAGAGCAGTTCTCCTGGGTCCCCTCACCCTCCTGCTCTCCAGCCGGGCGCCCCTTCCCGATAAACTCTCCTGCTTTGTCAACACGTGTATCTCCCCAGACGATTCATTTCCGAGTGTTAGACTACAGCCTGCTCTCGGGCCCTGGAAGGAACCCCCCCACTTCCTGCAACAGATCTGTTGGTACATCTTTACAGATCCAATAACATCAGAGTTACACTCCAATACAACGTATTGGAGAAGCTGCTGGAAATGGATAGATCCATGTTCTGCTTTATCCCATGATTCACTCTTTAAAAAAATCATTCTCCCATGGTAATAAGTATCTTTCTGAATATCTAAGAAGGGAGAGGAACCAGGTAGTGAGTTTACCTCAAAAGGGTTAAGCCAGAGAACAGGAGGTCCTGGTAAGGAACGCGGAACTGACACGCTACCACCAACCGGAAGAATTCGGCGAAGGGAAAAAGGAGAGAGGAGATGCCAGTCCACAGGTCCTACCAACCTCCCGGAATCCTCCTCGGGGAATCCACCTTGGCCAACTGATGGGCGCGCCACCGCGCATTCTGAAGGACCCTGAGTCAGAACGATTGGCCAGAGACAACCCGGAAACTAACCCCATCACCATAAAACCCGAGAACGCGAGCCACGTGGCAGAGCAGTTCTCCTGGGTCCCCTCACCCTCCTGCTCTCCAGCCGGGCGCCCCTTCCCGATAAACTCTCCTGCTTTGTCAACACGTGTATCTCCCCAGACGATTCATTTCCGAGTGTTAGACTACAGCCTGCTCTCGGGCCCTGGAAGGAACCCCCCCACTTCCTGCAACAGATCTGTTGGTACATCTTTACAGATCCAATAACATCAGAGTTACACTCCAATACAACGTATTGGAGAAGCTGCTGGAAATGGATAGATCCATGTTCTGCTTTATCCCATGATTCACTCTTTAAAAAAATCATTCTCCCATGGTAATAAGTATCTTTCTGAATATCTAAGAAGGGAGAGGAACCAGGTAGTGAGTTTACCTCAAAAGGGTTAAGCCAGAGCAAGTGCAGAACCATCCCTTAGGGTAACTCTCTTTAAGGTACTTTTGAATACAAGGAAGGACTGTTGCCTCAGGTCTCAAGAAGGAACAAACAGCTCAACCCAAGGTCTAAAGGTCCCTTCACCCTCTTGCATCTCTTCTTGCTCAAGTTCACCTTCCAAATCCCATGTATGTGCTTCTGCTGGTTCGCATAAGGGACACATGGAGAAACTTATCCTCGGCGGGGTGGGGGGGGGGTCAGGATGTCCTGACTCTGTAGAAGAAGAAAGTCATCTAGGAAGGGATTGGGTTCACTGACCCATAAACCAGTTGGGAGCATCTTCCTTGGAAGCTTCCTTGGGCTTCTCACTTCCTTACGTACTTTCTTTCCACAGATGAATCCCAAACAGCAACAACCAAACCCACAAGCATCTAACAGAATAGTCTCCCTGCCACTTGAGAATGATCAAAATCTCATTAGTCAGGACTTCCCTGGTGGTCCAGTGGTAAAGAATCCACCTTCCAAGGCAGGGGACGCGCGGGTTTGATCCCTAGTCGGGGAACTAGGATCCCACATGCCGCGGGGCAAATGAGCCCGCGCACGTCAACTCGCGAGAAGCCCGCGTGTCCCAAACTACAGAGCCCACGCGCTCTGTACCCCAAGTGCCACAGCTAGAGAGACAAAACCCACACCCACAACTGGAGAAGAGCCCGCGCACCACGACGAAGATCCCGTGTGCCGCCATTAAGACGCAACCAAAAATTTTAAAAATACAAATAAATAAATAAATAAATAAATACTAAAAAAAAAAGGAATGGCCACAAACAATGGGCCGAACCAGTTTTCCACTGCAATGTTTGCAATATTTAAAATAAAAAAAAAAAATCTCATTAGTCACTGGAAACATCTCTGGATTTCTCCTGTTCCTTCTCTGGTTAAGTCACAACCTCACATTCACATCCCCAGGGAAGTAAATGAGGAGGTTATTTTACCAACCCCCTATGCAAACCCTGTAGCCAACTCTCTTTCTCAGTCAGTAGACCCCAAATGACTTTCTTTCTTTCTTGCAGAGTCAATGGCACAGTAAGAAACCAGCACCGCACTGCTCAACCCTGGTATTCCCTGAGCCTATTAAAATGGTTTCTTGTAGCTGTCATATGGATCGCCAATCGCTGTCTCCTCTAAATACTGCAGTGCAATGAATAATTTAAGTGACTATTTACGCAGCATCCAAGTATCGGTTCCAATAAAAGTAAACCCCCCAAGAGAGACAAATACCATATGACCCCACTTATATGTGGAATCTAAAATATGACACAAATGAACTTATCTGCAAAACAGAAACAGACTCACAGACAGAGAGAACAAAATTGTGGTTGCCAAGGGGGAGGAGGGGAGGGAAGGACTGGGAGTTTGGGGTTAGCAGATGCAAACTGTTATATACAGGATGGATACACAAGGTCCTACTGTAGAGCACAGGGAACTATATTCAGTATCCTGTGACAAACCATCAGGGAAAAGAATATATAAAAAAAAGAATGTCTATATGCGTGTAACTGAGTCACTTTGCTGTACAGCAGAGATTGACACAGCACTGGAAATCAACTATACCTCAACAAAAACAATTAAATTTAAAAAAATAATAAATAAACCACCCCCAATTCCCTTACCTTCATAGCCTATTATCTGCAACCATTTCAAGAACCTCTTGGTGAGGGTTCTTCACTGAGCATGGAATACACTGAACATACTTTACGTAGAAAGATTTAAATGATGAACAATTTTCTAGCTTCACCGTTTTTCTCAAAACAGAGGAGCCCAATGTCAAGCCATCCCTTGAAAGAAATATCGTACTGGCCATGTGGGACCATTCCTCGGCCAGCTGTAGAGCCTCAGAACAACACAGTAGGATTGATGCCTAGAGCTCAGGGAAGTATCTGGTCTACCTCACACATGCCTCAAAGGAGGATTGAGAATGCCTCAAAGCAAAACAAACAGAAACAGAAACACAAAACCCTAGCACCTGGCCTGAGACCCACACAGCTTCAAGGGTTTCTATGATAACTAATACTTTGGTTACCTATCCGGCAAAGTTTTAGCAAGAACCCCAAGGACAGAACTTGAAAAGATACTGGAAAATGCAGGAGAATGTTTCAGACTTGAGTATGCTAGAGTCGAGATTTAATTATTTAGATCTGCAGAAAGATAGAGGGCATCTGATTAGATATATATTTTATATCTATTGATATATATCTCACCCCGTGTGTGCATGTGTGTGTGTAACTGTTGCATTAAATTAAGACTACTGAGTTCATATAACACTGTATGGATGTATGTGTGTATGCACGTATCTATGTATTTATAATATACTTAATACACATATATAATACATGTATTTATCATGTTAAAAAAAGTGCCATTGAAAGTGACCAAGAAAATCAATATTCAGAATGTATGAATAACTCTTTGGCCTAAAGATTTGTAACTCTATGGTTCTTTAATGCTCCCTGGCATGATTTCAAGACCTTGAGTCTGTAGTAATTCCACATTTATGGCACATATTCATGAAAGCAAGAAAATACAGTCCTAGCAGAAATTCACTACCTAATTTTTAGGAACACACTCCATTTAATCTACTTTCAGAATTAGACTTTGATAAATACTGTTTTGACCACTAATCAGGAAAGGCATGTAAAAGTCACCTTAAGCTGTTCATCCATCCCTCTTTCATATATTCCACATTCAGTGACTATTAGCAGTGACGACCGATTCTAAAATTTTTGGTGTTTTCATCCATGGTAGTTTATGTTTACTATCCTGTCATTAATAATGTGCATCTCGGTCTGGAGATATTTTCCAGGGCTATCTCATGACATTTCACATTATGTTTTCTCCTTATGTTCAAGTAATGTTCTTTAAAAGTGCTTTAAAGTGAGATGCGTGAACTGGAAGGGGGGGTGTAATATTTGCAATGTTTCTGATGGAATGCTTTCAGCTGAGTTTTTAAGGATTGATTAATTCCCTCAAATTCCATAAAAACCCATGTGAAATGTGAAGTTGTCAGGCGCAAACCAGAGCGTGGCTATCTCAGCCCAAATCTTTCTGGCAGGAAGGCTTAAGGATCAGGAGGATTTGATGCATCGCAAAGGGGTCCTTTGTTAATGGACGACATCTGATGCAGCAGGGCTAGAGAGCGTGCGGTCACTCTATATTCTGCTCGGCAGAAAGAAAAGAACATTCTGGGTTTGTTTGTTTGTTTGTTTGCGGAACGTGGGCCTTTCACTGTTGCGGCCTCTCCCGTTGCCGGAGCACAGGCTCCGGACGCGCAGGCTCAGTAGTTGTGGCTCACGGGCCCAGCCGCTCCGCGGCACGTGGGATCCTCCCGGACCGGGGCACGGACCTGTGTCCCCTGCATCGGCAGGCGGATTCTCAACCACCGCGCCACCAGGGAAGCCCAAGAAAAGAACATTCTGTATTCAGTAAGGCTCTTGTTCCAAAAGTAATCGTGTCTCCAAAACGTAAGTGAGGTTTTCGGGCTTGTAAAATGTGACATGCATTATGACTAGCATTTAGGGGAACGGGGCATCATGTAGTTTCACTAAAAATACATGAATTCGTCTCAGTTATCCTCCCCAATCTTTGCAGGCTATGTAGCTTTGTCTTTCTTCTATTTGGCTAACGTTGAACACTGTCTTAGGCAAAATATTTTTTTTTAAATTAAAGAATTTACTCGCATATCTTTACAAGTGCATGAGATGCTTTTTGAAACATTTTTTAAAAATTTCATATGGGAGGAGAGTTAACAGTGTTGCGTTAGTTTCAGATGCACAGCACAGTGATTCAGTTATACGTAGACACGTATCTATTCTTTTTCAAGTTCTTTTCCCATTTAGGTTATTATAGAATACCGAGCAGAGTTCCTTGCCGCTAGAGATGCCTTTTTGCAGCTAGTCATTTCCTTGTTTTTTTTACGGGGAAAGTAGATAAATTCCCTGTATTATTTTTACTTCCACAAAAAATATGTATTTTATATAATTCTTCCATTTATTCAAATATATAGCAAGTATATATAGACACAAATATACATCTATGAGTATATGTATGTACATATGTTTACCTCTCAAAGACATATAGTATGCATGCATGTTTCTCTATCTATATATACAGACATACACCCAGATAGATATGTTATCTGTCCCTGTCTATGTGTATGTCCGTGTGTCTGAAATCAAAAAGTATATACTAATATTCCAATATATACCAATAACTGTATGGTCTTCGGTTGGCAAATTGCAACCCTCACATTCTACATGTCTAAACACGAGTGGAAGGGTTAACATCCATCTTTCACTAAATACGACAAATAATTTCAAAAATCAGTTTAAAAACCACTTATTTTTCCAGGCGGGCATGTTCAAATGAAAGAGGGGTGTGAATGTTTCTGAGGCTCGATAACAGTAAAGATGATTGGCTCTCCATACCAGGTGAACATAGCTTGTAAGGCACCTAGTTTCAAAGAGCAGAGGGGATATATGTATACGTATAGCTCATTCACTTCTTTGTACAGCAGAAACTAACACAGCACTGTCAAGCAACTACATTCCAATCAAAAAAAAAAAAAAAGATATTGTTCAGATACTGTAGGCACCTGTCATCATATCCCTGGGATCTCATATGAAATACGCAACATAAATCAGATACATTAAAAATGAGGCAGAGCATTCTGCCTTCATTGCGATACCAGTTGAGGTCCTTGATATTTGCCCCCAAAATACGATAATAACATCATTGTCTCCCGGCCACTGGCTTCATCTTGTACTGGTCAATTTCGCTCTCCTTTGCTGCCATTGACTCCCGACACAATCTGTTATTTCACGTGGTAAAGGCGTAGAAACCACATTTGCTAAGCTTCCTGATTACCTAATTTTCAAACTCGATGAACAGCAAATAATTGCCGGTGACGTTCCACCTTCTTGGAATATCTTTCCCCATCTTTAGTCATCAAGATTCTAGGCGTCTTCAAAGGAAAGCTGAAATGCTGTCATTTCATGAACTGTATGGTTTCTTTTCCTCCTTCCCAGGATAGAAGTCACGCCTTCCTTCTGTTTCCTCCAGTATCCTACTCTGTCTGAAGGACTCCACACATAGAAAGAATTAGGAAATTCTCCCTTATCACCCATTTTGAGAGGATTATTCATGTCTAATGAAGATGATTTGGGTGGTTTTTTTAATTTCAAGTGGGAGTTATGCAAGATGCATTCTACCTGTTGTCTTTGAAGCTTGCAAAATGAACACCATTTATCTCAATATGCCTTATAATAGAGCTGTTTACGTCTGTGTCATTCTCCCTACCTGATAATGAATTCTAGGGAACAGCGACTATTTTTATTCATCATTTTATCCGTGACAGCCTCTCGCATAATTCAGCTGTAGGCCCTTCATAAATGTTGCATCGAATTTCTTTCCTCTGCAGATCTCACGCTCCCTTACCCAAGAAGGTATTTAATGCACACAGAAAATATATATTCTTATATATATGGAGCTATCTATCTATATATATAGATAGATAGATAGATAGATAGATAGCTCCATATTTCTGGCAAACTTCACAATCATATCCTACAGAAGAATAGCGCCTGGGGGTTTTGCATTTAGAGTTAACTTTTCTTAATGTATTCTGAGCTAGCCCAACCATCCCCAATGAGTGTCTTTTAAAATGGCAATGCCTGCTACCACTAGACACAGAAACACAAGTTCCCAAGGGTCGGTAAGGAGGGGCTTCAGACTCTTCCATGTTGGGAGGAGAGAGAAGGCAGCTTCAATGGTGGTGAGTCCAGCACCATGATAATCGCTTCACTCTCCAATATGGCAAACCAATGCTGGGTGTCGGTCTATTCAATATACTCAGGTTTTGCATATCATCTGCTTGAAAACATGGTTGCATTGATGAGAATGTGTCTGCACCTGCTCTTGCAGACCAGAACATTACTGAACAGGGGATTATGGCTCATGGGTCTGTTCAGCGATATGGCATTCTGCAGACATAAATCAAGAGTTGCCAGATAAAATGCAGGATGCCCAGTTAAATTTGAATCTTAGATAATATGTTTTTTTAAGGGGAAAAAAAATTCCCACATATTGCATGGACACTCTTTGTTTTATTATTATTTTTTAAATTGAAGTATAGTTGATTTCAATATTGTGCCAATCTCTGCTGTACAGCAAAGTGACTCAGTTTTACACGTAAAGACTTTCTTTTTTTAATATTCTTTTCCATGATGGTTTATCCCAGGAGATTGGATATAGTTCCCTGCGCTCTACAGTAGGACCTTCTTGTGTATCCATTCTATATATAATATTAACAGTTTGCATCTGCTAACTCCAAACTCTCAATCCCTCCCCCCCCAAGCCCCTCCCCCTTGGCAACTACATGTCTGTTCTCTATGTCTGTGTGGACACTCATATTAAAAATATGCTCTGTCGGGCTTCCTTGGTGGTGCAGTGGTTGAGAGTCCGCCTGCCGATGCAGGGGACGCGGGTTCGTGCCCCGGTCCGGGAAGATCCATCCCACATGCCGCGGAGCGGCTGGGCCCGTGAGCCATGGCCGCTGAGCCTGCGCGTCCGGAGCCTGTGCTCCGCAACGGGAGAGGCCACGACAGTGAGAGGCCCGCGTACCAAAAAAAAAAAAAAAAAAAAAAAAAAAGCTCTGTCAATATAAGCAACATTTCTTACATTTTAATCTACCTCCCCAATTCTTTTTCTATCCCTCTGGTTCTCTTCCTTCACACTTTATGATGTGATGTTAAAATGTTTACCCACTGTATTTACTGAAAAAAAAATTTATGCTCTTCTATACTTGACATAAGAAACTTTTAAATGTTCTAATGTGGGGAAGAAATACCCTTTTGCTCTTTTTTTCTATGATTTTTCTCACATAGTACAAAAACAAAACAAAAAAATTTACATCAAAACACATCACAGTTTGTGGGAAACCCAAATTGCAAATAACTTGAATCCGTATATCTTTATGAAATAAAAACTTGATACTTACTGTTAAAAGAAAAATGCACTGTGTATCTGAAAATCAAATTTGTTATTTGCTAAAACTGGCAGTGTGACAAAAGGCACTGCTTAAAATGTTTTTTGACTGACGGCGTGAATGAACAATATACTGAAGAGCTGAAGGCTTTAGAGCCATCTAATGGGAAGATACAATGACCACCATGCAAGCACACATTAAAAAAGGAACACAGCACACTCTCTTAAAATATTTCTAAGATGCACAACTTTCACCCGAAATCTTACCTGGTTTCCAATTTCAGCATCTTTAAAGAATGTGGAAGTGGCTGTTCTCTGCATGATCTTTTAAAAGTTCAATCAGTCCTCAGGCTTGCTTTCTTCAGGCTAAATTATCTCAATTCTTTGATCATTCTCTTCGTGACCTGTTAAATATTTTAAAATAATGGTTTTCATTAATATACAAAATGGATGCTAAAGAAAAATTAGAGCAAGACCTGCTGGCTTAATGACTCCTTGGAAAAGAAAGGCTCTCTCTGTGCTATTTAATAATAATGCCTCTTACCTTCTGATCAGAAGAGCATCTATGAATGATGTTAAGAATTTAGCATATTAATGAACCCAGCCCATATGCGTAAAAGTTTTGAAAGTCACTGCTGGATTTTTACGTAAAATAACGGTCTCTGAAGGTAAATATGTTTGGCAGCCTTTGGATAACACAGCCCTGGGTTTTTATTAATCTCACAACTGTGTCTTTCAGACGTTATCAATTTGGATAGGTTTAGACATCTCAAAGAAAATACTACTTCCGTTTCTTTATTGAAATAAAGTGGAAGTCAGATAAAAGACATGACAGCTACAAAGTCTCAGGAGTTTAGCAGAATTACACAACAGCTGTGGAATGCTAATGCCACATCACAAATAACTCTTGAAGGTAATTCTGCTAAGGGGTTTGGGAGCTTCTAGTAGGAAAAGGTCTAATTAGTCCAACTAATGTGGATGATTAAGTAAAGGCTTCTCTGGAGTGAATTCTAAAACTATTAACTTTTTCTGGCAAAAGAAAAAAAAAAAAAGAATAATAGCAGAGGAAAAATATGTGGAATATGATATGTGGATAAAAGAATAAACTTGACATCTCCTACATTCCTCTGAGTTGACCAGTATCAAGACTATTTTTTAAAATATTACTTTAAAAGATTTATGTTACTGAAATATACTTGATTTACAATGTTGTGTTAGTTTCTGGTGCACAGCAGTGATTCAGATATTCATATATATACATTCTTTTTCATATTCTTTTCCATGATGGTTTATCACAGGATGCTGAGGGGAGTTCCCCGTGCTCTCCAGTAGGACCCTGTTGTTTATCCATTCTACATATAATAGCTTACATCTGCTAATCACAAACTCCCAATCCTTCCCGCCCCCATTTCCCCCCTCCCCCTTGGCAGCCACAAGTCTGTTCTCTATGTCGTGAGTCTGTTTCTGTTTCGTGGATAATTTCACTTGCATCGTATTTTAGATTCCATGTATAAGTGATATCATATGATATTTGTATAAAGAGTATTTTAGACAGTGATGTTCAGGTTGTGTAAGCTGGTAATCATGACTGTTCTTACAATCATGGAGGAATTACTCTTACTGCAACATTACTGGTGATTTCTAACCATGAGTCACTGTGGGATGCAGAAAGAAACCAGCACGGAACACATCTGAATAGGATGCTCACACCAAAGGCCAAGGGGCCAGTTCTTTAAAAGTGAGATATCGGAAGCAAGAGGAACAGGAACCATCTCCAGATGTTGATTCTGCCTACCGTCATAAATACATGCAGTGCAAACCTATAAAAATAGATACAAACTACAGAGGCTTCCCTGGCGGTCCCGTGGTTAGGACTCCATGCTCCCAATGCGGGGTGCACGGGTTCGATCACCGGTGGCGGAACAAAGATCCCACGTTCCACGGCGCGACCTAAAAAAATAGGTATCTATCTGTCTGTCTATCTATCTATCTACAAACTACATTTATGGACCTTGGGAAGATGATATTAACATGTATAAGGAAAAATGGGTCAAAATAACTAGAAATACACTGAAAAAAAATCGGCTTTGAGAGAGGAATAACCTTACCAGACATTTAAAAATTAATAGTGTCTCTACTGTTAAAAGTGGTTAAAAAAAAAAAAAAAAAAAGGTAAGTATGTTTTGGGACTTCCCTGGTGGTCCAACGGTTAGGAGGCCAAGCTTCCACTGCAGGGGGCATGGGTTCGATCCCTGGTCGTGCAAACAAGATCCTGCAAGCTACACGGTGTAGCCAAAAAGCAAATAAATATATAAAAGTGATGTGGCTTTGTCTATAATAGATAAATAAGTAGCGTACAAGAGAAACTTCACAACTAGACCCAAATCCATGTGGGGATGTACGTTACAAAGATGTCATCTCTGATACTATACATAGAGAATCCTAAAAATTCCACCAGAAAACTACGAGAGCTAATCAATGAATTTGGTAAAGTTGCAGGATACAAAATTAATGCACAGAAATCTCTTGCATTCCTATACACTAATGATGAAAAATCTGAAAGAGAAATTATGGAAACACTCCCATTTACCACTGTACCAGCAGATGGAGAGATATACCATGTTCCCGGATTGGAAGAATCAATATTGTGAACATGACTATACTACCCAAAGCAATCTACAGATTCAATGCAATCAAATTACCAATGGCATTTTTTACGGAACTAGAACAAATCATCTTAAAATTTGCATGGAGACACAAAAGACCCCGAAGAGCCAAAGCGGTCTTGAGGGAAAAAAACGGACCTGGAGGAATCAGACTCTCTGACTTCAGACTATACTACAAAGCTACAGTAATCAAGACGATATGGTACTGGCACAAAAACAGAAATATAGATCAATGGAACAGGATAGAAAGCCCAGAGATAAACCCACACACATATGGTCTCATTGTCTTTGATAAAGGAGGGAAGGATATACAGTGGAGAAAAGACAGCCTCTTCAATAAGTGGTGCTGGGAAAACTGGACAGCTACATGTAAAAGTATGAAATTAGAACACTCCCTAACACCATACACAAAAATAAACTCAAAATGGGTTAAAGAGCTAAAGGTAAGGCCGGACACTATCAAACTCTTAGAGGAAAACATAGGCAGAACACTCTGACATAAATCACAGCAAGATCTTTTTTGATCCACCTCCTAGAGTAATGGAAATAAAAACAAAAATAAACAAATGGGACCTAAGGAAACTTAAAAGCTTTTGCACAGCAAAGGAAACCATAAATAAGACAAAAAGACAACCCTCAGAATGGGAGAGAACATTTGCAAACAAGTCAAGGGAGAAAGGACTAATCTCCAAAATATATAAACAGCTCATTCAGCTCAATATTAAAAAAACAAACAACCCAATCAAAATATGGGCAGAAGACCTAAATAGACATTTCTCCAAAGAAGACATACAGATGGCCAAGAGGCACATGAAAAGCTGCTCAACATCCTTAATTATTAGAG
>NC_041220.1:148396043-148405539 GCF_002837175.3 Physeter macrocephalus | reverse complement strand
CTGGAGAGGGTGTGGAGAAAAGGGAACCCTCTTGCACTGTTGGTGGGAATGTAAACTGATACAACCAGTATGGAGAACAGTATGGAGATTCCTTAACAAACTAAAAACAGAATTACCATATGATCCAGCAATCCCACTACTCCATAATTCAAAAAGACACATGCACCCCTATGTTCATTGCAGCACTATTTACAATAGCCAGGTTATGGAAGCAACCTAAGTGTTCACTGACAGACGAATGGATAAAGAAGATGTGGTACATATATACAATGGAATATTACTCAGCCATAACAAGGAACAAAATTGGGTCATTTGTAGAGACGTGGATGGACCTAGAGACTGTCCTACAGAGTGAAGTAAGTCAGAAAGAGAAAAACAAATATCTATGTTAACGCATATATGAGGAATCTAGAAAAATGGTACAGATGAACCGGTTTGCAAGGCCGAAATAGAGACACAGATGTAGAGAACAAATGGACACAAAGCGGGGGAAAGCAGGGGTGGGGTGGTGGTGGTGTGATGAACTGGGAGATTGGGATTGACATATATACTTTAATATGTATAAAATAGATAACTAATAAGATCCTGCCGTATTTTTAAAAAGTAAAATAATATTCAAAAAAAAAAAGAAATGGCACCAAATCAGAAGAGTTAAGACCTAAAAAAAAAAAAAATTTTACAGAGAATCCAACAAGACTTTGACACTTGGAAATGGAGTTAAGACCTAAAAAAAAAAAAAAATTTTACAGAGAATCCAACAGACTTTGACACTTGGAAATGTGTTTCTTTAGCAACAAAGTTTCAGTGAGGTAGGAAACATTTCCATCTCTATAAATCCAACTAAAATGTTTAAATGAATAACATTTACATACTCTTCAAATACATTTTTATTAAGTTAGAACTTTTTTGGAACTCAACCAACCATGAAGTCCCAAAGACTTAATTACATTATGGACACTTGAAACTGTAACAGTGTCCTTAGAGAAACAAAAATTAGAAGGAAGATGAAGAGGTGTACTAATTTCCTCACACCTTAGGGCAAAAAATCATCAGAATCAAGATTCTGATGCATCTACACTACTTAAGGTTATTTGTGAAGGCTGACATGTTAATTACTAAACAAAAATTCGAACTGCTTAATTAAGTTTGCCATTGGAGAACAGGGTATTTTTTGATTTTTGTTTTTAATAAGAGAATTTTAATGAATTTCCATGGAAGCTGGAATAATATTCATATCTCGATTGGAAAGAACATGGGGCATAAATGAAATACGCATTCACGTGGGTAATCCTCATAGCCTAAAAACACCTGTAATTAATTGGAAAACAGAGTGTCTCCTGCTAGGAATGGATACTAGTACAGCATCTAAGAATGCTGAGTGGAGTAGATAAATCTCTTCTTAGCTAAGTGGCAGTGGGCAGGTTACCTAAACTTGCTATTATATGACAGCAAATAATATAATGATGACTTAGTCGCTACATTTTTCCTTTCCTTCTTTTTTATTATCGTGAGAACATTTAATATGAGATCTACCATCTTAACAAATTTTTAAATGCATGACATGTCACCTCATGCGAGTTAGAATGGCTTTTATGCAAGAGAGGGAGGGAGGGGAGGAGGAAAAAAGAGAGGGGGTAGGAAGGGGGGAGAAGGAAGGAAGGAAGGAAGGAAGGCAGGGAGGGAGGGAGGGAGGGAGGGAGGGAGGGAGGGAGGGAGGAAGGAAGGAAGGAAGGAAGGAAGGAAGGAAGGAAGGAAGGAAGGAAGGAAGGAAACATGTTTGTGAGGATGTAGAGAAATTGGAACCTGTGTGCCCTCTTAGTGGGAGTGTAAAATGGCGCAGCCACTATGGAGAACAGGATGGATAGTCCTCAAAAAGTTAAAACCAGAACTACCATGCGATGCAGTGACACTGCCTTTCCCTCTGAGCCTTACTGAGGTATAACTGACAAATACAACTGTATGTATTTAAAGCGTACAACATGATTTGATACAAGTATACACTGTGCCGTGATCACCACCATCAAGTGAATCAACACATCCAACATCCATCAGCTCCCATCCACTGACACCGCCCTGACCTGTGCTAAAGTCACTATCTTTTGCAGCATCTCTGTAAATGTCAACCCAGTGAAAAATAATAACAACTTCTGAATAAAGTTACGCAATAATTCTGACCTCGCATTCCCCCCAAATGGGTCTCAGTGACCCCCAGGGCTCTAAATACAGACGACACTTTGAGGACCACTGTTCTGCAGGAAAACCTATTTAGGAACAAAACATGCCTTGACATCCTACTGCAAAAATGCATATAGGAAACAGGGCACTTTGCCGACGATGGAATAGAAGAATTTTTTCGAGATAGGAAAAGTATATTTTATCTTCTGGATTTGTTGTGGGGCTGAGGAACGCATCTCATTTATCCAAAAAATATGCATTCACTGGCAAACATGGGCTGGAGACACATCTTCTGGGGTTACTCAGCAGGGAAACAAGATGCCTGAGGGAAACTGGGGCTTGCTGATGACAAGAAGGAGCTTCTTTCCTCAATGGTGGCTCTAGTTTGTAGGAAAACCCCATGACATGTTTTTGCTGCACAGAAACAGGTTTGTAAATCAATATAAAGTGAGATACAATGTATGTTCTGACATACAAGCAAACCTGTTTCTGCAGGTAAAGCCATGATCACACATAATTCCCAAAGACATTTTTCATGGATCATCTGGGAATTTCTAATCACAGCCCAGATTATGTTGCCCAAATTCTCTTCCTTTTGGAAACATCCAAGAAATGTCATGTTTAAATGAGGAGAGCTACATGCATCACCTCTTTCTATTTATGCAAGAGACCCGCTACCGGAATTGCTCACAGCCCAGTGGAGGTTCTTAGCGGTATAGTTGCCATTGCTTTTTTGTTATTGTCATTTGGGGCTGTCCTTGGCTCATGATTCGTCTCTAAGCTGAATAATAATTAGACACCTTGGAGTTTAATTTCTACCACTCCCCTTCAAGAAATGCTTCAGATTTTGTTCAACATGTTTTCCAGAATCCATACTTTTTTCTGTTTCCTCCCCCCTCTCTTTTTTCTTTACTTTGACTTCCCCAATGTGAAGTATGTATTCCAACGGCGAGCTGACCTCCTGTTGCTGTTCCTGACGCCCAGACATTTTTCCATTACTGCTCAAAGCCTAGCGTTCCTAAATTAGATCTTCCATGAAAAAAAAAATGTCCCTGTGGTTGTGAGCCAGAGGCAAGTCTGTGTGAATGTTCCCAGAACTGATCCTAGGACACTGCAATTGTCAGAAGACATGTGGGTCTGGGGGATGTGTCCAGAGAAGCAAGGAGAGAATGAATTCCTTACATATCCCACCTATATTTTCAGTCAATTTAAAGTGAGTTGCAGAATTTGCAAAACAGTTTTAATGACCCTCCTTTACAACTGAAAATGTTTGACCTGCCTCCGGCTAAACACAAAGTCACTGACTTAAGACACAGCAAGCGTCTATGGTCATTCAGCAGTTTTCTAGACAGGAAGATCCCCCTGGGGATGGAACATCTTGTGCCAGGGCCCTCAATGAACCCCAGAGCGCAAATTCTCCCAAATACCAAAAGGGAAATAGGGCCAGAGTCAGAACCATGACAAAACCATCCTTCAGGGGTGAGATTCGTCCTGAAGTAATTATCAGTGAGCAAATGCAGAAAATACGAATTATGGAGACTTAACTGTGAAGCACATTTACCTACAACATGTGCTACATGTTTTCTTCCAGGTGGAATTAATTTGTAGGCAGGCATAAACCCATCCGCCTACTACTAACTAAAATGACCCTGTGCCCTTTTCTCAGCTAGGAATGAACTTGGCTTTGCGTAACCAACGTCATAGGTCCTTCATCCACTCTTTTCCTCGGACTGAGGCAATCAGGACCCTCCATCTCGGGCATGGGTTGCTTTCCTTGGATTTACGTGATCCTGGTCAACCTGAACCTGAGTCATCAGCTAGTTGCCCTAGCTTAAGGTGATCACCCCAGACCCCATCTCCGTCAACTGTTTTCCCTGCGCTAAAGCAATCATGGAAGGCAATCTCGGTTTCCCTGGACTGAGAAGATCCCCGTCTCTCATCAGCTGCTTCAGTCATTCATGACCTGAGATTACAGTCCCCCAGTGGCCGTCTCTGCCACGTGTCCCTGCCTTTTGTCACTTGTTCCCCTGCACTGATGGGCTCTCAACCCAACACCTCTCTGTCCCACTCTGCTTTTCCTGGGTGTAGAAGCCCATGGCTGCCCATCGGCCGGCTGGGTCATGGACGAGTCACCTTGGACATGGAAGAGCGTGGCCATCCATTTTTTAACGGAAAAATGTGACATATTCATGGAGCAACCGATGCACACGGCTAATAGGCTTGCATTACATGGAAATAAGTGGGAAAGGCGTCTGGATGAAGTATATATGCTATTTACGCAGCAGGCCAGCTTAGTATGTACCCAGTGATGTTTCAGGATGGAGATGGATTTATTTAAGGCGGGTAGCAGGGCATCATTATCAATGTCAGATCTTGAATCCTCTGATCGCGTGCTGCAGCGGTCTCCCAAAGAATTCTCCAGCTCATCTAACAAAGGGCACGGCCACGTATGTTTAGCCTCATGCAAATGTCGACTTTCGAACCCTTCCGAGTCACACAATCCTTTATTCCCCAGTCAGTGAAGGAAGAATGAGAAATCAGGATGTCAGTAGCAGCTATGAAGGTTGGATAAAACGGAAAAAAATATCCGTCAGCAGCTACACAGGCCAAAGAACAGAGTGTGAGGCCTGGACCTACCAGTTCTTACTTCTTTAATGCAAGAACTAGACGATACACACAAACTGAAAAGTTGGGTGCTGAAAATATTCCTTAGTAACCAGCCCAAATAAAGAATGTTTAGTCCAAGCTGTCTCAATTTAATTCTCCTTAAATTGCAGAGGAATGTAATCAAATGTTTGGAATTATGTGGAGACACCAATACCCCTTCTCATCTGAAAAGATGATTGCAAAGGAAGTTCCTACAACTATACCTACATTCAAAGTAATGCGGGACTTCCCTGGTGGCGCAGTGGTTAAGATTCCATGCTCCCAATGCAGGGGGCCCAGGGTTCGATCCCTGGCCAGGGAACTAGATCCCCCATGCGTGCCGCAACTAACAGTTTGCATGCCACAACTAAGGAGCCCTTGAGCCGCAACTAAGGAGCCGACCTGCCACGACTAAGACCCAGCGCAACCAAATAAATAATAACTATTTTTACAAAAAGAAATCTATACAAAAAAACAAAACAGAAAACAAAAACAAAAGACAAAGTAATGTAAAACCAGAAATCTTTGGAGAGCAGAGGGGTTTATCTGTAATTAAAAGCATTTCATGGGCTCCACCGGTGGCACCCATGGTTGAGAGTCCGCCTGCCGATGCAGGGGACGCGGGTTCGTGCCCCGGTCCGGGAGGATCCCACGTGCCGCGGAGCGGCTGGGGAGAGGGCACGACAGTGAGAGGCCCGCGTACCGCAAAAAAAGAAAAAAAAAAAAAAAAAAAGCATTTCATATTTTGATAAGGTTTTTATAAATACCTTATACAATGAGGTAAAAATCCAGGCGTTAATTTCTGTTTCAAATTTTTGTTCCACCAACGATGTTGACCGATTATTCTATGCTTCAGTATGCAATCATCCCTTTCTCTTTTTTTTAAAAAAAAAATGCATGAATTAAAAGAATCTAGGCGGCGGCGGCCGGGGCTCAGCTTGGGCTCTGCGGGCAGGCGGGTGGACAAGGCGGCCAGCAGGTACCGGGTGGGAGATTACGTCTACTTTGAGAATTCCTCTAGCAATCCGTACCTCATCAGAAGGATAGAAGACAATCTCGGTCACTGACTGGTTTCCCTGGACTGAGAAGATCCCCGTCTCTCATCAGCTGCTTCAGTCATTCATTACCTGAGATTACAGTCCCCCAGTGGCCGTCTCTGCCACGTGTCCCTGCCTTTTGTCACTTGTTCCCCTGCACTGATGGGCTCTCAACCCAACACCTCTCTGTCCCACTCTGCTTTTCCTGGGTGTAGAAGCCCATGGCTGCCCATCGGCCGGCTGGGTCATGGACGAGTCACCTTGGACATGGAAGAGCGTGGCCATCCATTTTTTAACGGAAAAATGTGACATATTCATGGAGCAACCGATGCACACGGCTAATAGGCTTGCATTACATGGAAATAAGTGGGAAAGGCGTCTGGATGAAGTATATATGCTATTTACGCAGCAGGCCAGCTTAGTATGTACCCAGTGATGTTTCAGGATGGAGATGGATTTATTTAAGGCGGGTAGCAGGGCATCATTATCAATGTCAGATCTTGAATCCTCTGATCGCGTGCTGCAGCGGTCTCCCAAAGAATTCTCCAGCTCATCTAACAAAGGGCACGGCCACGTATGTTTAGCCTCATGCAAATGTCGACTTTCGAACCCTTCCGAGTCACACAATCCTTTATTCCCCAGTCAGTGAAGGAAGAATGAGAAATCAGGATGTCAGTAGCAGCTATGAAGGTTGGATAAAACGGAAAAAAATATCCGTCAGCAGCTACACAGGCCAAAGAACAGAGTGTGAGGCCTGGACCTACCAGTTCTTACTTCTTTAATGCAAGAACTAGACGATACACACAAACTGAAAAGTTGGGTGCTGAAAATATTCCTTAGTAACCAGCCCAAATAAAGAATGTTTAGTCCAAGCTGTCTCAATTTAATTCTCCTTAAATTGCAGAGGAATGTAATCAAATGTTTGGAATTATGTGGAGACACCAATACCCCTTCTCATCTGAAAAGATGATTGCAAAGGAAGTTCCTACAACTATACCTACATTCAAAGTAATGCGGGACTTCCCTGGTGGCGCAGTGGTTAAGATTCCATGCTCCCAATGCAGGGGGCCCAGGGTTCGATCCCTGGCCAGGGAACTAGATCCCCCATGCGTGCCGCAACTAACAGTTTGCATGCCACAACTAAGGAGCCCTTGAGCCGCAACTAAGGAGCCGACCTGCCACGACTAAGACCAAGACTGCAGTTGGCAACGTGGAAGCAAAAGTAGTGTGCTTTTATAGACGACGAGATATCTCCAACACGCTTATAATGCTTGCAGACAAGCATGCTAAACAAACTGAGGAAGAATCTGAACCAACAATTGAGGCTGACTTGACCGATAAAAACAGAAACATCCGTTGAAACATAGGGAGCTCTTTCTGTCACGCCAGCACGAATCTCTGCCTGCAACACATATCAAGTTAGGATTCCAGAATATGAGAAGTAGCATCACCATAATCACCATTACTGCTCCGCAGAAGACGGGCTGCAACCACAGTTGGTCGTGAACTTTTCTTGGTTTAAGTGATGCCATGTTGCTTCTACATTGTCTCCTGCCCTCCAAAAGGAGGAGCCTTCTTAATTCAGTTGAAAAAGGATCTACAGCAGCTGTTAAAAATCTTGGGTTTTATGTATAATTTCGTAGGCTCTTCATAAGTATAATTTTTAGGTTCTTCAAGTCTAGAAGCTCCTTAGTATGTCCTTTTTCCTGCCTGCTGTGGAACACGGTACTCAATAGCCAGTTAGACTTTGAAGCTCGCCTAGTTGCCATTTAATTTTATTTTTGTTTGTTAAGGAGATAAAAGTGATCAACAGATAGTAGAATAATCTCCTCTCAATGACTACTGACCTTAAATGAAGTTTTAGATTGTGTGCCTTTCTCTTGTCATGAAAATTAAAGACTGATATATGGAATCACAGGTTGCTTAGGACTCTGAGGGACCGACTTACTCAGGGTCACCATCAAGCTTTTACACGGAGCGCTAAGCAGAGGACGGCAAATCTGTTTTGTATACATATTATTTGTCACCAAACAAAATGAATTTATAAGCCATGTACGGCAACCATGAGGAAGGGAGAAATGGAAAAGTTTCCAGCCAAACAAGAGGTATTTGGGGGATGGAATACTGAAGCTCTTGTGTTAACACCCAGTGCTGATGAGGGTTGGCAAATAGATAATCCTTCTATATTCGAATGTTAATACAATCAGAGAAATCAAACTTTCATGTGTGAATATCCTTTGACCCAGCAATGCCACTTTTTTGATTTTATCTAACAGAGGTTCTCATGCAAGTGTGTAGAACTATATATACTGGTATGTTTACTGCAGAATTGTTTTTTCCCCTGCACTGATGGGCTCTCAACCCAACACCTCTCTGTCCCACTCTGCTTTTCCTGGGTGTAGAAGCCCATGGCTGCCCATCGGCCGGCTGGGTCATGGACGAGTCACCTTGGACATGGAAGAGCGTGGCCATCCATTTTTTAACGGAAAAATGTGACATATTCATGGAGCAACCGATGCACACGGCTAATAGGCTTGCATTACATGGAAATAAGTGGGAAAGGCGTCTGGATGAAGTATATATGCTATTTACGCAGCAGGCCAGCTTAGTATGTACCCAGTGATGTTTCAGGATGGAGATGGATTTATTTAAGGCGGGTAGCAGGGCATCATTATCAATGTCAGATCTTGAATCCTCTGATGGCATGCTGCAGCGGTCTCCCAAAGAATTCTCCAGCTCATCTAACAAAGGGCACGGCCACGTATGTTTAGCCTCATGCAAATGTCGACTTTCGAACCCTTCCGAGTCACACAATCCTTTATTCCCCAGTCAGTGAAGGAAGAATGAGAAATCAGGATGTCAGTAGCAGCTATGAAGGTTGGATAAAACGGAAAAAAATATCCGTCAGCAGCTACACAGGCCAAAGAACAGAGTGTGAGGCCTGGACCTACCAGTTCTTACTTCTTTAATGCAAGAACTAGACGATACACACAAACTGAAAAGTTGGGTGCTGAAAATATTCCTTAGTAACCAGCCCAAATAAAGAATGTTTAGTCCAAGCTGTCTCAATTTAATTCTCCTTAAATTGCAGAGGAATGTAATCAAATGTTTGGAATTATGTGGAGACACCAATACCCCTTCTCATCTGAAAAGATGATTGCAAAGGAAGTTCCTACAACTATACCTACATTCAAAGTAATGCGGGACTTCCCTGGTGGCGCAGTGGTTAAGATTCCATGCTCCCAATGCAGGGGGCCCAGGGTTCGATCCCTGGCCAGGGAACTAGATCCCCCATGCGTGCCGCAACTAACAGTTTGCATGCCACAACTAAGGAGCCCTTGAGCCGCAACTAAGGAGCCGACCTGCCACGACTAAGACCCAGCGCAACCAAATAAATAATAACTATTTTTACAAAAAGAAATCTATACAAAAAAACAAAACAGAAAACAAAAACAAAAGACAAAGTAATGTAAAACCAGAAATCTTTGGAGAGCAGAGGGGTTTATCTGTAATTAAAAGCATTTCATGGGCTCCACCGGTGGCACCCATGGTTGAGAGTCCGCCTGCCGATGCAGGGGACGCGGGTTCGTGCCCCGGAGCGGCAGGATCCCACGTGCCTGGCCGCTGCGCCTGCGCGT
>NC_041220.1:148343961-148395952 GCF_002837175.3 Physeter macrocephalus | reverse complement strand
GTGGCCGCTGAGCCTGCGCGTCCGGAGCCTGTGCTCCGCAACGGGAGAGGCCACGACAGTGAGAGGCCCGCGTACCGCAAAAAAAAGGAAAAAAAAAAAAAAAAAAAGCATTTCATATTTTGATAAGGTTTTTATAAATACCTTATACAATGAGGTAAAAATCCAGGCGTTAATTTCTGTTTCAAATTTTTGTTCCACCAACGATGTTGACCGATTATTCTATGCTTCAGTATGCAATCATCCCTTTCTCTTTTTTTAAAAAAAAAAATGCATGAATTAAAAGAATCTAGGCGGCGGTGGCCGGGGCTCAGCTTGGGCTCTGCGGGCAGGCGGGTGGACAAGGCGGCCAGCAGGTACCGGGTGGGAGATTACGTCTACTTTGAGAATTCCTCTAGCAATCCGTACCTCATCAGAAGGATAGAAGAACTCAACAAGACTGCAGTTGGCAACGTGGAAGCAAAAGTAGTGTGCTTTTATAGACGACGAGATATCTCCAACACGCTTATAATGCTTGCAGACAAGCATGCTAAACAAACTGAGGAAGAATCTGAACCAACAATTGAGGCTGACTTGACCGATAAAAACAGAAACATCCGTTGAAACATAGGGAGCTCTTTCTGTCACGCCAGCACGAATCTCTGCCTGCAACACATATCAAGTTAGGATTCCAGAATATGAGAAGTAGCATCACCATAATCACCATTACTGCTCCGCAGAAGACGGGCTGCAACCACAGTTGGTCGTGAACTTTTCTTGGTTTAAGTGATGCCATGTTGCTTCTACATTGTCTCCTGCCCTCCAAAAGGAGGAGCCTTCTTAATTCAGTTGAAAAAGGATCTACAGCAGCTGTTAAAAATCTTGGGTTTTATGTATAATTTCGTAGGCTCTTCATAAGTATAATTTTTAGGTTCTTCAAGTCTAGAAGCTCCTTAGTATGTCCTTTTTCCTGCCTGCTGTGGAACACGGTACTCAATAGCCAGTTAGACTTTGAAGCTCGCCTAGTTGCCATTTAATTTTATTTTTGTTTGTTAAGGAGATAAAAGTGATCAACAGATAGTAGAATAATCTCCTCTCAATGACTACTGACCTTAAATGAAGTTTTAGATTGTGTGCCTTTCTCTTGTCATGAAAATTAAAGACTGATATATGGAATCACAGGTTGCTTAGGACTCTGAGGGACCGACTTACTCAGGGTCACCATCAAGCTTTTACACGGAGGGCTAAGCAGAGGACGGCAAATCTGTTTTGTATACATATTATTTGTCACCAAACAAAATGAATTTATAAGCCATGTACGGCAACCATGAGGAAGGGAGAAATGGAAAAGTTTCCAGCCAAACAAGAGGTATTTGGGGGATGGAATACTGAAGCTCTTGTGTTAACACCCAGTGCTGATGAGGGTTGGCAAATAGATAATCCTTCTATATTCGAATGTTAATACAATCAGAGAAATCAAACTTTCATGTGTGAATATCCTTTGACCCAGCAATGCCACTTTTTTGATTTTATCTAACAGAGGTTCTCATGCAAGTGTGTAGAACTATATATACTGGTATGTTTACTGCAGAATTGTTTTTATTTGTTTAGTTAAAGATTTTTTTGCAAATAAGTGAGGTCATTTTCATTCCTAGGTATGAATCAGCATCACAAATATAAGTAGGAATTTGATATTTGATAGATTTCAGGATTGCTCTAGTATCAGAAAATGCAAGCAACTTTCATATTTATGCTTTTCTATATTTCTACTTTGTCTGAAATGAAAACACATTAGATATATAATGGGAAAAGTATTATTTAAAAGTTTGTACATTTGGACGTTAGAGAGGGAACATGCCATTTTGCGTCCATTTTAATCCCCTGCCTTGCCTGACAGCCTGGCTGGTTTTGATGAAGACAGAATAGATAGACGGGAATCTACTAAAAACTAAACTCTTTCTTCTCCCTTCCCCAGGAGTAGTAAAGTACAATAGAAACATTAGCTACTGTTACCATGTGACAGCAGACCTGTCTGTAATTTACCGGTACATTTTCCAAATGTTTCTGTTGCAAAATGCTGTTTCCTTCAAGAATTATTCTGTCAGTGTATATTCCCACCACAGTATAGTATGAATATGCCCACTTTGCTGTTTCCTCACTGCATATTAAAATTTTAAAGTAAAAAAAAAAAAAAAAGAATCTAAAAAAGAGTGGATACATGTATAATACATAACTGGATCACTTTGCTGTACAGCAGAAACTAAGACAACATTGTAAATCAACTACACGCCAGTAAAACGTTGTTTTAAAAATGCATGAATTACCAGGCATCATGCTAAATTTGTAGGCTATAAAATGAAGATGACACAGCTCCTATATGATAAAGGTGATCCCAAATACTGAGGAGACAGTCATTATTATTATTCCTATTATTATTTTTTTCTTGGTTACCTGTTTCTGGTATTACTGCTTAGTATAGACAGGGAAGCCATATCAAACTCTCTTTTGTCATGTTAAATGTATATTTAGTTCCAATATAGTTTTATAAGGCATCTCACAAAGGAAGCAGCTGCTTTTAAAAGTAGGACACAGTAATTGTGGGAACGTGGAGATCAAAACATCCACCAGCTTTCTCTGATCCTGGAGGCAGGGAGGCTTCCGTTTGATAACCCAAAAAGGCAGTTGAGGCCCCCCTAGAAGCACGGAGCAGAGGTGCACCAACCCTTATTTTCAAAAGTGATGGATTATTGAAACAGTGTTTTAGATTTGGATATTCCAACTGTTTGAAATAGGAACATAGAAACTGAAATTTAAACACTTGAGAGTGATCTAACAGATGGACCTGCTAAGAATGAACACTATTTTAAAATTCCTACTTGTGGAATTATTTTTCAGAAGCCAGCAGCCCAAAAGGGTGGGTGTAAAGACCTTTGCAGAATCTCTGGACACAGACCTGAAATTGGATGGAGGGATCCTCTTATCTCAGCACAGGGCACTGCACATAGTAGATGCTCAATGAATGACTCTTTCATATACAGAACACCCTAGACACTGGATGTCCTTGACTTTGAGCCCCATGCTGTTTACCATAATCAATGTAACTGTCACCAATGATCTAAGGCTATTTTCATCCTTTCTCCAGGGAAAGAATGCTCCCGAGTCTGAAACGTTTATATGCTGATTTTCAAAAATTAAGCTCCATGCCACTGAAGATAAAGGAGAGGCACAGTGAACAATTAGTTATAATTTGCATTCTGTACGGGAATCTTCTCATTCATCGATCTTGTCATTTTTAATTTATATATTACAGGGATAATGAGACCAAGTAAATTAATAAGTGTGGAGAAGTCTGTAATTCCTAGTCTATATAAATAGACACAATGCATGGTTCAAAACTAGAACAGAATGGATAATAAGCCATCAGACTGTATTAGTGGGTCAGTGGTAAACCTGGTACTGAGTGGTAAAGACACAAAAGATGTACAAATATGACCTCACGTAAAAAGCATCATCTCAAAATTCATACGTTTCAGAGACATCCCAATCTGAAGTTTTAAAAAAGGTTAGTTGTTCTTGTTATTCTTTTTTTTTTTTCCAATCTGAATTTTTATCTTCCACTATTACCAATGGGCTCCTATGAAGGCTTGATCAGTATTTCCTGACATGATGTATTTAATCTCATGTAAAACGCAAATATGTAAATGGGATATAAAAGATCATAAGGAGTTGACATTAAATAAACACACTTGAAAGGTGTGTGCTTTAGTGATTTTGATCAAATAAATCCCCTTTTTTAAACATTAAAAGTGGGAAAATGTGTAAGATGTTTAAGACAGAACTGGTATAGAAAGGAAAAGAGCTGGGAAGTATAAATAAGTGGCATTTTCATCACATAACAAGTATGACTTGTGATATTTCTTTGAAATATGTTTGATGTTTGGATCTGTCGGGCACCTATGACTTTCAAACCCAGGAGCTGTTTGTTACCCACTATTAAAAATGCACGTGTAAAAAAAAAATGCACATGTAACACCTCAGTACATTTTAGGGATGTACTAATCACAGCTACTAATATTGAAAGTATTTTACTCTATTAAGTTTTGTTGGTTTCTGTTGGGTCGTCATCCAAATTAACGCAGCATGACAAATTCAATCTCGGTTTTTTAATTTACCTGCGAACTCTGTACCCTCAAAACCTGAATTCATAAAAGTGTATAAAGATCCTATTCCTCAGTGAGTACATGTGTGTTCAACTCCCAGCTGGTACATCACTTCCGTCTCCTTACATTCCCAGGTGAGCAGATTTTATTTACCGGCCTCCAGAAGTGAAAATCAGAATTCACTGGTTCAATCCGTCCTCCCTCTATCCCCAGGGAAGACACCCGACACCAAAGCTCTCGCCCTCAAGTCTTCAGTCTTCCTGGCTCTTTTCTAAGCCTATCAGAATTTAATTCTTCCTCTTCATTTGTTTAATTAAATAAATGCAGTTTGTACCTCCTGTGATCTTCTAGAGATCCAGGGGTGCTATTCCTGAGTTTATTTAACTAATACGACGTGGCGTAAAAACACACGTTCCGTTTCATCTTACAAGCCGAGGCGACGCTGGGGAAGGGATAATGCCTTACTAATTATTTTTTAAAGGCATATTAGTAACAGACATAGATGAAAACAAGAGCTTACTGGGTAAAGGGAGAATAACAAAGCATAATCAAAGGCAAGAGATAGCATGAGTGACCGTAGTTTATCAGACATTCTACTACGAAAAAACAAAAAACTACTTGTGTGAAAAAAGGTACTTGGTGCTCCCGAAAACATAAGCAAAGGATTTAAACTTGTAACAGGAATATAATGGATTCCCATCAGGAATTAAAGGCTAATCATTGAAAAACATATATATGTGTGTGTATACATATATGTTTATATATGTTTATATACATATATGTATATGTGTATAAGCACACATATACATGTTTACACACATATTTTTCACATGTCTATATGTAAAAAATATACGTGTATACACACATATTTTTTAACATGTATGTATGTGCCTATATATACACACATAGGTACACACAAATTACATATACAGGTATCTAATCTAATTACATACACACATAATATTATATATATGTGAATATATATGTGTGTCTATAATCGACATATATCTAAAATCAATAATTTTATCTATCTATCCATAGATAGATGATACGGAGGATGAGATGTAGATGTAGATGTACATATAGATATTGATATACATATATAACAATGATTAAACCTTGACGGAAAGTTATCAAAAATTCATCAAAGGCGGAACCAGGAGTCAAAGGGAATACAAGTTTTTAAGGAACCATCGTTCTGAAAATATCCATGTTTGCCCAACTTTCATGTATTTATATAAATGAACATCTTAAATACATTGGCATTTTCCACATCCGCGGATCCTTGAAAATTCTTACACCTTGTACCCTCCCAAGTCCCTCCCTTGATAACATCTGGGGCTTCGATTTCTCTTCCCGAGAGCCTCGCCATGATTAAAGAGCTGACATCGCTTCCAAGGTGCCCCTGTACTCTGCAGGGTGCCACGGCAGTGGGTGTGATGACCCGAATGCAGGTGTAAAGAGATAATACATCATAAGAACAGAGTGGGAGGTGCTTGGCGCTGATCCAACGTCCACAGGGAACCAGCTGCTGACCCAGGAAAAAGAGACGGCGCGTCAGGTAAAGTCACAGAAAGAGCCCAGCTAATGAGCCAGCTCAGGGCAGTTCCGGGAGAGGTTCAGAAAGTTAACAGGGCTGCTGTGAAGTGCCTTGTTATGTAATGTAAACCCTACCGGGGCGCTCTCGGAATGCCTGCCGGATGGAGCTGGAGCTTTTACAGGGGCAAGTGTGAAACACCTTTACACATCAAGAGAAAACCTCCGAAACAGGCATAAAGTGGGGCACTGAGAAAGCTCCGGATTGCGGGAGGCGTGAAAATAGACAATTCAATTCTAGGCGGCCTCGGCGCCTGAGGAATGCCAGTTAGGGCGAACGCTGTGTCCTCATCGAGGGCCTTTCTGCAAGTAAGGTTACTTTATTCATTTACACTCGACAGCATGGCAACGCTTTTATATCATGCCTCAAAATGATGAGGATGCAAAAATTCTACCTGAGTGCCCATACGATGACACTGAGAATCAATGGCACGTGCACCGTTCATTAACCATCATCCAAGCACTTTCATATTTACATAATTTGATGCTGGTATCCACTTCGACAGGTAGGGTAGTGGGGTGGATGCCAAGTCCATTTTAGGATCCGTGTTCAGAGAGTCAAGTTCCCAGGCAGCAACTAAGTGGTGTCTTCAGGACTAAAGCACAGATCACTTCTGCGGTTACAGAGCTAGGATTCACATTTCCAAGACAGAAATGGACGCAGAAAAAGCTTCAGTGGGGCTCCCCTGGTGGCGCAGTGGTTGAGAATCCGCCTGCCGATGCAGGGGACACGGGTTCGAGCCCTGGTCCGGGAAGATCCCACACGCCGCGGAGCAACTAAGCCCGTGCGCCGCAACTACTGAGCCCACGCGCCACAACTACTGAAGCCCGCGCGCCTAGAGCCCATGCTCCGCAACAAGAGAAGCCACCACAGTGAGAGGCCCGCACACCGCAACGATGAGTAGCCCCCCGCTCGCCGCAACTAGAGAAAGCCCGCACGCAGCAACGAAGACCCAGCACAGCCAAAAATAAATAAATTTATTAGAACAAAGGAAAAAAAAGCGTCGGCGTACCCCATCTTTGCTGGAGTTCGAAGAGTCGTGTCCTAAAGGCTTTCAGTGCTGAACTTAAAGCCACAAGGCTAGTTACAGACACTGAGAAATAAAATTTATATTTTATGGCAAGACAAGAAAAATTTAAACACAAATTTTCTGTGCCCTTGGGCCTCCTCTCTCCCTGCACCGTGCATCGTGTATCCGCATTAGGCAAGAACCAGACCTCCCCCGTCAGCAGGAATATCTGCTCAGCCATAAGGAGCAGCATTCTCCCAGCATCAACAAGACGACTCCTAAAATGATGACATTCCTCATTGACCTTGTGAGGGGCCACGATGACGCTTAGATCTGGATTGCGTAAACTGTCACTAACATGTCATTTGTGGTACAGCCCTGTGCCTCAAAAGACTTATATAACTGGGCCTTGACTTCTAATGGATGGAACAGTTCTCGGAGCTTTCTGAGATGCTCTTCCTGGGTTATAATCCTCAAATTTGGCTCGAATAAAATTTTCCACTTCTTTCTTAGATCAACAGATTAGTTTTTCATCACCAACACTAGGACTTTTAGGACAGCCCTTTTGTTACTTGGGAGAATCATGGTGGGATGGGAAAGATTTTGAAATGATATCCTGATCAAGTCACACCATCGGAATTCAGCCCTTCACCAATTCCCCCTCTGCGCGAGATCCCCAAGGAAAGCGGTAACACCGCATGATGACCTACGAACAAAGTGAATCAAAGCGATTATTGAAACGGGGCAGGACCCTATGGTCCTTGCTCCCCGTGTCCTCCCCCTGCCTTTTCTCTGTGGAAAAACTTTAGCCAAAGAATAAGTTTAATCAGACAAGGGAGAAAATGCAGAAACAAAGGAAAACAGTCCAACAAGGATAAAAAAATAACAGTTTAGTCATGAAGCAAAGTCAAGGACCTCTAGTTCCTCCTCAAGGGCTATAGATCATACTCTGAGCCACACCCGGTGAGCTGTCTTATAGATACTGAAACCCCGCCAGGTGGAAGACGTGAAGTACGAGACGACCAGACTGTAGCCACGACATAAGCTGCCACAATTCTGAGAAATGGCCTCAAGAAAATGCGAACAAACCGACCCTGGAACTGAAGACTAACTGTACTTAAAACGATCAAGATGGTGCTGAACACAGCTCGGTGCTTTGTGACCACCTAGAGGGGTGGGATGGGGAGGGTGGGAGGGAGAGGCAAGAGGGAAGAGATACGGGGATATATGTATACGTATAGCTGATTCACTTTGTTATACAGCAGAAACAAACACACCATTGTAAAGCGATTATACGCCAATATAGATGTTTAAAAAAAAAAAAATGCTGATCTGACCACCGCGGGACCAGTTTCAAGAAGACCGTCAGAGCTGACTGTGCTGTTTCTGCCTGAGGCCCCCTCCCTCTGTCTATAAAAGCTCTTGCCCCCTGATTTTCAGGGCGGGGGGAGTCGGCCCTTGGACAGGTGTCCGCACCCGCCCACCCCTGCCGGTTGCCGGCCTCGGAAATAAAGCAAACTTCCCTTTCCACCAACCTTGCCTCTTTATTGGCTCTTGAGGGGTGAGCAGCCAGACCCCACTTTCCGTAACCTTATCACCTGCGGGTTTGATGGCAGTCGTAACAAAGACGAGAACCACCCACGTGGGAGACTTCATTTTTCAATGCCAGACAGACTGAACGAGGGTCAATCCGCAACAAGCCAAGAGCCTCCTCCTTTGGTGTCACTGCTCAAAAAAAGCACAAAACCTTCGTATGGCTCTCACTACTTTTTTTGCATAAAGGAACGTCCAACACCACCAGTGATAACACAGACCCAAGGAACCCACTACTGACCTGCACACACCCATGCCTTTTTAACCTCACACAGTGGGGCCCCAGCATGCCCAGAAATCCATTCAACCATTGTTGGGTTGGAGAAGATGAAAAAACTTTGAACACACTCACCGCCACCAAGGACCCAGATAACAGGTCCTTTCTGTGCAGAGATGCAAACAGAGGTATAAAAAGGCCTGGGTCAATTGTCACCGCATCTGAAAGGGATGTTCTTGACAAGCTGCTGCAAAATATAGCCTAGGTGGCATACAACTTCAGGGCACCAGGGAGTACCCCGAAGAGGGTTTAATCCATCTTTTTAGGCTGTTTCCACTTCTCAGTATTAGTTTCCCTCGGCTCTTACTGGTTTATACTGGGATGAACCTTTCTCCGGAACGTACCTGCGTATGAATTCTCACTTCTCACTGAAACCTAAAGGGTTGGCTGCTACGAAACTACAACACACATTGTGCCTACTGAGAGGAGATGCGTACCGAAAACACACATCTTAGATGTCCACCTCTGGTTTTGGATGTATTACTCCCACGACAATACCAAGAAAAATCCAGAATAAGGGGAGGTTCCACAGATTTATGGGGCTATGGGAGGGAAGTGGACACAATGAAGTTTTCAATAAATCATGTACAGAGGGAGAAGTCCTTCATAGCTGAGGAGTGACCTGCAAGAGCTTGCAGGAAAGAGAGAGAAAAAAAAAAGGAACACAGAGCTCTCTACATGCATGAATATAGTCATTCAAACGTGAAGTTGATATTTTCTGAGTAGCTAAAGCTTAGAGACTCTCAAGGTGACTTGAGGGACACTGGTCTCTGATCTGGAAAGTACTGAATGATTAGTTGCTGCAGTTTTGGTCAGACCGAACGCATGACTTGGAGAAGGAATTAGGAATTATCCCAGTTAATAAAAAGCATCCTCCACATGTGCTAGTGACTGTTTATTGCCTCCTAAAATCTAAGTTTAAAACAAGGTAACTCAGCCATGTCGGAGCGGCAACACCGTGCTTTACTTCATAGGGAAGTTCCAAAAAGAAATGATGGATTTGCCGTTGGAAAAGGCAAACTCCCTGTGTTAACACAAACCGTCAATCCTAAATTCGGTAGCCCTGTCAACATATATCATTTTGCGCAAAAACAAAGGAAGAAAATGCAAATTTCAGGCTGTGTATTTTTTAAATAACGTCTTTGCGTGTGTTTTATAAACACCATCAAGTTATTAATGTCCCTTGCATTTTAGGTATATAATATTTTACATACATAATGTATTTCACAGATGTTGCTGCCATAATTCACGTTGCTAGCATGATGTACATCTCTCAAAATATCTAATGTGTTCTAACCTTGCACACAATGAGACACTGCACACCATGCTGCCTGTTTTTATTACTGTTGAGGGGCTTGAATACGTGTGTGGTTTCTGGGAGTCGACTGTCTTTTTTAGGTATATCTGACAGAATAGCTAATTTCGAGCTCACACCTGGTGTTCCATGACGCTGCATTTTATAAGGAAATTTTACACATGGGAGTTAGCTATACCACATTTTCTGCTACAGGTTCTACACGCACCAACCGGTTTTCCCGGTGAGGTTAAACAAAGTGGCAAGGACCGTCAAGGTCAACTGGAATAAGCTGGCCAAAGCCACATACCGTCATTTTCATAATGCATTTCATACTGTACAGCTGCTATTTCTCTTCCTGGATCTCAGTTCAAAGAGGACAAATGATGATCTGTCCAGGGGGAGAGTGAAATGGATACACTCTTCTATGTACCTATGTAAATCCAGTTGATATTTTAAAAAATAAGGATGGAAAAAGAAATTTGTTTCTCTTGGTCCAGGTGATTTTTTTCATTTGTTTTTTTTTTAATTGAAGCAGAGTTGATTTATAACACTGTATTAGTTTCAAGTGTACAGCAAAGTGACTCAGGTACATATATATTACTTTCTTCAGATTATTTTCCCTTATAGGTTATTACAAGATATTGAATATAGTTCCCTGTGCTAGACAATAGGTCCTTGTTGATGATCTGTTTTACGTACAGTAGCTTGTATATGTTAATCTCCTACTCGTAATTTATCCCTCCCCTTTGGTAACCATAAGTTGGTTTTCTATGTCTGTGAGTGTGTTTCTGTTTTGTATACACATTCATTTGTATTATTTTTCAGATTACACATATAAGTGACATCATATAATGTTTGTGTTTCTCTGACTTAATTCACTCAGTATGATAATCTCTAGGTCTATCCATGTTGCTGCAGATGGCACTGTCATTCTTTTTAATGGCTGAGTAATATTCCACTGTATATATGTACCACATCTTCTTTATCCATTCATCTGTAGATGGACATTTACATTGCTTCCATGTCTTGGCTACTATGAATAGTGCTTCTATGAACATAGGGGTGTGTGCATCTTTTTGAATTAGAGTTTGCATTTTTTATACCCAGGAGAGGGACTGCTGGATTGTATGGTACTTCTATTTTTAGTTTTCTGATAAACCTCCATACTGTTTTCTGTAGTGGCTGTACCAGTTTATATTCCCCCAGGGGATATTTTAAAAATAAGAAGGTAAAAAGCAATCTCTGTTTCTCTTGGATTTCCAGGAACATGTTTCTATTCAATCTTCAGTTTTCTAGAGTAAAATGTGGAAACGGTCCTGCACTCACATGTGCAGTTATAAAAGGTGAAATCCTGTGGCCACATCCCTTTCCTTTTTCTTAGAAAAGGGGCCTGTGATTTGCATGGGAACACCTTATTCCACAAGTCACACTGTATTTAGTTTCTTAGGTCTCCAAATATTTAAACAGCAAACCCTCCCTGTTCATTAGGAGATAGAATAAAAGACACTTGTTACTTATCTAAAAGCTGGACCGGGACTTCCCTGGTGGCGCAGTGGTGGTTAAGAATCCGCCTGCCAATGCAGGGGACACGGGTTCGAGCCCTGGTCCGGGAAGATCCCACACGCCGCGGAGCAACTAAGCCCGTGTGCCACGACTGCTGAGCCTGCGCTCTAGAGCCCACGAGCCACAACTACCGAAGCCCACGCGCCTAGAGCCCGTGCTCAGCAACAAGAGAAGCCACCGCAATGAGAACCCCGCCCACCGCAATGAAGAGCAGCTCCCGCTCGCCGCAACTAGAGAAAGCCCACGCACAGCAACAAAGACCCAACGCAGCCAAAAATAAATAAAATAAATTTTTTAAAAAATAAAAAATTTTTAAAAGCTGGACCTTGTGTGTAGACAGACTGCATCCAAATATTAACTGCAGCATTAAGGGTCACATGACTGTTCCTGGCATGTCTTCGTGCATCCTTTGGAATGTGGAGACTAACATCCAGGTATACTCTGTGCTCTCTTTCCTTTTCTGGCCAGTAAAACAAAATCAGATTTACACTGGAAACCTTTCCCCAGATATTTCTGGAAATAAAACTGCATAGTGGAGGACGCATAAAATATGGCTCAATGACCTAAGTACAATCCTGTCTTTTTTGTTTTGTTTTTTTTTTTTCTTTTGAGATCTCAGAATCAAGTTAATTGGTTTGTAGAGGGCAGGTTGGGGTCACTGCTTCAGGGAAATGGATTTTTAGTTCCCAGAGGCTCTTTAAACAACTTCATTTGAGTTTATGATTTCCTTCCATCCACATTTGCTCTTTTTTTTTTTTTTAATCAGGCACGAGTCCATAACGCAGAGACAGTGTTAGAGAGAGAAATGGAGTTCTCCATGCATAACCTCCACGTGAGCTGCAGTGGTCCATACTATGAGGGGCAGATCCCAGGCATATATCAAGGCATGGCAAGGATTCTGGAATTCCTGGAGATGTTTTGTTTAATGTGATTCCAGTGAACAATGAGAAAGGAAGAAATGAAAGAGGGAAGGAAAGAAGGTTGATTAATAGATGCCTTAGGGATTTCCTTCTTTTTTAAGGCAGAATAATATTCCAGTGTATTCCACTGTGTGTATGATGTGTGTGTGTATGTACGTATGTGTATATACAATGTGTGTCTGTGTGTGTGTATATATCACATTTATTTATCCATTCACCCATCACTGGATACTTGGGTTGTTTCCATGTCTTGCCTATCGTGAATAATCTTGCAATGACTCTGGGGATGCAGAACAAGATCCTGATTTCCATGTTTGAGGTCACATACCCCAAAATGGGATTGCTGGACCACATGGCAGTTCTATTTTTAGTTTTTTAAGGAGCCTCCATGCTGTTCTCCATAACGGTTGTACCAATTTACATTCCCACCAACAGTGTAGGAGGGTTCCCTTTTCTCCACAGCCTTGCCAACATTTGTTATTTCTGTTCTCTTTGAGGATGGCCATTCTGACAATTGTGAGGTGATACCTCATTGCGGGTTTGATTGGCGTTTCCCTGACGATTAGCGATTTTGATCATCTTCTCATGTACCTGTTGGCTATTTGTATATCTTCTTTGGAGAAATTCCTATTCAGGTCATCTGCCCGCTTTTAAATCTGGTTATTTGTTTTTATGCTATTGAATTGTGTAAGTTCCTCATACATTTTGGAAAGTAACACCTTATCCTACAGACAAAGTTTTCATTATGCAGGATGGTTAAGTTCTGTAGAATGTGGCACCTATACTTAACAATATGCTATCGTACACTTTAAAATATGTTAGGAAAAGTCTTGTGTTAAATGTTCTCAACACACACAAGAAAAAGAAAACAAGGAGATTTTTGGAAGTGATGTATAGGTTTAGTACTTTGATTGTGGTGATGGTTTCATGGCTGTATACATATGACCAAACTCATCTACATGTATACAAATTAAATGTGTACCAATTTTGTGCATGTCAATGATACCTCAATAAAGCTGAAAAAGCAAGAAAATTCAGTACCAAAAAAAAAAAAAAAAAAAACCCAAACAAAAATAAATATGCCTTATAGGGTTCACCACTCAATGGGCAACTGGTGCTGGATTCCCCAAGACCTTTTGAGGAGCCTTATGAAAAATGGGCCAGAATTCTCTACTCTTTGGGCAAATGGGGGAATCATGTATCCATTTATTCATTGGACTCTGCCTCTCCTTCATCATGCATGGTCTCTGGGAGGCATCTCTCTTTTGAAAAAAAGAAACCATACAAGGAAGCAAGAAATATAAGGTCAAGTATTGCAAGGACATTCGTGCAGAAAGCTGGTGACAACCTACATGGATGAGCCATCACCAAACAAGCTGTAGAGAAAGAAGTAGGAAAAAGTATTAGGAAGAGACCCCATAAAGTATCTATGTTTGCACTGACACTCTCACTTCCTCTTCCTTAATTCACTTACATTCAGCAAATATTTACGGAATGCCTGCTATGGGGAAAGGTCCATCTCTTAATTAAAAAAAAAAAAAAAATCTCCTCGGGCTTCCCTGGTGGCGCGGTGGTTGAGAATCCACCTGCCAATGCAGGGGACGCGGGTTCGAGACCTGGTCTGGGAAGATCCCACATGCCGCGGACCAACTAGGCCCGTGAGCCACAACTACTGAGCCTGCGCGTCTGGAGCCTGCGCTCCGCAATAGGAGAGGCCGCGATAGTGAGAGGCCCGCGCACCGCGATGAAGAGTGGCCCCCGCCTGCCACAAATGGAGGAAGCTCTCGCACAGAAACGAAGACCCAACATAGCCAAATATATAAATAAATGTAATATTAAAAAAAAAAAATCTCATGCAACTTTATCAACCTAATAAAAACCACAGTTCTTCCAGGACCAAGGCAAGAAACATGAAGTTTTGCTCTTAATCTTTGAAAGTTTATTTGAGCCCCTGGAAAGTCATTTAGCTCACAAATAAACACCCATCTGTAGAGAATGAGTAAAACCTGAATTCTGTCATTAAGAGTGTCTGAACGGGCCCAGTCGACAGGTAGGCATGCACTGATACTGTAAGCAAAGCTGAAGTAAAGAGCCACAGGAGAACTGTAGATAAATGTCTAGGAAAACCACAGAAGGGAGTGTGGGATTCCTTCTCACAGGGAATGACCTCTTCTTAGGGTAGAGGTTGCCCATCTGGGGTCTTAAAAAGCTCTTGGCTCAGATGAGAAGACAAAGGATGTCACCCTGCACCCATCGAATAATAACCCAGGCACGGTTTCTACCCTCCTGCTCCTCACCAAACATTATCTATACGACACAAATAAGTAATTTCAGATGCCCAGTCTCTGACACGGAAGAGGAGAGAACAACTGCACTTTCTTTGCCCAAGGGAACAAAATAACATCTCACAAAGTAGTGGTGGGAACGTAAACTGCTACCGCCACTATGGAGAACAGTGTGGAGGGCCCTTAAAAACTAAAGTAGAGCTGCCATATGATCCAGCAACCCCACTCCTGGGCATATATCGGGAGAAAACTCTGATTCAAAAAGATACATGCACCCCAGTATTCACAGCAGCATTATTTCCAATAGCCAAGACATGGAAGTACCCTAAGTGTCCATCAACAGACGAATGGATAAAGAAGATGTGGTACATGTATACAATGGAATATGACTCAGCCATAAAAAGGACGAAATAGTGCCATTTGCAGCAACCTGGGTGGACCTAGAGATGATCATACTAAGTGAAGTAAGTCAGACAGAGAAAGACAAATATCATATGATAGCACTCATACGTGGAATCTAATTTTTTAAAAAGACACAAATGAACTTATTTACAAAACAAAAACGGACTCAGAGACATAGAAAACAAACTATGGTTACCAAAGGGGAAAGGGAGGGGAAGGGATAAATTAGGGGTTTGGGATTAACATGGACACACTACTATATACAAAATACATAACTAATAAGGACCTACTGTAGAGCACAGAGAACTCTGCTTAAGATTCTCTGATAACCTATATGAGAAGAGAATCTGGAAAAGAATAGATACGTGTATATGTAGAGCTGAATCCCTTTGTTGCACACGTGAAACCAACACAACATTATAAAGCAACTCTACTTCAATAACAGTTTTTTAAGAGTACTGGAAATCAATACAGGACTAAGGTATGCTTTTCGGAGAAGGGAGCAGGAAGGAGAGTTGGGGAAAACAAAAGTCATTAAGAGGAAACTGGTCGTGAAAGTGGAATTTAGGAGAATCTAGAACTCTACACATGATTCTACTATAAAGCCCACCACTTTTAAAAGGTGCTGAGAGAGGTAGGTAGGGGCTAGCTTTGGCTCCAATAACAGATTAAACATCACACGGGTGTAAATAAGAGAATGTCTCCTTCACCCCAGGGATTCGTCCCAGTATAAGCAGTCCAGATTGATGACGGTGCCAAGGTGAGAAGGATCTGGGCTACTTTGACCTTGCTGTGTTTCTATTCCTAGACGTCACGCGTGTCTGCAGATCCAAAGGGGTGTTACCGTGATGTCCACAGTCCACCCAGGTTGCATTTCCCTTGTTCTAAGCCATCTAGTTTGTGGTCTGTCTTCTTTGCTGTTCTCGTCGCTGCTGCAGGGCATGCGGGATCTCAGTTCCCCGACCGGGGATTGAACCTGCGACCCCCGCAGTGGAAGCGTGGAGCCTTAACCACTGGACCACCAGGGAAGTCCCTGTGGTCATGTCTTAGAGCAGGTCCAGGAAATAATATGCAGTGGTTCAATAATCCAGGACATATCCCTTTTTCTCCTGCACCATTCTTAGTAAATACCATTTTGTCCCCATAGTCTCAAGGAAGCTGCTGTACTTCCAGACAAAGCACCTACATTCCAGGCAGGAAGAAGGAAGAGGCCAGTGGCAAAGAGTGTGTGCAAACTGAGACGGCTCTTTTTCACAAGCCAGATACTTGCTTTAAAATAATGCTTTTAAATGATTTAAAAGTGGACACACCGTAATGGAAAAGAATATTAGAAAAAAAGAATGTATATATGTGTACAACTGAATCACTTTGCTGTTCGGCTGAAATGAACACAACACTGTAAATCAACTACACGTCAACTAAAAAAAAATACTAAAATAAAAAAGTGGACAGCTGCATGAACCACTTGTCCGTTTTTATTTCATTGGCCAGAATATGCCCCACGGCTTCTCCTCATTGAAAGGGAAGCTGAGAAATTGAGGGTTTGGTGTCTCTCTGTATGTCTTTGGCTCAGTACACTGCCCCTGGAACAGAATTTCAGTTCTGTGGGTGAGGAAAAATGGGCAAATGCACGCTGATAAGGCAGGCGGTATCATACCATAATCCATTCAAATCCAGATGTCCTCCTCAATGCTGATCATGCTAATAATGCATAGTTAAGTTTCTTGGCTTTTTATATTTAAAAAAGAAAGAAGGATCTACATGGAGCTTCACCATCCTCTGGATTATGCTACAGTACCCCCAGGCCACTGGACTGAAAGCATGTCGTTTCTGGAGTATGAATATAAATAACTACCTATAACAATTGATCTGTTGGGATAGAATTTTTGTGCACTTAAATATAAACATATATAATAAAATATACATATTTAAGTGTGTGTGTGTATATACATATACATAAAATATACATAAGTGTACGAGAATTCTATCCCAACAGATCCAACCCTGTACATATAGCTAAACATATACATATACATAAAATACATAATACATATACTTAAGTATACAAGAATTCTATCCTAACAGATCAATTATTACATTTCAGTTGTTTTAAGTAAACGTTTACCTTTCCCAAGAGTTCCTTCTGTGTCCTGGGTGAAAATGGACAAAGGAGAGAGAGAAAGACAACGCAACTGTACGTACCATGAGGTTCACCCTGGTGATTCTAGGTTGATGTGATTATAAATAAATTGTGTTTTTTATAGAATCTTGGTTTTCTCTGCACATGTTTCCTCAAGAAGTTGATTTCTTTTGAAATAGGAAGGTTATTCATTAAAAAATGACAAGTATATAAATGTCAGTATTTCAGATGGAAAAAAAGACGTATGCATTCCTAAATGCATCTTTATCTAGCCCTCATTAGGTACCCCGAATTTCTTGGGGATGATCCTGGCTCTCTCGTTTTCCCGCTTAGGAAGTAAGAGAGAAACTATATTTTCTGAAAGTCCGTGGAACGAAGGGAACATGCCAAAACGATGTATCTGCCTCCATGACATTCTTAGCAAGAGACATTGGCCCTGACAGTCTTTACAAGTTGGAGGGTAGAATAATACAAGTTGAGAGCCTTTATACATCAATGTAATGTGAGACTCTAGAATAAGAAACAGGGACCTTCCCGGAGGTCCAGTGGTTAAGGCTCCGCACTTCCAATGCAGAGGGCGTGGGTTCAATCCCTGGTCTGGGAGCTAAGATCACACAAGTGCTGCGTGGTGCAGCCAGAAATAAATAAATAGAAGTTTTTTTACAGAAGGAAAAAAAGAATAAGAAACAGCTCTTCATGGATTGCTTGCTACTTTGAGCCTATTGATCCAAGAAAAGTTTTGAGAACTCACGGAGGTGGCTTCCTTACTCAAGTATACTTCTCATAAGAGGAGTGGGACACATGTAAAAGACACGAGCTCAGAACTCCAGGGCCTTAGAAGGCCTTATTTTCCCAAGAAGATCGTTGAGACTCTTGTTAGATGCAAGAGGTGTGAGGCATTCCTTAAGGAGTGCAGTGGAGGGACAGTTTGAAAATACAAATAACCTTGAATCCATTTCTGATTTAAGACCTTTGCTGAGTGTATGTTCAATGAATCTACACCAGGGCTTTCCTCATGGGTGATGCAGAGAGATGTGGTTCCCTGAGTATCTATCTCAGTGTCCTAGACCTTGCTGATAACCTACACACCATCCTCCTCCCTTTCTCCTTGAAAACACAACCCCAATTTCATACATGGATAAAGCACACATGCTTCATGGAACTGGAACCCATCCCCATCCCCAAGGGGGAAGAAAAGGGGGAGAGGGTAGATTCAGTTCCATCTAAGCCAATCAGGTTGCTGCACCCATAGTTTGGTTTCGGAACTGAATGGAGAGTAACAAGACCCGAATTCTAACCAAAAAGACAGGACAGGAAGGCTGCTGGGTTGATTCTATGACAGATTTCCACAATCCTAAGAGGCCCCTAAGTACAGACACCCTAATTTATGCTCCTCTGGACTGTAACAGAGAAAGTTTGTACCGTATCCAGCTGTGCCCGCCATCTTGGCAAGAGCCAGATGTGGAAACCAACACCTAGGACGGCAGGGGGGAAGCATAGAAGGTATTGTCAACATCAAAGGTATCATTCAGCCTGAGCTACTTCTGGTTATGTGGGATCGTTCAGGTTTTAAATTGCTGATGACAATGGGTTTGGGGTTTCTGAGCATTGCGGCTGAAAGAGACCGAAGACTTTCTCATGGTCAACAGTTCATAATTTTATTCCTTGTCCTACATGGCGGGCCAAGAAGAGTGAAGGCAAGATGGTGAGATTGCAGTACAGTGTCTGGAATACACGCTTGCTCGCGAAAGCGTTCAAGTAATACGCCTGAGGTTACCATCTTCAGAAGGACCTGCTTATGCGACCAGCTCCTGACTGGCACCTGAGAACTTGACATTCGCAATAAACCCCACATTACCAAGCGCTCAGGTTTTTATGGGCATGTGTGTGGAATCATAGAATTCTGCTGTACCAGGCTACCTAGGCAGTTTCTCCAAACAATGGCTCACCTCCAGGGAATCCAGAAGTTGGATGATTATAACCAATGACTCAGGCAGAGAGTACCTCTGTGAGCCATCTTAATGGGGCTTCCTTTGGGCCAAACTCTGTGTGTGCTAAAGGAAAGAGCAAACACTACACAGAAAGCCGTGGTCCTGGACAGCTGGGGTGTCTAGACGTCTGTGCTTTTGCCAAACTGTAGCTCCCCAGCGGTGATTCCATTGGGAGATCACGTGGGGAGCTTGGAGCCCCACCGGCACCTGGCAGTTAATGGGGTATTCTGTTCCATTCACGCTGGGGTGGTGTCAGAAGAGGTTCAGTGGGGATCAGGATCAGGAACTTCACCACCAGCCAGAATTAACGAGGTTCCCCACCACCACGGCCGTAAGCAGAGGCTATTCGGGAAGCAGCAAGGAGGTACTGCTACCCCTGGCACCCGGCGAGACACTGGGGAGGCTTAATGGGGATGTGGAAACGCCACTTCCAAGGACCAGTACCAAGTAGCGTCTCTACCTTGTGTTGTCAGTGGGGGCTGAGTAGGGGACCCGGACTTCTACACCCACCTGGCTGTAACTAGACATCGCCCCGCACCTCCCAGGTCATAATGCTGTCACAGGAAGCCACCTAAAACAGCAGGGTTTACTAAGTTCCAGACTCTCTTATCACAATGTCCAAAATGTCCAGCATGCAATTAAAAAAAAAAAAATCACTTATCAAACCGAGAAGCAGGAAGATCTCAAACTGAACAAAAATAAGACAATCAATGCCAACAACAAGATGCCTGAGGTGTCAGAAATTGGGTCAAGGGCACACAGGAATCTCTCAGCATTATTCGTTGGTTTCATTCTGTTTTAGGCCGCGCCGTGCGGCTCGTGGGATCTTAGCTCCCCGACCAGGGATCGAACCCGCACCCCCTGCAGGGGAGGCTTGGAGTCTTAACCGCTGGACCGCCGGGGAAGTCCCTTGGCATTACTTCTTATAATTGCATGCGATTCTACAATCATCTCAAAATGAAAAGATTAATTAGAGATGTAAAGTTTACTAAAGTTAAATTACTGAGTTACTTTTAAATTGTAGGACATTGTTTTTAAAAAGAAAATTATGTGCGTCAGCCCAGGATTATATATAAATATATATAGATACTTGTGTGTGTGGTATATTAGACATACATATGTATATAAATATATACATGTCGTGCATTTATATATCTATATAAAAATACATATGTGTGTTGTGATATATATATAGAGAGAGAGAGAGAGCAACTACAAAATTTTTTCTGCAACAACCTGGACCTGGAAAGATGGGCTTCTCGTGGGCGCATCAGCTCTGGCTACGGATGGGCTTGGCCCCGGCAGACTCTTATTTACACGGATGGGTTTACAATAAAAATCAGAACCTGGCAAGTCAGCCCAAGCCTGGGCTGGCCACCGGCAGGTTCCAGAGCGGACCTGTGCACCAGTGGCACAGGGACCCTATGGGAAGGGTGAGTTTGCTCTCTGGCATGGGGCCGGGGACCCGGGCAGGTTTCAGGAGGCCAGAGGGAGGGGGCAGGGGTGCATGGTGAGTGTCAGGCGAGAAAGAGTGTTATAAATATATACATGTCGTGCATTTATATATCTATGTAAAAATACATATGTGTGTTGTGATATATATATAGAGAGAGAGAGAGCAACTACAAAATTTCTTCTGCAACAACCTGGACCTGGAAAGATGGGCTTCTCGTGGGCGCATCAGCTCTGGCTACGGATGGGCTTGGCCCCGGCAGACTCTTATTTACACGGATGGGTTTACAATAAAAATCAGAACCTGGCAAGTCAGCCCAAGCCTGGGCTGGCCACCGGCAGGTTCCAGAGCGGACCTGTGCACCAGTGGCACAGGGACCCTATGGGAAGGGTGAGTTTGCTCTCTGGCATGGGGCCGGGGACCCGGGCAGGTTTCAGGAGGCCAGAGGGAGGGGGCAGGGGTGCATGGTGAGTGTCAGGCGAGAAAGAGTGTTATTTTTTATCGCAGAGTCCAGGGCGGCTCTAACAGCCACAGACTGAGGGCCTAAAACCACAGGCATCCATCCTCCCCCCAGTCCTGGAGACCAGACGTCTGAGGTCAAGGTGTCCCAGGGCCGCGCTCCCTCCGGAGGTTCCCGGGGAGGGTCCTTCCCGCCTCTTCCAGCTTCTGGGGGCTCCAGGCGTCCCTGGGCTTGTGGCCGCCTCCCTCCCATCTCTGCCTCTGTCTCCTGTGGCTGTTTTCTTTCTGTGCCTACCTTTTTCCGTATTTTTCTCTTCTCATAAGGACACCAATCATATTGCATTAAGGTCCACTCGAGTGACTTCATCTTAACTTGATTCCATCTCTTAAGTCTCTATTTCCAAAAAGTTCACATTCACAGGTACCAGGGAGTAGGACTTGAACAAGTCCTTTCTTGGGGAGCGGAGAGGGACACAATTCCACCCATCCACACACACAAGTTTTAGAAATGAAGGCTCTGGGAAAGGGCTGTGGACAAGTTGTATGAAAGAGAAGTTAGCTTTGCGAAACAATCAGCAGTGCTATTCATTTAAATTTTGAAATTAACATCCATATAAGTTCCCATAAACAAGCAGTTAACAGTCCTGTGCTGGCACCAGAAAGCTTTTGACTGTGGAGTCGCTCCTCTTTTCCTGCCACGGCTTTCTCTCTTCTGTACTCCAAGTTCAGTGAGGATAGATTTACATAAGTAAACCCTTTGGATGACAGCACACCCCATCAAATATACTTGAAACACCCTATCCTTTTTAAAAAATAATGTGTTTGACCAGGATGCCAATTTTGCTGACAATTTCTAAAACGTATTTATTTGAAGATGCACTCTTTTTTCTGAATATGAAAAGAATGGCCAATCCAAAGAAGTATAAAAGAAGGCTCATAAAAGTAGAAACTCGCGGGACCTCCCTGGTGGCACAGTGGCGAAGAATCCACCTGCCAATGCAGGGGACATGGGTTTGATCCCTGGTCCGGGAAGATCCCACATGCCGTGGAGCAACGAAGCCCGTGCGCCACAACTGCTCAGCATGTGCTCTAGAGCCCGAGAGCCACAACTACCGAGCCCACGCGCCACAACTGCTGAGCCCACGCGCCACAACTGCTGAACCCGCACATCTGGAGCCCATGCTCCGCAACAAGAGAAGCCACTGCAATGAGGAGCCCGTGCACCGCAACAAAGAGTAGCCCCCGCTCACCGCAACTTGAGAAAGCCCACGCGCAGCAACGAAGACCCAACGCAGCCAAAAAAAAAAAAAAGGGTAGAAACTCAAGGGTGTACATTTTCAACAGGAGAAAGGGAGCAGACTTACACCCTCAGGAGTGATTCCAGCTGTCAAAAGCCAGGCAGTCTAGGCTGCAGGTCTTCATATTAACAGAATAATTACCTGCTGACTTTGATGAAGAAAGAGAAAGAATTTGCCCAAGGAGATGAGGGCCCCAGGTAAACAGACGAGGAAAGCAAACCTGAGCAACAAGACAGGCATGTTGCATCTGTGCCCACCCGTTATTCCAGCTCCATCACTTTTTGCTTAAACCTAAGCAAAATCTGAACTTTGCAGGACTTCAGTGTGCAGGGAACTTCCAGAATGTTACATACATCCAATTAGGGTTAGGGTTTACCATCTCACACACCCTCACCAAGGAGCTGTGTGCTCTACTGAGCAATGAGTGAAAAGGAAAGTGACGTATGCAATAAAATGAATAAAATCGCCATAGCTGGGCAGACAGGAAGCTGGTCTACTATTTAGTCGAGACAGTGGAAGGAACTCAGAAGCACAGACACCAAAAACGAGGAAACTGGTGGTTTCCTCATTCAAGGAAAAATACATATCTGGGAACTTCCCTGGCGGTCCAGTAGTTATTAAGACTCCACACTTCCACTGCAGGGGCCGCGGGTTCGATCCCTGGTCGGGGAACTAAGATCCTGCATGCTGTGTGGCGTGACCAAAAAAAAAAAAAATATATATATATATATATATATATCTCCATATGGACATTTTTCCAAACCATGCATTAGAAAATACATTTATAAACCCTGCAGAAGTTCAAATACACCCTGGTCTTTGTGCATTCCTCGAGATCCTGGACATACTTCTGTTTATCATTGAGCTGCCGACCTCCCTTAGCTGCTCTACTTGGTGTAATAGCTCTTTTTTTTTTTTTCTTTATGGATATTTCAGAGCCTGGGTGGACAGTAGGTACGTTTTTGAGAAAAGAAAGAGCAGAGAAGCTTGTGTCTTACCCCTTTTTTTATCATCTCTCTCATCCTGGCCATGGAAATGAGGGACCAGTTGATTCCCAGTCCCTGATAGGCAAGGAGATTTGGAAGGACCCATCCAGCTCATCATCCTGGATCATCCTGGCTCCAAAGCATGAGCAAAGGCCAGCCACTGACTCACAGACAGACTCCATCACAAGGATACCGTCAACGGGCATCGATCATTCCAGCTGTGAGAACCCCAATGCTGCTAAGAATCTAATAGTTCTCCCAAAATACACCTCAAAGACCAAACCCACAATACCTGTGAATGTGACCTTATCTGGAAGTAGAGTCTTTGCAGATGTAAGCTGTTAGGTTAAGATAAGGTCATACCAGAGTAGGGTGGCCCCTAATGCAATAGGACTGGTGTCCTTGTAAGTTACAAAATTTGGACACAGACACACTGGCAGAACACCACGTAAAGATGAAGTCGGAGATCGGGGTGATGCTTCTATAAGCCAAGGAGGACCAAGGACTGACAGCAAACCACCAGAATCTGGGACAGAGGCATATGGGCTGGAATCCCGCTCAGAGGATCTGAGATGAGGTCCCCCTGGAGGAGGTGGCCCTACATCCAATGACAGGGTCCTTCTGAGAGACAGAAGAGGAGAGACCCAGACACAGAGGAGAAGCCCCAGGAAGACAGAGGCAGAGACGGGAAGGAGGCGGCCACGAGCCCAGGGACGCCCGGAGCCCCCAGAAGCTGGAAGAGGCGGGAAGGACCCTACCCTGGAGCCTCTGGAGGGAGCGCAGCCCTGAGACACCTTGACCTCAGAACAGGACCTTATTTGGACAAAAGGTCTTTGCAGATGTGATGCAGTGAAGGGTCTGAGATGAGGTCCTTCTGGAGGAGGTGGCCCTACATCCAATGACAGGGTCCTTCTGAGAGACAGAAGAGGAGAGACCCAGACACAGAGGAGAAGCCCCAGGAAGACAGAGGCAGAGACGGGAGGGAGGCGGCCCCGAGCCCAGGGACGCCCGGAGCCCCCAGAAGCTGGAAGAGGCGGGAAGGACCCTCCCCGGGAGCCTCTGGAGGGAGCGCGGCCCTGCCCACACCTGGATCTCAGACTTCTGGTCTCCAGCACTGTGAGAGTATACATTTCTGTTGTTTATGGCACTCAGTTTGTGACAGTTTGTTATAGCATCCCTAGCAGTCTGTCACATGAAGTGACGGTCAACCCTGAACTGCCTACATCAGGAATTAATTTGAACAGCCTCAGCTGGTGTCTCTTTATCTCCTTGGCTCCATGTACACCTTAGGGGACCCTCCCAGAAACACCTCTGCAGCCTTGCTTGCACCGTAGATTTAATTCCCTCTTTGTTCTGAAAGAGACAATAGCAAACGCAAAGCACAACTTCTTAACTTGAGCAGGGTGGTACTGAAAAGAAAACTCCCAGAATCACACGCTCTAACAGAACAGAAGCAAATATGAAAATAAACGGCTTTAGTAGTCAGCACCCTCTGGAGAAGTTTGCATTCTGATAGACGATCATCCTGCGTCTCTCTAATACTTGTTAGGTCCTTTAAAGATCTGGGTCGTGATTTGGGGAGCACCTCTTGTGTTGTGAAAGGCCAGCTCTGTTTACCTCCGCTCACACACAAGCAATTTGAACGCAGAGGACTCCCAAAAGAGAGCTCTTCCGGCATGGATTTGTTTTCACAGAGGATTATTTTCCCTCTTAAATGGGTGTCACTGCTATTTGATCAGCTGGATGACTTCTGTTCAACATATTATTAAAATGCAGCAATGACCTTCAAGTCAATTATGCTATGTCAAATTCTCCCCAGCAGCACTGACATGAACGCCTCAGAAATACAGAAAGAAGCCTCTCAACACAAATTTTTTGGCGTGGAAAGCACTGTCAATTCTCTCTCTCTCTCTCCCCCCGCCCCTGTAAACATATCTGTGTATATACAGGGATGGATGGATGGATAAATGTGTGTGTGATTATGTTTCACATCTTGAGATGCTAAATCGATCAGTGGAAAAGGAGAAACATTATAACTACGAGCCAGAAGCATCTATTAACAGCTGGGATGAACTACTTCAGTTAAAAATCAGAGCCTGCTGAACAACCATTAGGGTATTTATATCTCCAAGTACAGGAGTGACCAAGGCATACAAAGAGTCACTGTTTCTGCTTGGAACATAGTCAGAAAATGTCAACCTTAAGAAAAAGCAGAGGCAGCGTCATGTCACACGTTAGCAGGGCAGACCAGTGGACTTGACGTGGACAGAGGTCAAACGGTGAGGGGGTCACAAGGTTTAGTAACAGGCCACTACTCTACCTCCGGAACCGAACCGTCTTCTACAATGCGATCTTACTACGCCTCATCACAAGGTGGAGTTTAAGTCCTTTCCCCTGGAATCCAGACAGGTGCGTGGTGGCTGCAGCTAAGGGAAAGTTGCAGAAGTGACCACCTTGAGTAGAACTGTGTCCCTCTAAAAGCATAAATCCATGTCTTAATCCTCAGAATCTGTGAAAGTGATATTAGGAAATAGGGTCTTTGCAGATGTGATGAAGGATCTGAGATGAGGTCCTCCTGGAGGAGGTGGCCCTACATCCAATGACAGGGTCCTTCTAAGAGACAGAAGAGGAGAGACCCAGACACAGAGGAGAAGCCCCGGGAAGACAAGAGGCAGAGACGAGAGGGAGGCGGCCACGAGCCCAGGGATGCCTGGAGCCCCCAGAAGCTAGAAGGGGCAGGAAGGACCCTCCCCTGGAGCCTCTGGAGGGAGCGCGGCCCTGGGACACCTTGACCTCAGAACAGGACCTTATTTGGACAAAAGGTCTCTGCAGATGTGATGCAGTGAAGGGTCTGAGATGAGGTCCCCCTGGAGGAGGGTGGCCCTACATCCAATGACAGGGTCCTTCTAAGAGACAGAAGAGGAGAGACCCAGACACAGAGGAGAAGCCCCGGGAAGACAAGAGGCAGAGACGAGAGGGAGGCGGCCACGAGCCCAGGGATGCCTGGAGCCCCCAGAAGCTAGAAGGGGCAGGAAGGACCCTCCCCTGGAGCCTCTGGAGGGAGCGCGGCCCTGGGACACCTTCGTCTCAGACATCTGGTCCCCGGAAGTAAGACAGGATGAATTCCTGTTGTTTTAACCTACAAGGTTTGTGGTCATTCATCATCCTGAGAGAGGATGAATTTCTGTGGTTCTCCAGGCACCCACTCTGCATTACTTTGTTACAGCAACCCTACGATTTCCTGGCATTTTCATCTGAAACCGTGAGCCACCATGTAGAACCTTCTACCGTCCTGAGTCCACACTACAATGAAGAGACTGTCCCACCAGGAGAGTCTTTATGTGGGCTCCATCACCCGTTTTCCTAACCCCAGGTTATCATACACCAAGGGTCCGAAATGGGGATAGATGAGACTGCCTGCAATCTCACCCCCAAATGCCATTTGTGAAGGCGACCCCAGGCTTTCAGTTTTCCCAGTTGAGGACCAAGAGCTCCAGATATCCTGAAGCAGAGACACACCATCCTGCCCACACACAGTCCAGATTTTGGCCTCACAGAATCTGTGGACACAACCACATGGTTCTTTTAAACCACTGAGGTAGGGGGACACTTATTACATAGCAATACTAACTCCAGCAAGATGACCTTGATCTAATCTCCAAGGACAGGCATCAGAGCAGAGGTTACTCGGACCAGGCTGGGAGCTGCTGGTTGACCAGGAAGGGGAGGCTAGGAGGGAACCTTCTCAGGTACTTTAAAGGCCCATATCTTCACATGAATGCTGGTTACACGGGCGTACGCTATGCCCCTGAAATTCTGTGCACTTTATCCCATGTTGGTCATACGTACTTGGATTTGGCAAACACAAACATGATGTGCTCCAAGGGGGACATTTCTTTGGAAGACCCTTCAATCCTACTTGGTGCCTCCTTCCCCCAAATATGGAGAGATATAACTGCGTATGTCAAGTTCATTAAAATGGAGGGGAACCAAAATGAAAAGACAACCTGCCGAATGCGAGAAAATATTTGCAAACAATGCAACTGACAAGGGATTTATCTCCAAAATTTACAAACAGCTCGTGCGGCTCAATATCAAAAAGCCCAATCAAAAAATGGGCAGAAGGGGCTTCCCTGGTGGTGCAGTGGTTGCGCGTCCGCCTGCCGATGCAGGGGACACGGGTTCGCGCCCCGGTCCGAGAGGATCCCACATGCCGCGGAGCGGCTGGGCCCGTGAGCCATGGCCGCTGAGCCTGCGCGTCCGGAGCCTGTGCTCCGCAACGGGAGAGGCCACAACAGAGGAAAGCCCGCATACCACAAAAAAAAAAAAAAAAAAAAAGGGCAGAAGACCTAAGTAGACATTTCTCCAAAGAAGACATACAGATGGCCAAAAAGCACATGAAAAGATGCTCAACATCGATAACTATTAGAGAAATGCAAATCAAAACTACAGTGAGGTATCAGCTCACACCAGTCAGAATGGCCATCATGAAAAAGTCTACAAACAATAAATGCTGGAGAGGGTGTGGAGAAAAGGGAACCCTCCTGCACTGTTGTTGAGAATGTAAATTGGTGCAGCCACTATGGAGAACAGTCCGGAGGTTCCTTAAAAAACTAAAAATAGAGCTACCATATGACCCAGCAATCCCACTCCTGGGCATGTATCTGGAGAAAACTATAATTTGAAAAGATACATGCACCCCAATGTTTATAGCAGCACTATTTGCAATAGCCAAGACATGGAAGCAACCTAAATGTCCATCAACAGAGGAATGCATGAAGAAGATGTGGTATGTATATACAATGGAATACTACTCAGCCATGAAAAAGAATGAAATAATGCCATTTAGGGCAACATGGATGGACCTGGAGATGATCATACTAAGCGAAGTAAGCCAGACAGAGAAAGACAAATATCATATGATATTGCTTATATGTGGAATCTTAAAAAAATAATACAAATCAACTTATTTACAAAAGAGAAACACTCACAGAGTTAGAGAACGAACTTATGGTTACCAGGGGGAAAAGGTAAGGGGGCAGGGATAGTTAGGGAGTTTGGGATTAACATATACACACTACTATATTTAAAACAGATAATCAACAAGGACCTACTGTGTAGCACAGGGAACTCTACCTAATATTCGGTAGTAACCTATATGGGAAAAGAGTCTGAAAAGGAATAGATACTTGTCTATGTATAACTGAATCACTTTGCTGTACCCCTGAAACTAACACAGCATTGTAATTCAACTCGACTCCAATATAACAACAATGGAGCGGAAGCAGGGTAGGATTTACATAGTAGAAGGCAAAAAGGGCCCTCCTAACCTCCCCCACTTGCTGTGGAACACGGAGTCCTCCGTGCCATGAGTACCCTTTGAATTTCGCCCACACACCTGCACAAACTCTTCACCTGGGGTGGCCTCAAAAACAGGTATGGCCAGGATACCATCTCTATACTGAACTCCAAATGATACCCGACCAGTGTTTAGAGTAACGGTTGGCATTAATGTATCCAAATTACAATGTCTCTCTATCTGGACTCCTAAAACTTCAAGATAGGCTTGTATACTTTTTTTTTTTTTTTTTTTTTTTTTTTGTGGTACGCGGGCCTCTCACTGCTGTGGCCTCTCCCGTTGCGGAGCACAGGCTCCGGACTCACAGGCTCAGTGGCCGTGGCTCACGGGCCCAGCCGCTCCGCGGCACGTGGGATCCTCCCGGACCGGGGCACGAACCCGTGTCCCCTGCATCGGCAGGCGGACTCTCAACCACTGCACCACCAGGGAAGCCCTAGGCTTGTATACTTTTTAAATGCAAAACAGATGCCTGATCATCAGTCCAAATATTTTTAATGGATGCCATAATTATTACTGTAATCACTGCAGATTCCAAATTCTTGTCATCTCTCACCTGTATCAAATCGGTGAAAAATTCATTCCAGGTTTTATTTTAGTAACCTAAATGTCTGCTGTCAGACACAAAGGCCATCAGCCACAGATGGCTATTAAAATTTAAATTACAATGAAACATTCAGCTCCTTGTGGGACTGTAAAATGGTGCAGCTGCTGTAGAAAACAGTTTGGTGGTTTCTCCAAAGATCAAACATAGGATTACTATATGATACAGTAATTCTACCTTTGGGTATATGCTCAAAGGAATTGAAAGCAGGGACCTGGACATATATTTGTTCATTTATATTCATAGCAGCATTATTCACAACAGCCAAGCACATGAGCCTTAAAAAGGAATATTATTCAGCCTTAAAAAGGAAGGACATTCTGACACAGGCTACAACTTGGATGAAACTTGAGGACACTTTGCAAAGTGAAAAAAGCCAGACATGAAAGGACAAATACTGTAAAGCTGCCCTTTCATAAGCCACCTAGAGTTGTCAAATTCATAGAGACGGAACGTAGGATGGTGGGTGTCGGGCTGGGGAAAGGAATGGGGTATTAGGGTTTAAAGGGGACAGAGTTTCAATTTGGGAAGATGAAACAGTTCTGGTGATGGATTGTGGGAACGGTTACAGAACAATGTGAATGCACTTAATGCCAGTGACTTGTACGCTCTAAAATGGCAAAAATGGTAAATTCGATGCTATATTTTGCCACAATAATAAAAAATAAAAGTTTAATTCCCCGGTTGCACTGGCCTCATGTCCAATGCTCACGAGCTACAGGTAGTTAGAGGTACCACATCAGACATCCCAGATGTAGAATATTCACATCATCACGGAAAGTTCAATCACACAGAACTGCTCTAGTGGGTAAGGGATCAAAAAGAGAAAAAAATAATAAAGAAGACCATTTCCTAAGGACAAATTTACTGGCTCAGTCAACATGGCCACAACACAGCCCGCTTGGTGGGAGAAAATCAGCACCTTTAAAGTTCGTTTCAAAGAAGTTCCTAGATTTCTAGCATTTTGTGTTTAAACAAAAACAGAAAGGTCCCTGTGACTTCTCAAAACAAGAAGCTGAGATATGAGAACAGCAAAAAATATTAGCAGGAACAGCACAATTTCCAATACAATGACAGTTAAACTGTGTTTTCTGGACTCAAGTTGGTTGAATCTGCATCTAGATTCCAAGTATGTTCCAAGATATACATTAAAAAAAGTATCAATTCTTGGTACAAACTATTATGTATAAAATAAGCTACAAGGATATACTGTACAACAGGGGGAATAGAGCCCATATTTTATAATAACTATAAATGAACTATAACCTTTGAAAATTGTGAATCACTGTATTGTACACCTGTAACATATACTATTGTACAGCAACTATACCTCAATTTGTTTAAAAAGGTTCAAAAAAATGGTAACAATTCTCTTTTCAGTCAAGAAGCTAGAGATACATGTTAGAGACTGGTCTTGCCTGGGGAAAAAAAAACCTTCCTCCAAAACGGGATTCTTATATATCCATGATCCATATTATTACATGAAAAATGAAATGGTTGAGAAACACTAATCTCTTTCTCACAAACTATGTTGAAGTTGATAGAAAACAACTGCCCAGAATATCACTAAAGAAAGAAGTACCAATATCCATTAAATAAGACAAAAAAGAGGTTAAGAAAAAACAACCGTGTTTTTCTTTTTGTATATAATGGTAAGAGATGTAATGGGAGAAGGAGAAATTGTTTCCAAGGAAGAACCTCAAGCCAAGAAGAAAAGAAAGGAAGAAGACGTAGTAATGTTAAAAAATGTCCAATTATAGCTACAATCTATCCCTTGTTGAACAGACGATTCACAGATAGATGATAGAAGATGGATAGATGATAGGTAGATAGCTTAGGGATAGATCCTGATAGATAACAGATAGATTAGATAGAGATCATGATAGATAGGTGACAGAAGACAGATCAGATAATATAATAGAGATAGATCATGATAGCTAGATGATAGGTAGTTGACAGTTGACAGACAGATGATAGATTAAGTAGATTAAGTAGATAGTATACAGAATGCATATAATAGATACATTTCTATTTCTCATAAATTATGATATATACATATATGTGTGAATGTATAATACATATAAAACATATATATTCCTCCTAATATATTGTGATACATGTATGAATGTATGTGTATATATCATTATCGTGTGTGTGTATATATATATATATAATATACATATTATCATCACATAATCAATATGTGAGAGTCAGAATGGGAAGTGCTACAGTTAAGCAAGGATTGAAAGAAACCTTCCATGGACCATCTGGTCTGGAGATGAGAATCCTCCAGTATAAAATGAGGGGGGTCCAGCAAAGATTCTCATTATTCCAAGAGTGGCCTTTGGACAAGCAGCATGAACCTCTCCAAGAGCTGGCTAAAAATAAAAATTTTTTTAAAAAATTACCATCTCTAGCTCCTACGCATGCTCAATGGAAACCTGTATTTGAACAAAATTACCATGTGATTTTCGTGCACATGAAAGTTTAAGACTCTCTGGACCAGATGGCGCCTTATTTTCTTAAACAGTACACTCATATGATTCTCTATAAACTCTACAAAGTTAAGTGGAGACTCCCAGCTTGGAGGCGACAATGACTCTGCCATCTCGGTTTTGCTTTGGTGCTTGGCGATAAAGTGAGAATGCCCCCGAGGATGCTACCAGCCCTTCTAAATGCAGAGCCCCACAGATGAAAAACAACTGTATTTTGATCTCACTTGGTATCAGAAATCTCCTTTTGCCTAATTAATTTGTGATTTGTACAAAATAGCAGAAAGAAGGTCTTTGATTAACTAAGCTCTTTTTAATTAGAGGGTTACAGATAGAGGAGAGAAAACAAAGAACAGACAACTTTTCTAATGAGACTCGTTCAGCCTGAGAAGAGAAACCGCCTATAATCCAAAATAAAACCAACACCAACAACAAAATCACAAGGAATTAATTCCTTTACTCAAATCAGTTACTAAGACCCTCTGTGATGTGGTGAAAATACACCCTGGTTATGGATCTCTACATCGCCATTCAATATTTCCTAAAATTTAGGTGGGTCAAATAAATTTTAAATGCCTCCATTTCCTTAAACTTATTTACAAAACAGAAACAGACTCACAGACACAGAAAACAAACTCACCGTTACCAAAGGGGAAAGGTTGGAGGGAGGGTTAAATTAGGAGTTTGGGATGAACAGATATACACTACTATATATAAAATAGATAAACAACAAGGACCTACTGTAGAGCACAGGGAACTCTACTCAGTATCTTGTAATAACCTATTGTATAGTGGAAAAGAATCTGAAAAAGAATATATATATATATATATATATATATCACTTTGCTGTACACCAGAAACTAACACATTGGAAATCAACTATACTTCAATTTAAAAAAAAAAGCTTCCATTTTCTGATCTCAAATTCTCACAGTATTTCACTGCTCATCTCAGAAAACTATCATGATAAAATAAAATTATATCTATATATGTATACATATATATGTGAAGATATTTCTAAAGTACTATGTGTATGTTCTTATTCTTCTTATTTTTTTTTGGTGGTGGCACCTTTAACATATTCCTTCCCCCCCCCCCCAGCTTTATTGCGACAAAACTGTGTGTATGTTCTTATTCTTCTTATTTTTTTTTTGGTGGTGGCACCTTTAACATATTCCTTCCCCCCCCCCCCAGCTTTATTGGGACAAAACTGATACATATTTAAGGGCTACAAAATGATGTTTTGATATATGTATACACTGTGAAATGATTACCACAGTCAAAGTAAAAAATATATCCATCTCCTCACATAGTTACTATTTTGGGGGAGTGAGAGCACTTAAGATCTACTCTCCTAGCAAATTTCAGAGAGTATACAATATAGTATTATTAATATTCGTCACCATGCTGTACATTAGTTTTTTTTTTTCTGTACTGAGAACTTTCATTATATATTGAGAAAAGTTCTTACTATTTTTTAAGAGAAACAAGTGTTATCAATACCTTACATTCTACGCCAAGATTTTTAAATTCCACGCAGGCGGGCTTCCCTGGTGGCGCGGTGGTTGAGAGTCCGCCTGCCGATGCAGGGGACGCGGGTTCGTGCCCCGGTCCGGGAAGATCCCACGTGCCGCGGAGCGGCTGGGCCCGTGAGCCGTGGCCGCTGAGCCTGCGCGTCCGGAGCCTGTGCTCCGCAACGGGAGAGGCCACAACAGTGAGAGGCCCGCGTATAGAAAAAAAAAAAAAAAAAAAAAAAAACAGATCATCATAATGATATTGCTCTAACCTGATTTGTAGAAAAGAAAATGTTAGGCTTTCTGTCTGTGGATTTACCTATTCTGGACATTTCCTATAAACGGAATCAAACAACATGTGGCCTCTTATGCCTGGTTTCCCTCATTAAGCATCATGTTTTTGAAGTTCCTTGCATTTCTTTTTGGTTGACTGAGTCAGCTTTCCCAGGGCTGGGGGAACTCTCCTCACCCCAGCCATTGGTTTTACCCAAGAACCCTGACTTTTTTCCCCATTGGTCATGAAGGACATTTAGATGTTGTTACCACGACAAAGTCAAACCAGTGGTCTCCTCTATCTGTCTTCTAAATGAGAACCAAGACAAGCCCATAACACCAGGTCTGCTCTCTGATGTGTATTTCTGTACCACAGAGATGCTTCACCTTTTTTGTTTTTAAAAAAAATTTTGAGGCTGGCTAAATTTTGTTAATATGTTTTATATGTTTTGTGCCTTGTGAGGTGACAGGGAATAAGTAAATGTCTGAGTTTCCTACACCGTCTTATCCAGATCACCCTCTTATGTATCATTGTTGGCTGAAAACAGAGCAGGATGTGCGCTTACAGAAATGCTCAAGTACATGGTGAGTTAGTAAAAGTACATGGTGAGCCCCTAAAAGTACACGGCGAGTCCATAAAAGTACACGCCGAGTCCATAAAAGCCAAACATACGGATGTCCATTCATTGCACTCAGCACAGAATCCAGCATCTACCAAATTCAACAAGAAATGCTCGTAGACAAACACATTTCAAGGAAATGATCCCAAGTACTTCCTAGGAACACAAAAAATAATAGATAATCCTATCTCACATTACAATAAAGCACTGTGCTCCCCAGAACTTCCAAATCTCTTCATCCCATGCTGCTTTTTTTACGCAACACCCATCAACTTCTAGCATACTCTATAAGTAAATCATTTAATTTATCTATTGCTTCTTGGGTCTTATCTCACTAAGAAGTTAATTTTGAGTGTTGGGACTGTTTTTTCTTTTCATTTTATTATTTTATCTCCAGTACCTCGATAACTGCCTAGCAAAAGTAGGCATTTAACAATACCTCGATAACTGCCTAGCAAAAGTAGGCATTTAACAATACCTCGATAACTGCCTAGCAAAAGTAGGCATTTAACAATACATCGATAACTGCCTAGCAAAAGTAGGCATTTAACAATACCTCGATAACTGCCTAGCAAAAGTAGGCATTTAACAATACAGTTGAATTTTTTTTTTTTTTTTTTTTTTTTTTTGCGGTACACGGGCCTCTCACTGTTGTGGCCTCTCCCATTGCGGAGCACAGGCTCCGGACGCACAGGCCCAGCGGCCATGGCTCACGGGCCCAGCCGCTCCGCGGCACGTGGAATCTTCCCAGACCGGGGCACGAACCCGCGTCCCCTGCATCGGCAGGCGGATTCTCAACCACTGTGCCACCAGGAAAGCCCACAGTTGAATTTTAATGTTATACTATGTTACATTATTACATTATATTATTATGTTATATTACAGATTGTACTATGTATCTATATATATACTACACGACGGTATGTTTTATTCAAACCTACCCATTTGTCATCACTCTGTTCTTATCTTCTACATTTAAAGCACAGATTCTTATATCACCTCACACTTTCACCCATTTTCTTTTCCATAAACGTTTTCTCAAACCTCTTTGTTTTTTAACTTGTAAAGTTGTGTCCAGCAAGTTTATTGCTTCATTTTATTAAAATGTTTTCCATTCAAAGATTAATTAATTAAGTTGCTGGCCATGCACCAGAAAGTAAAAGAGTCTCTTAAGCAGTATTTTTTTAAAATGTATTTATTTTTATTTTTTGGCTGCATTGGGTCTTTTAAAAAATAAATAAATAAATTTATTTATTTATTTGGCTGCGTTGGGTCTTCATGGCTGCGCGTGGGCTTTCTCTAGTTGCAGCGAGCAGGGGCTACTCTTCGTTGCGGTGCGTGGGCTTCTCATTGTGGTGGCTTCTCTTGTTGTGGAGCACGGGCTCTAGGCACGCGGGCTTCAGCAGTTGTGGCTCGCGGGCTGTAGAGCACAGGCTCAGTAGTTGTGGAGCATGGGCTTAGTTGCTACGTGGCATGTGGGATCCTCCCGGACCAGGGCTCGAACCCGTGTCCCCTGCATTGGCAGGCGGATTCTTAACCACTGTGCCACCAGGGAAGCCCCTTAAGTGGTATCTTAAGCAGTGATGCTGATTCTTGTGTAACTTCTCTATCACCTTCTCAAGTGCCCAGGGCATAATATCGAAGTAAGATCCAAAATTCCAAGCAGAGGCATCAGCCCCGTTAATCAGACTACAGTATCCCTGACATGTGTCCAGGTTCAGCAGGTCAATGCGCTCATATTTTACAAGTCATTCTCACTCTCCATAAAATGCTCTCCTCTCACCCCTGAAATGACCACTGGCTCCCACCATGACAAGTCTACAAGCTCAGGAAGCTTCATATACACAACCAAATTACCACAATGACCTTATACTGTAAGGTTTACAGTCTCAGCCCATGCATCATACATGGTCTTCAATTCTGTTCACCCTTCTTCAACTTTGGGTTCATACTTAATCAGGACAGCACGGGCAGACCTGCCTTCCCAGACGGGTAAGTGACAACCATGCTTCCGGCAACTCAGAGATCTGAGTTGCCAGATACTGTAGTGATGATGGAGACATTGCTTGTGTTTGGAATATTTAGGTTCAGAACCATTCCTCCCACACTACACCACTGGCCCTTGGGTCATTATGGCATTTCTTTTCTTCTCTTAATCACAGCCTGATAAACAGCCCTCTGATGCATTTCTACCAAAGAAGCATATGAACTGATGCCTGAATACATGAATCAGCACATAATGCCTGAATCACTCTTGGTCATGTCCATTGTCTCTATGGTCAAAAGACTCATCTCACTCATGTGTGTAATATCTGTCAACATCTTAACATTTCAATTTAAAAAAACATTTTCTTGCCTTTAGTTTCCAATATAATTCTGCTTCTCTTCTTACTACTGTTACTGAACTGAGGTTTGCTGCTTGTCACTCAAGAATCCAATACTGAGAGACAAGTGTCAGGTAAAAGGAAAGAGAACTTTATGGAGGAAGCTGGCAGTCCCGGGGAGAAGGTGGACTCATGTCCCAAAGAACCTACTCCCCCCTGCTGGTCAGTGGGACGAGCTTTTAAAGGGGCGTTTCAGGGGTGCACAGGTGGGGAGGGGGCCCCAGGCAGAAACAGCACAGTCAGCTCTGACCTTCATCTTGAAATTGGTCCTGCGGTGGTCCGACCACCATCATCTTGATTGTTTTCAGTACAGTTAACAACCTGCAGTTCCAAGGTCGGTTTGCTCCCATTTCCTTCATGCCAATTCTCGGAATTGTGGCAGCTTATGTCGTGGCTACAGTCTGGTCATCATGTAGTTCACTTCTTGGTGGGGTTTCAGTATCTACAAGACAGCTCACAGGACGTGGCTCAGAATATGATCTACAGCCCTTGAGGAGGAACTAAAGGTCCCGGACTCTGTTTAATGGCTCAACTATTATTATTTAGTCTGGCTTGACTGTTTTCCTTTGTTTTCGGATTTTCTCATTTCTCTGAAAAAATTTATTCTTTGGAACTCAGGGAAGGCCTAAGAGGCTAAAGCTTTTCTACAAACAAGAGGCAGGGAGACAACTTGGTCAGGGGGTCTGTTCCCAGGAGGCCCCAGAGGGTCCTGCTCGGTTATACTACCTCACTGAAACTGCCACTGCTTTTCTATAGGTCACATATGATGGAGCTTCCTCAGAGATATGTTCCTGGAATGGTAGATAATTATAGTTCATAAATCACAAAGCCAGAAGGAGCACGCAAGCGTGAGGCAGAGAAAGGCTCGCTGCACAGGAGCTGGCTGTATCTGTCCCTTGTTGAACCACCACTGCTGTCCCCATCTCGTCTCAGTTCACCAGAACCCATGAACTAAGTAACAAACTCACAGGCCAGCAGTCTTTACTCTGAAATAGAGGATGGAGGAGACCAAGGTCCCCTCTGCAGTTCATCTTCTGATAAACAGCCCTTTTCGAAACAAGGCCTTATCTTGTTGACAAAGGCCAGACAACACCCAGAAATAAACAGAAGGCACTGGTGACCGAGCTACCAGGCAAATCTATCCTCACCCCTGGCTCACGCCAGATGAGTGGAAAACTCCCGTCGGAAACTGGGCTGAAATTTCCAAACCAATATATAAAACCATGGCCAGATGAACGGCCAGTCTTGAGTTGTTCTTTCTAATGCATCATATCCAAACAGATATTCTTTTCTGAAAATGCAGGCTGTGACACCAGAAGCCTGTGGCCACCCCCCAGTCAGCAAAGGTGGACCATTTGGTAGATACAGGAATCCCTATTCTCTGCTGATGTGGGTACGCTTCATTACAGTCAATGGAAGACCAGTTGATTCTTACTGGCCTCACCATTCATGGGTTCCTTTGTCAACTCTTAAAACATTTCGCTCGGCAGGCATCGGAATTATGATCCACATACAGAAGTATGGACGGCTCAATGATTAATACCAGCATCTAGATCTGAACCGAGTCTCTTTTTTTTTGGCCTCGCTGCATGGCTCGTGGGATCTTAGTTCCCCAACCAGGGATCAAACCTGCACCCTTGGTAGTGAAAGCTTGGAGTCCTAACCACTGGACCGCCAGGGAATTCCCTGAGTCTTCTGACTTATAATATGCTATGTGTTCCCCCATCCTTCCCTCGCAAGATGCCAACTCCTTGATAAGTCGGATCATAGCATCATGTCTGTGTTCTTCACTGTGGTTATCCCAGTGGTAGATATGTCACACAATAAATAATTGTCAAACTAGAAACAAGGAAAACCGTTGACTTGGGAAACTCAGCAGAGAGGCAAGGTATCAACTTTCCCTCTGGGTGCACCAAGGGCGGCCAGATTTCTCGTTTTCCCATGGAACGGTGACTAGACTCTTTAAGTGTGAACGAGAGGCAAGTAGATGTCTCATCAACACCATTGCGGAAGAAGCCACTTTGAGCGTGGAGACTTTGCAGAGCAGAACAGCAGCAAGAAGCAATATTAGCATTGCCCTGATTTGAGAACTGTCCCATGGAGTGTTCACACTGGCTTTAAGAAAAACAGCACGTTGTTTAACAGGTAAAACTGTACGTGAGTTACGAGACAATCTACCTCGTCATCTCACAAGGGAGACCGTTAGTGAACAAATCAAAGGATGTTGCATTATATTTTCTGTAGCATCCAGCAGACTATCTTATACTAGTCGTTTTTCACCCCACATTTCTTTAAACCATATGGGGTTTTTTTGCTTGTTGGTTTATTTGTTTGTTTAGGACTTAGGGGAGTAGAAAACTCCCATTAGAATATATTTCTTTCTTTTGAAGAAGTTAGCATTCTCTATCAAAGAATAAAACAAACAATCAGGAAAAGATTAGACATTAACTGGATGTTAAGTTGTACGGGTATTTCTGAAAAACATAGCTGTGAATATGGGCTTGAGTATTTGGGGAAGGCAGTATAGAGATACTGTTTTGCCAAAGTTGCAAAACTTGATTGGATTTTATCGGGTTGCTTTATATGTCATCATTTGAATGGTGTCCCCCCACCCCGCCACCAAAAAAGAGATATGCTTACGTCTTCACCCCCAGCATCTCAGAACATGACCTTATTTGGAAATGGGGTCTTTGCAGATGTGATGAGTTCAGTTAGGATGGGTCCATAAGCCAATATGACTGGTGTCCTAATAAGAGGAGGGCCATATGAAGAGAGACACACAGCCCTGTGAAGACACGGGCAGAGATGGGGGTGATGCATTTACGACCCAAGGGATGGCAAGGATTAACGGACATCAGCAAAAGCCAGACAGAGGCAAGGAAGGATTCTACCCTGAGTTTTAGCCCCACTGACATCAGTTATTCCTATCAAGTTTCATACCAAATATTCAGAAGGATGGTACTGAATCTAAAACCAAATCTTGATGGACCTAGAGATTGTCATACTGAGTGAAGTAACTCAGACAAAGACGAATATCATATGACATTGCTTATATGTGGAATCTAAAAAAAAAAAGAAAAAAACGGTACAAATGAACTTATTTACAAAACAGAAATACAGTCACAGATGTAGAAAACAAACTTATGGTTACCAGGGGGTGGGGGGGGGAGGGATACATTGGGAGATTGGGATTGACACATACACACTACTATATATAAAATAGATAACTAAGAAGGACCTACTGTATAGCACAGGGAACTCTACTCAGTACTCTGTAATGACCTATATGGGAAAAGAATCTAAAAAAGAGTGGATATATGTATAACTGATTCACTTTGCTGTACAGCAGAAACTAACAGAATACTGTAAATCAACTCTACTCCAATAAAAATTAATTTAAAAAATAAAACCAAATCTTAGTTTTTATTAAATTCACGAAAAGGCAAATATATTCCAACATAATTATTATATATCGCTAAATGATCACATCTCAATTTATTTTAATGTAAATATTTTTATGTTACTGTTCTGAGCCAAATTCTAAAGAAAAAATAAATATATTTCCTTGTGGAAATCCTGGATGAAAAGATTCCAGACCTGTCGGCTCCAGAACTGTGAGGTGATAAACTTCAGGGTGTCTTTAAGACCCACAGGTTGAGATGTGTGATCCATCAATCCCTCTCCTGGGCATACACCTGGACAAAACCATAATTCAAAAAGATACATGCACCCCTATGTTCATAGCAGCACTATTCACAATGGCCAAGACATGGAAACCACCTAAATGTCCACTGACAGATGAATGGTTAAAGAAGATGAGGTACATATATACAATGGAATATTACTCAGCCATGAAAATGACTGAAATAATTCCATTTGCAGCAATATGGATGCAACTAGAGATTATCATACTAAGTGAAGTAAGTCAGACAGAGAAAGACAAATACCTTATGATATCACTTATATGTGGAATCTAAAATAGGACACAAAGGAACCTATCTATGAAACAGAAACAGAATCACAGACATAGAGAACAGACTGGTGGTTGCCAAGGGGTAGGGTGGTGGTGGAGGGATGGACTGGGAGTTTGGAATTAGCAGATGCAAACTATTATGTATAGGATGGATACACAACAAGGTCTTACTGTAGAGCACGGCAAACTATATCCAATATCCCATGATAAACAATAATGGAAAAGAATATGAAAAAGAATGTATACATATGCATAACTGAATCACTTTGCGTACAGCAGAAATTAGCACAACACTGTAAATCAGCTATACTTCAATTAAAAAAAACAAGACCCACAGGTTGAGATAATTTGTAACAGAAGGCTCACGAAACTCATACAGGTGGGGTTAACAGAGGCAGACAATTGGAAAACAAGTTGATTTTAAAAGATTTTACAGTGTTGCAAGATGCATGCCATCCACCCCTTGTCTTTAGACAGAACAGACATTTTGCCTGGTTCCCTGCTTTGATTTCCAGCAAATCTATTCCAGAGACAAAAATCTACAACTACGTTGCATATGGACACAGAACATTCAGAAAGCTAGCTCGAAGATCACACATCATGTCATACACTGTTTTGCAGAAAACTGGACTTTTGGGACACCTAGCAGAGGTTTTAAAACTTTTAAAAAGCTGTTTGGCTGCTGAATTCTGTCCGAAACAGTCCATGCCTTGAACAACGCTGGCCAGTAAAACTTTCTGCAGTGATAAAAATGTTGTATAATCTGGGCTTTTAAAAGCATAGCCATTGGTCACGTGTGTCCATTAAACTCGGGAAACATGGCTAAAGTGACCGAGGAAGTGGGTTTTGCATTTGATTTCATTTTTATTTCATTGTAAGGAGTCACACGTGACTGTTGGCTACCACACTGGAAAGAGCAGACGTGTAACAATCATTCAAGTCAGAAGCAATGTGTTCTACAAAAATTGGGGCATCTTCCACTGTCTGTAAGCTCACTTCACATTCATAGGCCATGAGCTATGAATACCTGTGAACCAAAAACACTGTAAACAAACATTTAATAAAGTCATTTTTAGTGGATGAAAATAACATGTGCCTACTTCAAACTCATTGTTTACAGAAAAAAAAGAAAAACCAATGGGGTGTGTGTGTGTGTGGTGTGTAAAAACATGAAATGGTCTAAGTGAAAATGATAGGATCATTTTTCCATTAGGTTCAACATAGTAATCAAATAGATTTAAATGTCTTGCAGGTAAAAAGTTATAAAAATGTGCTCTATATATATGATAATGGAAGGCCCAGTATTTCTCCCAAATTTCACAGTTCCTAAGAACGGACATCAAACACAAAAACCTGGGTCCTTTTCTGGCGTATTCTGAAGACCATAATATTTGTGACCTTGGGTATGTCCCTCTAGGAAATGACCACCCTAGACTCCTAATGTTTCAATATCTTTCTGCCCCAACTTCCCCCCAAATATACTTCAAGAGAGCTAGCTTGCCCACCCCTTTGAAATTATTTTAGTGCCTTCTTTCTAGAAGCAGTTTATAAAAGTCCTTTCTAAGTCTTTAAAATTAGCATGAGGTATTCCATTAAAGGATTGTTCTACAGCATAAATAATGAATTTCAAAAGTGCTTCCACCATGTCATAATAAATGTTAATACAAGAGGACTTTTGGGTTTCTGAATTGGAGCTTCACACTAGTGCGGAATTCACTATAAGACAGACCTGAAAATGAACCAACAGAGCAGGCATCTGTGCAAATGACTATCTGATTAAAACAAAATAGAAAGCACAATTCTGGTAAGAAAGATTTTTTTTTTTTTTGGTCGTTTCATTTATTCTGGTTAAGTGTCTAAATGGTTTAACTTAATGGTAAAATAGGTCCACTTTTCTTGGTCTACGGACAGACTCCCTTGGCAAAGCTGTAAGTGTCCACTGCCATTTTAGCTGCTGAATTTGCAAATGGGTAATGAAATACTATATAGGAAAGGAGGGATTAATTTTTCCAAGTGGTTCAAATATATGTAGAGGAAAATGTTACCCATCTCTAAGTTTCCATTAACTATTGATATACACAAATCTCTCTCTTGATCTATCTACCCATCTATCTACTCTGCCTTTCTGTCTGCCTGCCTATCTACCTATCTATCCATCCATCCATCCATCTACCTGTCTTTCTATCTATATTTCTATAGATGTGTCTATTTCTGTATATCTGCCTCTATATACTCTGTATCTCTCCTTGTCTCTCTAGATGTATCTAGATGTATGTATGTAGACAGATAGAAATATATACATGTACAAAAAGAAGAAAAATGAAGAAAACATGAAACATAGTATGGGAAGGCAAGAACCATAGATTTTTCCATTGCATTACACACAAACACACACCTCTTAAGGGGAGAATTGATTTACTTTCTCATTGAGATAAATGGTTGGTTTCTTGAAGAGAAGATTTATAGTGTATTTCTAGAGAGCCTGACATTGGGACTAGAACACTTTACCATCCAACCTTTATGAATGATGCATAAAGGGCTTTGCAGGGATCCTGGTGATTCGTCTCAATTGACCTAACACAACGAAAGAGGAGAAACCCTAGGAAACACAGGATATATGATTCTATAGGCAATATCAGAGGCGTTTCAACTAAAAGTACTGTAAGGATCTCTTGTCTGGAGGAGGAGAAAGGCAGCATATCACACTACCAAGATTTCTGTGAATATCTGAAGAAAATTTGTACTTATGTAAGATGGTCTGGTCTACAAAAAAAGGTAACATGCTATCAATATATTATAAAATTACACACAGATACATAATTTTTGGAGAAAAGTAATGACAAAAAATTCTACTTTTTAAAAATTAATTGATTAATTTTATTTTATTTTGGGGCACATCGCATCTTCGTTGCTGCACGCGCGCTTTCTCTAGTTGCAGCGAGCAGGGGCTACTCTTCATCGCACTGCGTGGCCTTCTCATTGCAGTTTCTCTTGTTGCGAAGCACGGGCTCTAGGCGTGCGGGCTTCAGTAGTTGTGGCACGTGGGCTCAGCAGTTGTGGCTCATGAGCTCTAGAGCGCAGGCTCAGTAGTTGTGGCTCGCGGGCTCTAGAGCACAGGCTCAGTAGTTGTGACGCACGGGCTTCGTTGCTCCGCGGCACGTGGGATCTTCCCAGACCAGGGCTCGAACCCATGTCCCCTTCATTGGCAGGTGGATTCTTAACCACTGCGCCACCAGGGAAGTCCCTACTTCTTTTAAAACAGAAACTCAATAGGGCAACTTTTTTTATTTTAAACATTAACAATTTTCCAAATTGTTGGCACCAGTCACATCTAAAACATTTCATCCAAAGCTGACAAACTCACGTGGCCCTCATCAGCAGTGTTACTATTGTACAAATGTAGTTCCTTCCCCCAACCATCCTCTAACTTTGACAATTTTATTTCCTATAAGAAACATACTTTTAAATGTGGGTGAAGTGAGAATAACATCTGAAGTGTGATATGACAAGTGAGGCTGTACACACACACACACACACACACAGTCTGAAGTTTCAAGAAAATTAATGGGTCTTTGTCTTAATGGATGTTTTCAAATGATGCCTTTTAAATTTCTTTCTATATCCTGCACCCTTGAACACACACACTCACATACCACATTGGTTTTATCATTGGAATTATTAAAACATGAAGATATTGATTTGGGGTAGGTATATATATATATCTTTTTTATTAATTTTTATTGGAGTATAGTTGCTTTACAGTGTTGTGTTAGTTTCTACCGTACAGCAAAGTGATTCAGCTCTATGTATACCTATATCCCCTCTTTTTTGGATTTCCTTCCCATTTAGGTCACCACAGAGTAGTGAGTAGAGTTTCCTGGGATATACAGTAGGTTCTCATTAGTTATCTATTTTATACATAGTATCAATAGTGTATATATGTCCATCCCAATCTCCCAATTCATCCCACACCAACCCCCTCTCCCCTGCTTGGTGTCCAAGTGTTTGTTCTCTACATCTGTGTCTCTACTTCTGTTTTGCAAATAAGATCATCTGTACCATTTTTCTAGATTCCACCTATATGCATTAATATACAACATTTGTTTTTCTTTGTCTGACTTACTTCACTCTGTATGACAGTCTCTAGATCCATCCACGTCTCTACATATCACCCAATTTCACTCCTCTTTATGGCTGAGCAATATTCCATTGTATATATGTATCACATCTTCTTTTTCCATTCCTCTGTCAATGGACATTTAGGTTGCTTCCATGTCCTGGCTATTGTAAATAGTGCTGCAGTGAACATTGTGGTACATGACTCTTTTTGAATTATGGTTTTCTCAGGGTATATGCCCAGGAGTGGGATTGCTGGGTCGTATGGCAGCTCTATTTTTAGTTTTTTAAGGAACCTCCGTACTGTTTCTCCATAGTGACTGAATCAATTTACATTCCCACCAATGGTGCAAGAGGGTTCCCTTTTCTCCACACCCTCCCCAGCATTTACTGTTTGTAGATCTTCTAATGATGGCCATTCTGACGGATGGGAGGTGGGGGTAGGTATATATTTTAAGGAAATCAGTTTTCCATAGCATGAAACGTTCCTCTGCTTATTAAGCTCTTATTTACGTCTGTCAGTAAAACTCAGTATTTTTTCACTCGCCTGGATGACCAACAAAGTTGAGCATTTCCATCTTTGGAGAATTCTCTGATAAATAGAGTTATATTGATAATAACTTGACAGACATGTACTGAAGACCTACACTTTTTATTAGCACCATGAGAAGTGCCTGAGTGCATGTTCATTTGAATAAATATTTCTAACTAAAAACCATGATGTCACGTAGAAGCAACCTTAGTATCCATTGATGGATGAATGGGTAATAAGTTGTGGTTTACACATATATGTAATTTATTGTACTAACAAAAAAGAAGGAAATCCTGTCATTCACAACATGAACGGACCTTGAGGGCATTGTGCTAAGTGAACTAAGTCAGAGAACGACAAATACTGTACAATCTCACTTCTATGTGAAATCTAAAAAACTACGACAAAACAATGAACTCATAGATACAGAGAACAGAGTACAAAATTCCAGTTATAAAATAAATAAGTCTTGGGGATATAACATACAGTGTGGTGGCAGTCGTTAGTAATACTGTGTCGTATATTTGAACGTTGCTAAGGCAGCAGGTCTTTAAAGTTCTCACCACCAGAAAAAAGTTTATAACTATGTGTGGTGATGGATGTTAACTAGACCTATTGTGATGATGATCTCAGACTATATATGTATCATTATGTTGTACACCTGAAGCTAAGATAATGTCACAGGCCAATTATATCTCAATAAAAAACGTGATGTCACCTTATGCTACCTAATACAGAAATACACTCTCAGTGGGGAAGAATGGAAAGAGTTTAGGAAAAAGAACATGAGAACATGGGTCTCGAAATGTGGGTAACACTCCAGTGAAAGGGGGTACGTGTGCAACATTTTAGTTCAATAATTTTTTCTTGGACCTCTGAGATAAAGTTAGTTCTGTGCATTTCACAGTACACTATCAGATATGTATTTGTTTCCACTTACACCTGTTTGACATACCTGGTGAAATAAAAATTTATATTTGAAGGCAGGACAAGAGAATGTAAACATAAAATTCTCTATTTGGGTCTCTTCCCTCCATCACTAATGTGCAATGTGCATCTGCATTACACATTAACCAGACCTCCTCAAAGATGGGATGCCTGCTTGATTGTAAAGATCATTTTTTTCCCCTTTCTTCTGACACTAGTAATGTAATTTTTTTTTTTTTCCTTTTTGGCTGCGTTGGGTTTCCGTTGCTGCATGTGGGCTTTCTCTAGTTGCAGAGAGCAGGGGCTACTCTTTGTTGCGGTGCATGAGCTTCTCATTGCGGTGGCTTCCCTTATTGTGGAGCACGGGCTCCAGGCGTGTGGGCTTCAATAGTTGTGGCTCGCGGGCTCAGCAGTTGTGGCTCGCGGGCTCTACAGCGCAGGCTCAGTAGTTGGGGCGCACGGGCTTAGTTGCTCCGCAGCATGTGGGATCTTCCCGGACCAGGGCTCGAACCCGTGTCCCCTGCATTGGCAGGCGGATTCTTAACCTCTGTGCCACCAGGGAAGCCCTAGCAATGTAACTTCTTATAAGATTAAATCCTTTCCCAGCTCGTAAGGGGTCAGGGTGACTTACCGCTCATTCTGTACGTGCCTACCTGGACTATGCGTCCTAGGAGAACTTTAATGTAAAATATCAGCATGTCATTTTCATATACGATCCTTTGTGTCAAAAATGTATATGACTGTGCCTTCAACTTCTAACAGACAGGACAGCTCTCAGAGCTTTCTGAGAATCTGCTTCCTGGTTTATAATGCTCCGCTTGGCTGGAATAAAATTCCCTTTTTTCTTCTTAACTTGACAGTTCATTGAATTTTCGTTGACATACCTGTTCATATTAGATCAGGGGTCCACAGGGCACACAGCCTGAGGCCGACATCCAGCCCATCACTGCCTCTCTTATATAAATAAAGTTTTATTGGCACACGGCCATGCACACTGGTTGATACATCACCTACGGCTGTTTTCACACAAGAGCAGAGCTGAGCGGTTGTGACACAGCCTGCATGGCCACCCAAGCCTACAACCTTTATCAACGAGCTCTTTACAGAAAAACTTTGCCAACCGTGGCAGCTTTGGAAGCAGGAAAATGCAGTGGTTTCTTAGAGAGGATTCTGTGACCTGAGGCCCCTACTGACTTCACCCAACTTAGCATCACAACCTCATGCCTTCATCCCTCTGATACCCATAGCATCTGACTTTCACCTGCTTGAACCCCACGGCCTGACACACCCAACCCCTGGAAAAGCACTGAGACATAATCAAAGACACGTTTTACATCTTTAAAAGGTGGAAGAACGCCCAAGAAATTATCAATTCTCTTTGAAACAGGATTCAGTTGGATTTGTGAGAAAAGGCCAGTCGTATTTGTTATTTATGCTTTGTAATGTTTTCAATATAGAACCCATCGCCACTCTTTTTTTTTTTTTTTTTCCCCCCCGCTGCATCGAGTGGCTTGTGGGATCTTTGTTCCCCAGCCAGGGATTGAACCCAGGCCTTTATGGCCAGGGAATTCCCTCCATTCCATTTTTAAAGACCTCAAGAGCAAGGTTTTCTTTCCCCACCAACCACTTCTTCCCAAATGCAGTACCTTAAGAGACGGGTCTGGAATTATAATTTGCCTCCACCTGTAACCAGATGCATGACCTTGAACAAATGGAGTGATCTTGAAAGATGCAGTTTTCTGATGGGACACACAAGCTGCCCACCTCACAAGGTTGCTTTAAGATTTAAGAGCACGAATAACGATGAAATCTCAGAGAGTGACAGAAAAGTGTTGTCTTCCTCGGTTTTTCAGCAAGAACAGACCTAGAACTTGCCTGAGAGCTGAGAGAGGATGGAATCTGTGCCTGATGGGGTCACATTCCTTAATTCTGTAATTACATTTACATAGGGTCCTTCAAAGGTAAATTAAGGGCCAACTCTCTCTCTCTCTCTCTTTTCTCTTGAACAGCATTTATTTTCAAGGCATCCAAAGACTGTCCATATTTAGACAACTTAAAATCAGCTTATGAAGTATATTACTGAATAGAATAGAGAAAACTGCACAGAATGTAAATAATAGTAAATAAGGGTTTGAAGCTGCAGGACAGAAACAGACTATCCTGGAACCAACGAGCCATCGTGTCACCAGCCTAGGAACACAAGGCAATGTTTTCACCACTTATTTAAACATCAACTGGTCACTGACTGGAAACCAGAAGCTGGCTAGAATGACTCAGAAATGAAGTTCACCACAGGGGTCCTGCTTCCCTATCTTATTCTTTGTGGGGATCTTGTCCTTGTGAGTTCTTTGAGGTGTGAATCTTTCTTGACTTGATAAGAGAATTACAGATTTAAAGAAAATTTAGAGCAACAGCACTGCATGATCTATGGACCTTGTGAAGCCATGTGAGTTAAAATCTCTCTCTAGAAACACTTAACTGGTTCACTCGTTAAGTTCATCACATAAAATAGTAAACGCTAAACTCCACAACCGGCAAAGGCATTTCCATTTTACTATTTACAAAGCAAGTGATTTTATAAAGTAAACTGACTGCAGAATGTGTTAAAGAAAAATTAAAGAAACAAAAACTCTTCCCATTTTCCTTAATTTGTTGAAAATATTTTTTAGGAAATGCATCTCTAAAAGGGATGCTACTCTTAAAACCCAACACAAGCTTGCTTTTCTTTCTTCTCTGGAAAAAATGCATCCAGGAAATGCATGTTATTTGTCTCCTAAGAATAAACTGTAAGCAGATATTTGACTGATTTTTCAAAATAAATTCTGCGGTTTCAACCCTTTATAGCTTAAAATGTATTAATGTGTAAGGTAGCTGAAGAACAAATATTTTAAAAATCTCAGGCACAAAAATGTTAGCTCATGGAAGGTAAGGCTTCAGCGGGTTCATTTTTGTGTTTCTCAAAACTTTTGCAACTGGCCCCCTCTCTATGAAGCATTCCTCTAATGAGAGGACATGAATAAGAATGAAAATGCAGAAAGCAAATGGTAAATTATTTTTTAAAATGAAAAGTTTAAGAGCACGAATAACGATGAAATCTCAAACAGAGAGTGACAGAAAAGTGTTGTCTTCCTCGGTTTTTCAGCAAGAACAGACCTAGAACTTGCCTGAGAGCTGAGAGAGGATGGAATCTGTGCCTGAAAAGTTTGGCTATGGTGTATTTTAACCATGTTTTGATTTTCATCGATGTAAGGACAAAGTTTTCCATCCTTCAATCTCTTAACGTTGCTCTGGATATGGATATATACATATTTATATACATATCTAAATATTATATGTAACATGTATATAAGTATTCATACACACCTTTGTACTATTCTTTTATTTAAACCTAAGCAAATAATAGTCAGTGAAGTTTTAACCAGAAATAATGTTTAACCAAGAAGGGAGACTTGCCTAACCTTACAGACCACAGGAAAAGAGAAGAGTTAGACATTTAAGAAGAAACAGTACAGTACTTTAATCTTCTGACCACAAACGCTTTTATAAAAAGCTAGTAAACATTATCTCGCCCACTCTGCATTTTACAGATGTGTCCTATTGTCTCTTGACTACTGACTATACTTAGGCAGAGATGGGGTGCCCTCCAGGCAATGACAGATAAGAGTAATCAAGCCTAATTCTCTGAATCTAGTGAATTCACATTCCCAGCGGGTTGGACACACAATCTTGACGCATTTGCAAAGAGAGAAGGGATGATCATCGTTTAATACCGCAGAGTCTGAAAACACCTATTTAAAAAACAAATATTTGCAACTGGATTTCTTTTAAGTTCCCAGTATCCTAGGGTCACAGCAGGTCTTATCAGAGGCTTTTTCAGTTTCTGGCTCTCTGCTGCATCCCCAGCAGCCTTCAACTTTCTGGAAACCTGTCCTCTGTGCATCTTGTCCCTAGGACACTTTCTCCTAGGACATTCTTCCCTTCACCTGACACCAGCAGTTCTGTCTGCCCAATTATGCAGCACGGGGGAGACAGGAAACCCTTACTGCAAGAAGACATCACAGTCTCTCAAACTGGGAAGCACACTTTGCAAGGAATGAAAGAACCAGCATGCGAATAAAAACAACGTGGCTTAGGGTACCATACACTATCTTTTGACTGAATCAGGCAGGAGGTAGATGCCAGGCGTCTTTAGTATTAAGTCAGGGGACTGTGGCACAGGAGAAATGTCCTTTTTGGCTATTTCCTTCATGCCCAAGTGATTTAAGCCCTGCTTCTCTTTCTCTCACAGAAATATCCTTAGGGAGAAATAATCCCTTCAAGAATTATTGATTAAATTGCATCGGTGCCTTTGGCTAGTGATTTAAAACAAAACTGGACTTAGGTGTTTATTATGTAGCACAGTGATATATAAATAAGACGAATTATACATCAATGCACAGAAACCATCATACATCATTTATATAACCTATAAACCACTCTAAATGCACAGAAAACAGAGTAGACTGTTACCAACTATTTGGAAGGGCAGACGTCCAAAATCTCTCAGTTGTAGGAACCAAAAAACAGTAAAAGCAAACAAGAAACTGCAACTTTGAGGGTCATACATTCCGAAATGACGACCACAATCAGTTTCGTGAACATCCGTCATCTTGTATAGATACAAAATGAAAGCAATAAGAAAACTTTTTTTCTTGTGATGAGAATTCTTAGGATATACTCTCTTTACTACTTTCCTGTAGAACACGCAGCAGCGTTAATTATATTCACCATGCTGTACATTACGCCCCTAGTCCTTATTCATCTCTTTTTTTTTTTTTTTTTTTTTTTTTTTGGCCGTGCCGGGTCTTAGTTGCAGCATGCGGACTTCTTAGTTGCGGCATGTGAGATCTTAGTTCCCCAACCAGGGATCAAACCCGGACCCCCTGCATTGGGAGCGTGGAGACTTACCCACTGGACCGCCAGGGAAGTCCCCTTATTCATCTTATAAGTGGATGTTTGTACCTTGTGACCACCGTTACCCAAGTCCCCGTCCCTTCAGCTCCCGACTCTGGTAACTACAACTCTGATCTCTTTTTCTATGAGTTTGTTTGGTTTTGAAGTGTAATTGACCTATGACGCTATGTTAGTTCCTGATACACAAAACAGTGATTGGATACTTACATACATTTCAAAATGATTACCACGATGCCTAGTTAAGGTCTGTCACCATACAAAGACATTATACATAATTAGGTATATTAAAAATTTACTATTGTGTATTTTATGCATATATTATATTTAATATATTTAGAATATTTAATAGAAATATGTATGTATAATATAAAGATATGTTATACAAATATACACGTATAATGCAATACAATGCATATAAATGTAGTATTAGAGAAATCATAAATCATACTGTAAAGAACATATTTCTCATAAAATATCTTCATTTTACATTATTTTGAAACACTGGATGTTAACTAAACATATCGTGGTGATTTCTCAATGTATACATAAATCAAATTCATTCTGTTGTACCCCTTAAACTAATGCAATGGTATATGTCAATTATATCTTAATAAAACTGGAACAGAAGTTTTAAAATTAAAAAAAAAAAAGAGGGCTTCCCTGGTGGCGCAGTGGTTGGGAGTCCGCCTGCCGATGCAGGGGACGCAGGTTCGTGCCCCGGTCCGGGAAGATCCCACGTGCCGCGGAGCGGCTGGGCCCGTGAGCCGTGGCCGCTGAGCCTCCGCGTCCGGAGCCTGTGCTCCGCAACGGGAGAGGCCACAACAGTGAGAGGCCCGCGTAC
>NC_041220.1:148325072-148342490 GCF_002837175.3 Physeter macrocephalus | reverse complement strand
CGATGCAGGGGACGCGGGTTCGTGCCCCGGTCCGGGAAGATCCCACATGCCGCGGAGCGGCTGGGCCCGTGAGCCGTGGCCGCTGAGCCTCCGCGTCCGGAGCCTGTGCTCCGCAACGGGAGAGGCCACAACAGTGAGAGGCCCGCGTACTGCAAAAAAAAAAAAGAAATTGGTGGCCTCAGAAATCAATCAAAGATTTATTGCTGCATCGTGGCTCTATCCAAGTAAGTGAGAGTTTCCATGCTTTCAAAATCATGTGTACCTGTCTTCACTCTTCTCCATATTTGGTGTTTTTCGCAGCCAGGGGTTGTACCAGTTAATGTCTGTGGAATCCCATGTGCTCAATAATTTTCACGTATTGTTCCCCAAATCCTCATCTACTGCATACATGAGCATTTTACAGGTGAGAAAACTGAGGTATAGAAGATTCGGTAACGGCCCAGACCCATGTAGACAGCCGGTGGTGGGATTAGTACCTGCAGGTGGTAGTGTGGACAGGTTGCAGGTTGCATCTGCTCTCAGCGTGAGGTATGGGTCACAGGTGGCAAGGGGAAGGCACGTTAATAGTCCAGAGTAAAATACAGACAGACCGGGAACCAGGACGTTACTAGGATAACCCCAAGGTTGGGCCGATGGACGTCTTTTTTAAGTGATTAAATCCAATCCATTTTTAACCTCAGACAGGTAGATAATTACACCCAGCCCTTGATTTCAACTCTACAAGCAGGCTGATGAAAAAAGAAATGTTACAAGTCGTTCTAAAAATGACAGACATCATTGTAGAAAAATGCATTCACCAAGCCGTAGGCATGTCATGTTTTGTCATGGGATAAAAAGGGTGACTTCTCTGTAGAGGGTTTATGGCTCATAAAGATGTTTGTGCCTCAGACCTGGCCATAGGCAAGACTCTAGTTTATGACAGGTGTCCATTTGCCCGGACATTGATGTGGCCAGGGTACCATCAGGACCCTGAATCTTTCTACAGGACAGTACACACACACAGACGTGCACACACACACACAGATCTGCACGTTTCCAGTTTGATGGTCTGCAAACAGGCAAGACTTGCCCCGATAAGGAATGAGAGACTAATGAGGTCACAAGGAGATCTCAGACATCTTCAAGTTGGCATTTGGGGAAAACAAAAAAAGAGAAGCTCATCTTTCAAATCTCACAGCACCCTAGGTATGAAAACAAACAAAGAGCTGAAACATATCAGAAGCGAGTGACTGCCAGCGAAAAGACTGACATATCCTCAGGCTGTTGCCTTTTTCTTCCCCCTTTTAACTTTTTTGTTTCTTTAAATTAATTTTTATTGGAGTTGAGTTGCTTTACAATGGTGTGTTAGTTTCTACTGTACAGCAAAGTGAATCAGCTCTACGTATACATGTATCCCCTCTTTTTTGGATTTCCTTCCCATTTACTTTCCCCTTCTTAAAACATACAATATCTGTCTCAACTATTAAAACATACAATATCTGTCTCAACTATTAAAACATACAGTATCTGTCTCAACTATTAAAACATACAATATCTGTCTCAACTATTAAAACATACAGTATCTGTCTCAACTATTAAAACATACAGTATCTGTCTCAACTATTAAAACATACAATATCTGTCTCAACTATTAAAACATACAATATCTGTCTCAACTATTAAAACATACAATATCTGTCTTAACTATTTCCTTTTCTAGGTTGTTTGCCTCTTGCTGTCTTTAAATATCGGATCCTCCTTCTAACTGGTAACTGATCAGGGAAACCATTCATTTTTAGCCCACCCCCAGACACCTTCAAAGACAATCTATGAGGCACAAGACTGTATTTTCAGGCTTCTCCAGAGAAACAACCCCACCAACAGAACATATATTAACATAGATATACAGATACAGATGGTGGCTAGGATAGATATAGGTATAGATTTAGATGCAGATATGGATATGGATATAGAGATAGCTATAGATATAAAGCAATTCATTACCAGGAACTGGCACATGCAATTATGGATGTTAAGAAGTGCCATCATATTTCTCCCCCTTCCCCCAAAACAAGCACACACGAAAACTCACCGAAGTAAGACCATGTCAATGAAAATAGGAATGGGATAGATACGGTGAACTCGAGTCGATCTTCTCCAAGACTCACTGGCATCTGAGGGACAAACTCTGTTGACTAAACAGGGATGCTAATTAAGATAGCCAAATTCAGCCGTATTTATGGAACCCCCTGATTCAAACACACTGCTCTTCTGTCTCCCAACCTGTGCTAGTACTTTCTGAAAATGGATGTTGGCTTTTCCCCTTGCAAGCACCCCTTGGGTAGCCTGTTGATAAGCCCTTGTCATCTCTTTCTGAACGCTGGTTGCTGATCTGTGACATTCACCCAAACGCTGTGCTTCTCAGAACCTTTAAAACGAGCGCCCCATAATAGTCACCAATGTGTCCACCTTCTCGCGTCCTGGCTTTCACGTTGTCCACTCTCTGAATTGAATTTCTTGCACAGAAATTCAAGAAGAGTTGAAGAAATTATGATCTCTTTTTTTCCGGTAAGCAGCCTGAAGTGACCTCTAAAAATGGGTCGCTATTCACTTGACCCAGAAAACCCTACAAGATCATGCAAATCAAGGGTTCAAGTCTTCGTGTTCACTTTAAAAACACACATGAAACTGCCCAGGCCATTAAGAGTAGGCATATCCAAAAAGCCACCAAGTATCTAAAGGATGTCACTTTACAGAAGCAACGGGTGCCATTCCGCCGTCACAATGGCGGAGTGGGTTGGTGCGTTCAGTGGGGCTGGACGCGGGGTCGGTGGCCCAAAAAGAGTGCTGAATCTTTACTGCACGTGCTCACAAATGCAGAGGGTAACGCTGAACTTAAGGGCTTAGATGTAGATTCTCCGGTCATTGAGCACATCCAGGTGAACAAAGCCCCCAAGACGCGGCTCAGGACTTACAGAGCTCATGGGCGGATCAACCCGTACGTGAGCTCTCCCCGACACACTGAGATGATCCTTACTGAAAAAGAAGAGATTATCCCTAGACCCGAAGAGGAGGTTGCACAGGAGAAAAAGATATCCCAGAAGAAACTGAAGAAACAAAAACTTACGGCCCTGGGAATAAAATGCTGCAAAAAGAAATTATGATACACTGACCTCGATAAACGTAGGTCCATCAAATATGCAGAAATTATAACTATATGACGGATATCGGTCCCTGAAAGGGATTCTAGGCGTGATCATTTTACAGCTCCCTGCATATATACTCTACTGGTTTGTCTCTGAATGTGATGACACCATTCAAATTCTTTTCATTTTTTTTTCTGATTGTCTTCACATCGTTAAGGTGAAGGGAAAACGATTCATAATACGCTTTAAGCATCTAAAGGAATGCTCCTCTATTTTACTGCTTGCATCTAGACACTTGTTAATTCAAATTTTATGGCTTAAGTGGAGACGGATTTAGAATTAGCAATGATTTTAGGCTACTGCTACTTTTATCACACGGCTCGTGACAACCCACTTAGGAATTTTGGGGCATTCATATCACCTGTCAGGCGTAAAAGGGCGTAAAAACACGGGAAATGCTGCAAGAACACTCAAATCTCGGGAAATGAGCTAACTTAGCAAGTTGTGCTTGCTTCAGGCTATTTAGCAAACAGTGTAAAGCAAACTGGTTTTGTAGCAAGGTGCAAGTGGATATGTTTTGCTCTTAAAATAATGTAAAACCCTATAATCCAAAGAAAGGAAGAAGGCAATGGTTTGTATCATAGACGAACGCTGTATTTGGTCAGCTTATTCCAACATGCATGTGAATAAGCCGCTTGGGTTTTGTTTGTGTGTTTTGATGAAGCAACGCTGAGTTGCTTTAAGCCACATCCTGCAGGGTCTGATCAGTGCCCTTCGAAAATGGAGGTGATACTGACAATGACCTTAAAGATAGGAAAGGAAGACATTCACACTTCATTTTGCTAGTTTTCCTTGAAGGTTTCTGGGGCCGTGTACAAAAATAAATTTTACAGTAGTAATATGTCAGTGACAAGATCAGTTTTATGGCTAAAGCCATCAATGCAGTCCTTGTGACAATTTCAATCATCTATGCAGACTGTTAAAAATTTATTTAGCCACAGTAATTGGGAAAAAGATAGAGTAATGTTGGCAGTGAGAATAAACCCAAGAAACAGACCCTTGAATGGATGGAGGTAAAGGAGGGAAGATGGTGGCATGGGGTTGCCCTGGCGAAGACTAGTCTGATTCATGAGAATATTCTCCTTGCCTTTGACGATCTCTCTCTCAGGAGGACCACGGGCCAGGACAATGGCCTCATTTTAGCAGGATCAGGATGGGATGGAGAGGCGAAAACATTTGGTGAAGTGGCCGGGTTAAAAACAGGTGATCTTTTACATCTTTGCTTTAAAAGACTGGGTACTGTGTACATTCCCATGTGATGGGGATATTCCTGGAAATCTTGTCCTGGTTACAGCACTGATGGCTTATACCAAATAGACGATCAGCGTAGCCCTCGCTGGCCAAGCCCACACTTCTAACATTTCTGAAGCCAGACAGGACCCTCCTCATGGGAGGGGGGTCTGCAGGACCCCTCTGAGGCCAGCTGCCTGAACCCAGAAAAACCCTGAGTTCTCAGTAGGCAACCTGAAGAACTGAATTCCCTGTGAAAGTCACAGTTTGCCATCAGATCACCACTCCCCTCCCAACTCAGCTTTTATAATAAAAACTAACTTTATTCTGACCTCCTCAGATGAAACAGAACTTTATCCACACTCATTATCTTACCTAAGGACGTTAAGATTTAGTTTGATAGGTGGAGATGTGCAAAGAGAATCCTCAAACAGAATCAACTCAAAAAACAAAACAATGGCAAATCCATGGGAATCAAAACATGATAACGTTTTTTGTTGATTCCTCCATCTTTTTTGGGGGGGAGGGACTAATATAATGGTATAATATATAACATATTGTATAATATATTCCATAAGCATGTGTGTTTAATGCACTTTCACAAAGGGATATTGCATAAGATAAAGGGAATAGTTATCACATGACAATCTCCAAACTACGATTATCTACAGGCAATAAGAATGCAAAGTGAGCACATGTATGTCAGGCAATTAGTTTGACTGTCAATTTTATTTTGTGCAGCAGCTGATAACATCCATTCTTACAATGTGATAAACTATTTTTTTTTTACCATATTCTAAGAGGTATGTAATATCTTGATCTTTTTATGTAATGGATATTTTTATTATTTATTTCTATTGATGTATAGCTGCTGTACAATATTATGTAAATTTCAGGTATACAATATAGTGACTCACAATTTTTAAAGATAATATTCCATTTAAAGTTATAAAATATTGGCTATATACCCTGTGCTGTATAATATAGTCTTGGAGCTTATTTATCTTATACCTAATAGTTTGTACCTCTTAAGCCCCTATCCCTTTATCCTGCCCCTCCCCCTCCCTCTCCCCACTGGGAACCACTAGTTTGTTCTCTGTACCTCTGTTTTTTAATATTCATTCGTTTTCACAACTGCATTTTTATGTGTTTCTGATTTGCATCTTCTTTCCTGGGTGTCCCTCTCTTGTTCCCAACCACATATCCTAATTTATGTCAACTTAGTTTTTTCCTAATCTTGATGCTTTATTCTTTACAATTTTAACAGGGCAAATCCAATCACTCATAACCCACATAACACACAGCACAGGCTTTTCAGAAAGCTTAACACAGAAACATCTAAACAATTACTAACCTTAGGATATTAAGAATTTATATTAGATTCCATGGTGGTTTTCTTTCTTCCAATACACCGAACTTAGAACAAAATTTTTTTTTCCCATTAACGTAAGAGACCAAAGACCAGCCATGACGAGCAGAGAAGACGTAATACCCTCAGCCTCAAAGGGACAAAACTAAGATTACTGCCATTTCGGTGATTTTTATCTCCAGGACATATTACAATACAAAATCTTTATTTAAAAAAATCCACATTTTTTCTGAAGATGCTGAGTGTGGGTACTTTCCAGAAGGTCTGGCATGAAGAGGACTAAATAATAAACAGGGAAAGGGTTTCCATAGTCACAAAGGGAAAATTATCATTTTACATTGCGGGAATGCATTTTGAATATACTATAAATGCTAACACTTGGGCTTTTAAGACTTTATGATGTGGCCGTATTATTAGCATTTTTTCCAATTCCTTTAAGACTCAGGAAGGGACTCAGTATTCCAACTCAGCTCATACACTGTGCTTACATTTTCACGTTAAATGCTAGCCTTCAATCGAAAACACTGCTTGGCCCAGAAAGCTAAAATGCCAGCTAGGAGTATGGAGCGCTTCTTATCAGGGGTCGCGACTTCAGGTCTTAGCTTAAGGAAAGTGGCACACAAATGCACTACGATGTGCTGAAATTAAAACTGCCAAAGCCACCAAAAACACAGAGCATTCTGAAAATTGCATTTTATTCCCCCAAACTGAGGAATAATGCGTCGTGGTATAAGTTACAAGCCTGAGGGTCATTTTATGAATCCTAACATATGCAGATTCTATGAAAGGGGCCCTCATAATGAAAATAATGATACATTTACATCGAAGTATGTTCTAAAGAATGTACCTTGTAGTTGCTTCATCTGAATCTCTTTATGCTCTTTCTAGTAGTACAAAAATATTGGGAGTGGAGGGCCTTCCCTGGCGGTCCACGGGTTAAGACTCCGTGCTTCCACTGCAGGGCGCAAGGGTTGGATCCCCGGCTGGGGAACTAAGATCCCACATGCCACGTGGTGCAGCCAAAAAAAAAAAAAAAAAAAAAAAAAGGATTGGGAGTAGAGAGTTATGGAGGGAAGTCTTTGGTGCAGAGTGGTCACGGAAGGCGTCTCTGAAAATGTTACATTGCAAAGGAAGTGAGGAAGCAAGTCATGCTTGTGGAAAAGGAACAGAAACATCAAAGACAAAATTCTTGAGGTCTGCGTTTGATAGTCATGTTCTATGAGCTACAGAGAAGCACGTGAGAACGTGGGGGGAGCCCAGAAAGTACGGCTGGCGAGACATGGGGAGCAATGAGCTCAGAGGGGGAGAAAGTTCTTGTAGAATTTCTGAGGACTTGATTTCACTGTGAATGGGACGTGAGTCATTGGAGGGTTTCGAGAACAAGACAGGGTTGCCCTGACTTGGTCTAAAATGATCACTCCATCCACAGACTAAATGTCCATCAACAGAGAAATGGATAAAGAAGATGTGGTACATGTATACAATGGACTACTACTCAGCCATAAAGAATGAAATAATGCCATTTGCAGCAATATGGATGCAACTACAGATGATTATACTAAATGCAGTCAGTGAGAAAGAGAAAGACAAATATCATATCACTTATATGTGGAATCTTTTAAAAATGATAAAAATGAACTTATTTACAAAACAGACTCACAGACTTAGAGAACAAGCTTATGGTTACCAAAGGGGAAAGGGGGTGTGTGTGAAGGGACAGACTGGGAGTTTGGGATCAACATATACACACTACTATGTTTAAGACATATAACCAACAAGGACCTACTGTATAGCACAGGGAACTCTGCTCACTATTCTGTGATAACCTACATGGGACAAGAATCTGAAAAACAGATACATGTATATGTATAACTGAATCACTTTGCTGAACACCTGAAACTAGACAACATTGTTAATCACCCTTCTCCAATGTAAAATGAAAAAAAAAAAATTTTAAAGAATGACAAGGATGAAAGAAAAGACACCAGATATGAGAATATTACAGTTGGTAATGTGAACTATAATTGGGGTATGGAATAAAAGGATAAAAGTGTGGTAGTAGGAAACGTTTAAGATTCCAGACATATTTTGAAAGGAGAACAAATAGAATATGTTGATCAATTGAATGTGCATTATATATTAAAACAGCAGAAGAAATACTTTAAGATTTTTGGTCTCAGCAGCTGTTAGCCCAGCAGGATAATTTTCATGTGTACATGAGAAATACCATGGATGGAACAGAACTGAGAATAAAAGAAGGACTTAAGCATTCATTTTTTAACAAGCGAAACTGGAGATGTCTGCAGGGCGTGTAAGGTGTGCCAAATTGGCAAAAGGATATGTAAGTTTAGACTTTTCTAAAGTTCTAGGGCAAAGCAAAGAATGAACTGAGGCTGGATAGAAACTTGGAAGTTACCAGGGATTAAAAGGTGTTCAAAGCTGTAGAACGGCATGATATTAAATATGAAGTGAATGTATGAAAAGATGAGTTCATCCTATGAACGAGCCCAGGAACCCTCCAAATTTTAGAGTTTGGGGAAAACAGAGGATTGCCAGAAGTGCTGGAAAAGGAGTCCAGAGGACGTCCAAAATAAGAGCAACATCTTGGGGGCCATGCAGAGAAAATGGTCAACTACTTCAAATAGAGCTGATAAACCAAGCATAATGAGGGCAAAAAAATAACCCTTGTACCTATCAGCAGAGACAGTAGTAACCTGGATAAGGGTGTTCTTGGTGGAGTGGTCCTTCCTTTAAGAAGGAAAATCTGTGCTCGCTTTGGCAGCACATATACTAAAATTGGAACAATACAGAGAAGATTAGCATGGCCCCTGTGCAAGGATGACATGCAAATTCCTGAAGCGCTCCATATTTTTATATGTATAACTGATTCACTTTTGTTATACAGCAGAAACTAACACACCATTGTAAAGCAAGTATACTCCAATGAAGATGTTTAAAAAATAAATAAATAAAATGGAAAAAAAAGAAGGGAAATCTTATTGGAGTAGATTCACAAAGAAGTTCAGGAGATGAATTTGATATGGTGGGTACAGTTGAGCAGAGCTCTTTGGCAATACTGAGGGATGAGGGTAAGCTTTGCAGGGTCTCAATTTTTTTTAAGTGGTATATATTGCAGCACATTCTATGTTGATGGAATGATCCTCTTGAGGAAACAGATCATCAGTTGAGAAGCAGAGGAGAGTGTATCCACGGAGCACTGTCCTTGTATAGTTGAGAGAAGATAAAACCTAGCGTCCTAGGAGGTGGATCGAAAAAGATCTTGCTGTGTTTTATGTCAGAGAGTGTTCTGCTTATGTTTCCCTCTAAGAGTTTTATAGTGTCCGGCTTTACATTTAGGTCTTTAATCCATTTTGAGTTTATTTTTGTGTATGGTGTTAGGGAGTGTTCTAATTACATTCTTTTACATGTAGCTGTCCCATTTTCCCAGCACCACTTATTGAGGAAACTGTCTTTTCTCCCTTGTATATTCTTGCCTCCTTGTCATAGATTAGGTGACCACAGGTGCTTGTGTCTTATTTCTGGGCTTTCTATCCTGTTCCATTGATCTATACTCTGTTTTTGTACCAGTGCAATACTGTCTTGATTACTATAGCTTTGTAGTATAGTCTGAAGTCAGGGAGCCTGATTCCTCCAGCTCTGTTTTTCTTTCTCGAGGTTGCTTTGCTTGTAAGGGGAGGATGGGTAAATTGGAAGACTGGGATTGACACATACACAGTATTATATGTAAAATAGATAACTTATAAGGACCTACTGTATAGCACAGAGAACTCTACTCAATATTCTGTAATGGCCTATATGGGAAAAGAGTCTAAAAAAGAATGGATATATGTATAACTGATTCACTTTGCTGTACACCTGAAACTAACACAACATTGTAAAGCAACTATACTCCAAGAAAAATTTTTTAAAAAAGAAAAACAACCTAGTATCCCAGTGGAGGGGGTGAGTTTTGGGAAGAAGAGTGGAAAAAGACATCCACAGACACAGACTAGACAAATCACAGACAGTCAGCAAAGTCCTCCCTCCTTTTCTCTACTATGGTCACACAGGACATACTTTTCTCTCCTGCTCTGAACTACTGAGACATGTTGCAAGATGTCCACTAAGAGCATCCACCCTTGGGTCCTGAGGGTCTAGAGTCCTAAAAAGAGGCTAGTCACACAGGTGCACACTGATGGATGACCAGCCACGATGCTGAGCCCAACCGTAGCTCCAGATACACACCGTCCATCTTCATGTTTACATCAAGTCATGTTGTCTGTCTGGCTCCTCTAACCCACAGCCTTGGGGGTACAGAAGGACGTTATGACCCGGTCACTCCGTGAACATTCTATCGGTCTATTCTCCAAGTCTGATCGAGCCTCATCATCATGGCTACAGAGGTAAGTAAGAAGTGAGTAAAACCTATGACTGAGCCACTATATTAACACTTTCCTCAAGCTGGATCTATATAAAACGTGGACACGTTCACTTGAAAACCTTTCCATTTTTCAGGAAAATGAAAAGCAAGTTCAGGGACTTCCCTGGTGGTCCAGTGGTTAGGACCCCACGCTTTCAAAACTGCAGGGGGCGCGAGTTTAATCCCCGGTCAGGGAACTAAGATCCTACGTGCCGTGCAGCAGCAAGGCAAAAAAAAAAAAAAAAAAAAGGCAAGTTCATCAGCTCACTGTGAGAAGGTGCTGGAGATCTGATCAGAAAGGAGAAATGACAATTCAGTCTTGGCAGAATGAAATAACTAAGAGAAGAGAGGAGAACTTTGAGGGATGACTACTGTTTTCTGTGAGAGAGTAGCTATCATAATTTAAAGTTAGATCATTTGATATGTTGAGTGTTTTTCTCCAGCACCCTCAGGTTGGGGTGAGGAAAAGCTAGTCCAAGCAGGATTGGGGCTTGCTAATTGCTAAGCTAAAAAGTGGAGGAATAAGCCAGTATGGGCGGTAAAAAGCAAGGATCATGGATCACGGAATCCAAACCATATTAGGAGGCAGGGGAAGACCTTTGGGGGTAAATGCAGGACCCTTATATTTCACAGCACTTCATAGTTTCTATAGCTATCTCACATGCAGCCAACCACTTGATAGCCATGGTCACCCAAAGAGACTTGTGGGACAAATATTTTATCCTCACCTTTCAGATGAAGGATCTTGGAAACCCCTTATTACAACATGGTGCTCTAAAATTCAGCTCTGACTTTCCAACAGGGAAATGAAGAAAGAGATCAGGAAGCAGTGATGTTGGCATCTGAGTGAGCCCCTCTTTGGCATAACCTGGACGTCTTGCCATTTTCCTCCCTTGTGAGGAAGTAAATACATTCACAGTAAATCCCATACCATCATATGTAAAGTTCTATTAAGGAATCAATATCCATCATTTTGCTTAAGTATCAACTGTGCTTAATAGATGGTGGGGATAACATCATAATTCGAAAAGATACATGCACCCCAATGTTCACTGCAGCACTATTTACAATAGCCAAGACATGGAAGCAACCTAAACGTCTATCAACGGATGAATGGATATGTGGTACATATATACAATGGAATATTACTCAGCCATAAAAACAAAGAACAAACTAATGCCATTTGCAGAAACATGGATGGACCTGGAGATTGTCATACTGAGTGAAGTAAGTCAGACACAGAAAGACAAGTAGCCTATGATATCGCTTTCATGTGGAATCTAAAAAAATAAGAGTACAGATGAACTTACTTACAAAAACAGAAGTAGAGTCACGGAGGTAGAAAACAAACTTATGGTTACCAGGGGGTAAGGGCGGGGGATAAATTGGGAGATTGGGATTGAGATAAACTCACTACTATGTATAAAATAGATAACTAATAAGGACCTACTGTATAGCACAGGGAACTCTACTCAATACTCTATCGTGGCCTACATGGGAATAGAATCTAAAAAAGAGCGGATATATGTATATGTACGGCTGATTCACTTTGCTGTACACCTGAAACTAACATCACACAGTAAATCAACTGTACTGCAATAAAAATTAAAACAAAAACAAAAAAAAAACTGCTAAAAGAAAAAATAGAGGGTGGGTCCCACTTGATAAATGTCTTACCCCTATGCAGGTAGGAGATTAATACATCACCAGATAAAACACTGCCTTTTCCTGTTTTCAGCACACTCCCTAAAAGGACAGACTTATACTTCTGCACTTTTGAAATGCCTGGATGGGCACCCTAACATTGAATTATTCATAAGCCAGGAGAGCTGGTTTCACCTCACTTCTGCTCAGAATGGTGCACCAGGCAGGAGGAGAAGTCATGGGGGCCAGTGTTTTTTTCAGGGATTTCTCTGTACCAGGAATTGCCGCATTTTTGCCTGCATCACTTAATTTTAGTCTCATAACAGATATACAGTGGACCTTTGAACAACACAGGGGAGTTAGGGGCACCCAGCAACTGTCCAGTCAAAAATTTTCCTATGAATTTACAAAAACGTCGGACCTCCATATTCACGGTTCCACATCCACCACGGATTCAACCAACCACACAGATGGGGCAATACTGTAGGACCTAATTTTTTTTTTTTTTTTTAGTAGAGAAAGAATACAGTTCTGTTACTGAATGGGCTTTAAACCAGAATGTGATACACATCACAGGCAATCTACTAAGAGATTGCAAAGACAAAAAGAAATCTCCCCCTTTTATAAAGCCAAGTAGGTGCAACCCATTCCATACACATTTTCAAGATAAACAACAACTAATCCTCAGGTTAGAGGACTTGGTAACAGCATGTGTCACACAGTTCACCCTAAATTTTCCTGGTAATTGAGGTGACCATCTATGTTAGCTAACTGGCTTTATCCAGAGGAAAGACAAATTCTCATGGTCTACACCTTGGAGCTCAGTGTCCACTGAAGTGAGGCTCCTACCCTCCCACCAGCAAGAGGGGGATGTGGTGGCATATCCCCTTGACATTTATATTTCAAAGAGATGGCTCCCAGGTCCTAGAGAAAGACACGCCTGCGTTACAAAGCGGGCAAAAGGCCTATCTAGTTCTCAAAAAGGATTTATACGCATTTCAAAGAGGAAGAAAAAGACCTACAATCACAGGTTTTCTTAAGTAAATTCTTTTTTTTTTTTGCCATTACTCTGTTAAAAATTTATTTTAAATGTAGATGTAAAAAATAAAGAGGAAAAACACCAGACAACATTTATGAACTAACATTCTCAGACAATCCCCCGTCCTAAATGCATGAAGATTTATGGTCCATCTGCCATCATACAACACGTTTTACATTATAGGAGAAACTCTAGCTGTTTCGTATTTTAAGCTGTCAAACTAATTTCAATATACACAGTGAAAAATGTCTAGATGTTTGAGAGGTAATCATTCTTTCATTATAAATTAATTTGTCCTTTACGATTTGAAATAAAAATTTTACTTTGAGCATTTAGAGGTTCTAAACTAGTACTTTTTTTTTTAATGAGGGAAGGGAAATCTCTTCCCTTATTTTCCTTTTTCAATTTTTATTGGGGTATAGTTGATTAACAATGTTGGGTTAGTTTCTGCTGTACAACAAAGTGAATCAGTTATACATATACATATAGCCACTCTTTTTTAGATTCTTTTCCCATATAGGTCATTACAGAGTATTAAGTAGAGTTGCCTGTGCTACACAGTAGGTCCTTATTAGTTATTCATTTTATATATAGTAGTGTGTATATGCCAATCCCAATCTCCCAATTTATCCCTCACCCATCCTTTACCCCCAGTAACCATAAATTTTTTCTACATCTGTGACTCTATTTCTGTTTTGTAAATAAGTTCACTTGTACCATTTTTTAGATTCCACATGTAAGTGATATCATATGATATTTGTCTTTCTCTGTCTGACTTACTTCACTAAATATAATCTCTAGGTCCATCCATGTTGCTGCAAATAGTATTATTTCATTCCTTTTTTATGGCTGAGTAATACTGCATTGTATACCTGTGCCACATCTTCTTTCTCCTTTCTTCTGTTGAGGGTTATTATAATAAACCTCTTTCTCTCTATATATACACATCCTACTGGTTCTGTTTTTCTGAAGAGCCCCGAGTAGTCCACTGGTGCATACAATTCCATGTTTTCCCTATGTTCACAGATCAGCTTTTAAGGGATACAAAGGTGTTAATGCAAACACTGAGAAGAAGCACCTTCTGCTTTTTCCTTTGAACAGCTACCAATTAAAGATATCAAACAATCCATAAAACATCAAACAATTCAGTAGCAGAAGTAAGGAAAGTGTAGAAAAAGCACATGCAAAAGCACAACTTTCATGACTCCTTGAAAAATAAAACAGTGTATAGCTCACTTTAATTTTTTTTTTCACTGACAAATCACATGTCAGTTTCATTTATAGTCAAGAATGAATATTGCTGGGGGTGGTGTGTTATTATCGATTGTTTATTAGAATAGGCTGCTAAACCTTTCCTCACACAAAGAAGTCAATTTTGCTTCAATGCCCGCATCTTTTAGAAAGGATCATTAGCTTTCTTCTAACTGTTTGAACAATTCACATAGCACAATTACCTCTTAGATCTGAAACTCAAGTATTCTGGTTACATTAAGATAGACTAAGTATATTTGGGGGGGGCTCATTTGTTAAAGAATACTTTTACAACCTAGAATACGTAAAGCTGATTGAGTTGAGGATGAGTGTGCATGGTGGGGTAGTGCAGCAAACATCGTTCTCAATGGTGAAAAGCTGAAAGCAATTCCTCTGGAATCAGGAGCAAAGCAAGGATGTCCACTCTTGCCTTTCCTATTCAGCGTGGTTTTGGAGGTCCTGGCCACGGCAATCAGAGAAGGAGAAGTGAAGGGAATCCAGGTTGGACAGGAGGCAGTGGGACTGTCACTGTATGCAGATGACATGGTGCTGTGCATAGAAAGTCCTAAAGGATGCTACCAGAAAACTACCGGAGCTCATAGATGAATCTGCTAAAGTTGTGGGATGCAATTAATACAAAGAAATCTCTTGCATTCCTATACACTAACAACGAAAGATCAGGAAGAGAAATTAAGGAAACAATTCTATTTACCATCACAACAAAAGAATAAAATACCTAGGAATAAACCTACCTAAGGAGGCAAGAGACTTTTACTCAGAAAACTGTAAAGTACTGAAGAAAGAAATCAAAGATGACACAAGCAGATGGAGAGATATGCCATGTTCTTGGATTGGAAAAATCAATATTGTGAAAATGACTATACTACCCCAAAGCAATCTACAGATTCAATGGAATCCCTAACAAATTACCAAGGGCATTTTTCACAGAATTAGAAGAAAAAATTTTACAATTCGTATGGAAACACAAAAGACCCCGAGTAGTCAAAGCAATCTTGAGAAAGAAAAATGGAGGTGGAGGAATCAGGCTCCCTGACTTCAGACTATACTGCAAAGCTACAGTAAACAAGACAGTATGGTACTGGCACAAAAACAGAAATAGAGATCAATGGAACAGGATAGAAAGTCCAGAGATAAACCCATGTACCTATGGTCACCTAACCTATGACAAAGGAGGCAAGAATATACAATGCATATCTTAATAGAAATGAAAATCTTCCTTAGACTTTTAAACTGGAAAGTCAATGGTTAAAGCAGCAGACCTTCCATAAATTCCCTTCATTTGTGAGGGTGTCAGAGATCTTTAGGGAGAGAAAGAAGACAGGAGATTGAGTCTCATCTCATTGTGATCACCCTACTGGCAGACCTCATGCTGAGCAAGCCAAGTACTAGCAAGACAATCCTTGTCTATAGAATGTTGTAGCATGATGCATCTCACTGTTTAGGATTGCTTTATGGTAAGGGAACCCAGTATCTATGGATTTAGGTGATGTAGCTTCCTAGAAAGTGTGCCCTAAGCTAGCAACTGAGTATAAAAAGATGTTTCATGACCTAAAAATGCTCCTTCTGTGAAGGCAAAATGACTGTGTACCTTTGTTAGAAATCTCATGTGACCTTAATTGGAAATAGGGTCTTTGCAGATGGAATCACGTGAAAATGAGGTCATACTGGATTAGGGTGGTCCCCAAATCCAACAACTGGTGTCCTTATAAGAGGAGGGGAAACATTGGGATACAGAGATTGCGTGAGGAAGGCTGTGTGACCGAGAGGCAGAGGCTGGAGTCATTCAACTGCAAGCCCAGGGACACGAAGGATTGCAGCAACCACCAGAAGATAAGAAGGCAAAACAGAAAAAGACAAAGACAAAAAATGGCACGGACAACACCTATCAATCAATCTATTAAAGAATATGGGGACTTCCCTGATGGTCCAGTGGGTAAGACTCCACGCTCCCAATGCAGGGGGCCCAGGTTCGATCCCTGGTCAGAGAACTAGATCGCGCATGCATGCTGCAACTAAGAGTCCGCATACCACAACTAAGAGTACAAATGCCACAACTAAGAGTCTGCAGGGTGCAAATAAGAAGTCCACATGACGCAGCTAAGAAGTCCACATGCCACAACTAAGCATCCACATGCCCAAACTGAGTCCACATGCCACAGCTGAGCCCACATGCCGCAACGAAGATCCCGCGTGCCACAACTAAGACCCAGTGCAGCCAAAAAATGAATAAAGAAAGAAAGAATATGAATCCCTAACTCAGAAGTTATGACATTTGCTTAGGTTGCTTACATGTCCTGGCTATTGTAAATAGAGCTGCAGTGAACATTCCCACATGCCGCAACGAAGATCCCGCGTGCCACAACTAAGACCCAGTGCAGCCAAAAAATGAATAAAGAAAGAAAGAATATGAATCCCTAACTCAGAAGTTATGACATTTGCTTAGGTTGCTTACATGTCCTGGCTATTGTAAATAGAGCTGCAGTGAACATTGTGGTACATGACTCTTTCTGAATTATGGTCTTCTCAGGGTATATGGCCAGTAGTGGGATTGCTGGGTCATATGGTCATTCTATTTTTAGTTTTTTAAGGAACCTCTATACTGTTCTCCATAGTGGCTGTATCAATTTACATTTCCAGCAACAGTGCAGGAGGGTTCCATTTTCTCCACACCCTCTCCAGCATTTGTTGTTTGTAGGATTTCTGATGATAAATCTCCCTAATTCTTGAACTTACTCTACGAGGAAAAAGGAGAAATTCTGTGGAGAAACTGGTTTAATTGCCTTTAAGCCCTCATTAAGATGGGAGAATGGGGTCCTTTGTGTTGGGTGAGTGGAGGGAAGTGGGTGGGCAGAAATCGATGATCCAGTGGACCTGATTGCAATAAAAACATCTCTGAATAATCAAGAAACAGCACTGAGCAAGATCCTCATCTTTGATTTTGTTTTGGTCACCAAGGGGGCATGACAGCAGCTGAGATACCACAGAGATAGAAAACAGATGAGCATCTGCCCAGAGCTGGAGGAATGGAGAGGGACTGCTCCATGAACACTGGGCTTTTATGGGTGAAGACGTTCTGACATTACACAGTGGTGATGACTGTGTGAATCTGTGAGTACACCAAAAGCCACCGAATTGTGTTTTTTACAAGTGGAACTTTTTTTATTTTTTTATTTTTATTTTTTGTGGTATGCAGGCCTCCCTCTGTTGTGGCCTCTCCCGTTGCGGAGCACAGGCTCCGGACGCGCAGGCTCAGCGGCCA
>NC_041220.1:148307159-148323648 GCF_002837175.3 Physeter macrocephalus | reverse complement strand
TATAGGTCATTACAGAGTATTAAGTAGAGTTCCCTGTGCTATACAGTAGGTCCTTATTAGTTATTCATTTTATATATAGTAGTGTGTATATGCCAATCCCAATCTCCCAATTTATCCCTCACCCATCCTTTACCCCCAGTAACCATAAATTTTTTCTACATCTGTGACTCTATTTCTGTTTTGTAAATAAGTTCACTTGTACCATTTTTTAGATTCCACATGTAAGTGATATCATATGATATTTGTCTTTCTCTGTCTGACTTACTTCACTAAATATAATCTCTAGGTCCATCCATGTTGCTGCAAATAGTATTATTTCATTCCTTTTTTATGGCTGAGTAATACTGCATTGTATACCTGTGCCACATCTTCTTTCTCCTTTCTTCTGTTGAGGGTTATTATAATAAACCTCTTTCTCTCTATATATACACATCCTACTGGTTCTGTTTTTCTGAAGAGCCCCGAGTAGTCCACTGGTGCATACAATTCCATGTTTTCCCTATGTTCACAGATCAGCTTTTAAGGGATACAAAGGTGTTAATGCAAACACTGAGAAGAAGCACCTTCTGCTTTTTCCTTTGAACAGCTACCAATTAAAGATATCAAACAATCCATAAAACATCAAACAATTCAGTAGCAGAAGTAAGGAAAGTGTAGAAAAAGCACATGCAAAAGCACAACTTTCATGACTCCTTGAAAAATAAAACAGTGTATAGCTCACTTTAATTTTTTTTTTCACTGACAAATCACATGTCAGTTTCATTTATAGTCAAGAATGAATATTGCTGGGGGTGGTGTGTTATTATCGATTGTTTATTAGAATAGGCTGCTAAACCTTTCCTCACACAAAGAAGTCAATTTTGCTTCAATGCCCTCATCTTTTAGAAAGGATCATTAGCTTTTTTCTAACTGTTTGAACAATTCACATAGCACAATTACCTCTTAGATCTGAAACTCAAGTATTCTGGTTACATTAAGATAGACTAAGTATATTTGGGGGGGGCTCATTTGTTAAAGAATACTTTTACAACCTAGAATACGTAAAGCTGATTGAGTTGAGGATGAGTGTGCATGGTGGGGTAGTGCAGCAAACATCGTTCTCAATGGTGAAAAGCTGAAAGCAATTCCTCTGGAATCAGGAGCAAAGCAAGGATGTCCACTCTTGCCTTTCCTATTCAGCGTGGTTTTGGAGGTCCTGGCCACGGCAATCAGAGAAGGAGAAGTGAAGGGAATCCAGGTTGGACAGGAGGCAGTGGGACTGTCACTGTATGCAGATGACATGGTGCTGTGCATAGAAAGTCCTAAAGGATGCTACCAGAAAACTACCGGAGCTCATAGATGAATCTGCTAAAGTTGTGGGATGCAATTAATACAAAGAAATCTCTTGCATTCCTATACACTAACAACGAAAGATCAGGAAGAGAAATTAAGGAAACAATTCTATTTACCATCACAACAAAAGAATAAAATACCTAGGAATAAACCTACCTAAGGAGGCAAGAGACTTTTACTCAGAAAACTGTAAAGTACTGAAGAAAGAAATCAAAGATGACACAAGCAGATGGAGAGATATGCCATGTTCTTGGATTGGAAAAATCAATATTGTGAAAATGACTATACTACCCCAAAGCAATCTACAGATTCAATGGAATCCCTAACAAATTACCAAGGGCATTTTTCACAGAATTAGAAGAAAAAATTTTACAATTCGTATGGAAACACAAAAGACCCCGAGTAGTCAAAGCAATCTTGAGAAAGAAAAATGGAGGTGGAGGAATCAGGCTCCCTGACTTCAGACTATACTGCAAAGCTACAGTAAACAAGACAGTATGGTACTGGCACAAAAACAGAAATAGAGATCAATGGAACAGGATAGAAAGTCCAGAGATAAACCCATGTACCTATGGTCACCTAACCTATGACAAAGGAGGCAAGAATATACAATGCATATCTTAATAGAAATGAAAATCTTCCTTAGACTTTTAAACTGGAAAGTCAATGGTTAAAGCAGCAGACCTTCCATAAATTCCCTTCATTTGTGAGGGTGTCAGAGATCTTTAGGGAGAGAAAGAAGACAGGAGATTGAGTCTCATCTCATTGTGATCACCCTACTGGCAGACCTCATGCTGAGCAAGCCAAGTACTAGCAAGACAATCCTTGTCTATAGAATGTTGTAGCATGATGCATCTCACTGTTTAGGATTGCTTTATGGTAAGGGAACCCAGTATCTATGGATTTAGGTGATGTAGCTTCCTAGAAAGTGTGCCCTAAGCTAGCAACTGAGTATAAAAAGATGTTTCATGACCTAAAAATGCTCCTTCTGTGAAGGCAAAATGACTGTGTACCTTTGTTAGAAATCTCATGTGACCTTAATTGGAAATAGGGTCTTTGCAGATGGAATCACGTGAAAATGAGGTCATACTGGATTAGGGTGGTCCCCAAATCCAACAACTGGTGTCCTTATAAGAGGAGGGGAAACATTGGGATACAGAGATTGCGTGAGGAAGGCTGTGTGACCGAGAGGCAGAGGCTGGAGTCATTCAACTGCAAGCCCAGGGACACGAAGGATTGCAGCAACCACCAGAAGATAAGAAGGCAAAACAGAAAAAGACAAAGACAAAAAATGGCACGGACAACACCTATCAATCAATCTATTAAAGAATATGGGGACTTCCCTGATGGTCCAGTGGGTAAGACTCCACGCTCCCAATGCAGGGGGCCCAGGTTCGATCCCTGGTCAGAGAACTAGATCGCGCATGCATGCTGCAACTAAGAGTCCGCATACCACAACTAAGAGTACAAATGCCACAACTAAGAGTCTGCAGGGTGCAAATAAGAAGTCCACATGACGCAGCTAAGAAGTCCACATGCCACAACTAAGCATCCACATGCCCAAACTGAGTCCACATGCCACAGCTGAGCCCACATGCCGCAACGAAGATCCCGCGTGCCACAACTAAGACCCAGTGCAGCCAAAAAATGAATAAAGAAAGAAAGAATATGAATCCCTAACTCAGAAGTTATGACATTTGCTTAGGTTGCTTACATGTCCTGGCTATTGTAAATAGAGCTGCAGTGAACATTGTGGTACATGACTCTTTCTGAATTATGGTCTTCTCAGGGTATATGGCCAGTAGTGGGATTGCTGGGTCATATGGTCATTCTATTTTTAGTTTTTTAAGGAACCTCTATACTGTTCTCCATAGTGGCTGTATCAATTTACATTTCCAGCAACAGTGCAGGAGGGTTCCATTTTCTCCACACCCTCTCCAGCATTTGTTGTTTGTAGGATTTCTGATGATAAATCTCCCTAATTCTTGAACTTACTCTACGAGGAAAAAGGAGAAATTCTGTGGAGAAACTGGTTTAATTGCCTTTAAGCCCTCATTAAGATGGGAGAATGGGGTCCTTTGTGTTGGGTGAGTGGAGGGAAGTGGGTGGGCAGAAATCGATGATCCAGTGGACCTGATTGCAATAAAAACATCTCTGAATAATCAAGAAACAGCACTGAGCAAGATCCTCATCTTTGATTTTGTTTTGGTCACCAAGGGGGCATGACAGCAGCTGAGATACCACAGAGATAGAAAACAGATGAGCATCTGCCCAGAGCTGGAGGAATGGAGAGGGACTGCTCCATGAACACTGGGCTTTTATGGGTGAAGACGTTCTGACATTACACAGTGGTGATGACTGTGTGAATCTGTGAGTACACCAAAAGCCACCGAATTGTGTTTTTTACAAGTGGAACTTTTTTTATTTTTTTATTTTTATTTTTTGTGGTATGCGGGCCTCCCTCTGTTGTGGCCTCTCCCGTTGCGGAGCACAGGCTCCGGACGCGCAGGCTCAGCGGCCATGGCTCACGGGCCCAGCCGCTCCGCGGCATGCGGGATCCTCCCAGACCGGGGCGCGAACCCGGTTCCCCTGCATCGGCAGGCGGACGCGCAACCACTGCGCCACCAGGGAAGCCCTACAAGTGGAACTTTTATGTATGTGAATTATACTTTAAAAAACTCTACCACTATGGAGAACAGTATGGAGGTTCCTTAAAAAACTAAAAACAGAGCTACCATATGATCCAGCAATCCCACTCCTGGGCATATATCCAGAGAAAACCATAATTCTCAAGGATGCATGCACTCCTACGTTCATAGCAGCACTATTTACAATATCCAAGACATGGAAGCAACCTAAGTGTCCAAGGACAGAGGAATGGATAAAGAGGATGTGGTCTACGTATACAGTGGAATACCACTCAGCCACAAAAAGGAGGAAATAATGCCATTTGCAGCAACATGGATGGACCTAGAGGGCATTATGCTCAATGAAATAAGTTAACGAATACCCTGTGATATCACTTATACGTGCAATCTAAAAAATGGTACAAATGAATCTATTTACAAACAGAAATAGAGTCACAGATGTAGAAAACAAACTTATGGTTACCAAGAGGGAAAAGGTGGGGAGGGATAAATTGGGAGACTGGGACTGACATATACACACTACTGTGTATAAAAACAGATAACTAATAAGAACCTGCTATATAGCACAGGGAACTCTACTCAATACTCTGTAATGACTTAGATGGGAATAGAATCCAAAAAAGAGTGGATACATGTATATGTATAACTGACTCACTTTGCTGTACAGTAGAAACTAACACAACATTGTAAATCAACTATATCCAAAAAAATTAATTTTAAAAATCTCTAAACTTTAAACATTTAAATCTAATATTTCCAACCTACTAGTACATGTGCTGAAAATGATTTGTTTCAATTCTAGGTGGCAAGAATTTCAAATCTTTAAATTTAAATGTAATTGATTGGCCAACATTCTCTCTTTTAAAACAACATGCTGAGGTCAAAGGAAGTTGTTTGGAGTTGTCTGTTAAGATAATCACATATGGAAGGAGCCTGGGAAATTCTCCAAAGATCCTTATGTTGACAGTAAATCTTTCCCTAAAAAGGAAAGCCAAATAGAAATTTGAAGGGGGCAGGTCTTGAGTCAGTTTCTAAGAATCAGAATATACTCCCCTAATAGAACAAATCTATACATGCATTTTTATAAATGGCATCAGGTGTCATTGGCCAGATAACATTTCAGAGGCAAGCACTATAAATCTTACTGTGGGATAAATTCCGTGAAGTCTGAAAGAAATAAAATCTTGTGGGTTCTGTTTTTTTAAAAACTGCGGTACGTTGTATTATGCACAGTGCTCCTAAAGCTCTAAACCTCACTGAAATTTATTAAGTCCTACAAATTTTAGTGTGGGCTGTATGGAAATTAAGGTAGTTCATCCATTAATCTTCCATAATATCCCAGGTAGGACGCTATGACTTGGATTTTTCTCCAAACTGAAGTTTGAGGCATGTTATACTTAATTTCTCCTAACTCTTTATGCCCTCCTCTTGGCTAACTTGTGAACATTTGGAGAGATTAGTAGTAGAGAATAGACACACACACACTGTAAGGTATCTTATGATACCTTACTTAGCAAACACGTCTGCATTTTGGAGCCAGAACATACTTATTCTCCTACGAGACAGTGGATCGCATGAAGACAAGTAAATAGGGCAGTCACTGCCCATTAACATTTCATATCGCTTTAAAACTGCACAGAGGTCTTTTGCCTACACAATCTCATCTAGCCCCCATTTTACAGATGAGAAAATTGAGACCCATGGCAGTTACGCGCTTTCCTCGAGGCTATTTTCAGCAAGTCTTCACTCTTGTGTTCCAGCCACTGACTATAACAGGAGATAGTAAATTTAATAAAATTAAATTTCTACAAAGCAGGTACGATATCTTCCTTTTCCATTGGTTCTCCTCCCTCACAGCCAGAACAGTGATTTTTTTTTTTTTTTTTTTTTTTTTTTAAACAAAAAAGAGAACTTGGCACACATTGACGGACGTGATGTCAGGACCTGCGAGCCTGTGGAACAATCCTCATGGTGTGGATTGATTGACTTTGCCATGACAGCAACACGGCTCCCAGTTTCCAGGCTGTCTATCAGAAAGCAGTTGTCCACAGATGCAGGGAAGTAAGACAGCTTCAGGATGTACCATTTCCCACACTGAGCCTAAGAGGCTCTCTGCCACTGTATCTGTCCGTAATGCAGCAGGTGCCACTTTCAGCTGGTACATACTGATGAAGTGGCGAGGAAGGAGATGTGCACGGTGGGGTTGCAGGGCTCAGAATACAGCCTGACTAGGAAAATGCCCATGCCGTAGACCTCTGCAACACTATATGGCCCAACAGGCCCATCACGAAAGGGAAATTATCCTCTCAATACAGTCATTAATGGGATGTAAACAGATGCTTCTAATATCCAGGAGGGTCACTTGCAAGAAACTGAGAGGTACCTGCCTGCAGCCTGTTCCTCCTTCTACTGTGACTGCACCAAAACAGCCCCGTGGCAGGTATCAACCCCAAGGATTGGAAACTGGCTTTTCTGGGTCTCAGAAGTGCAGAACGAACGGGTGTTCATTAGAAGCATGAACGATACTCCATCTCTGGGCAGAGAAGGGGTTAGCGGAGGGTAAGTATAAAAGCTGCGTGTCCATTGGGTTCAGACCAACTCAGTTGAGTGCCTCCTACTGCTTTCTGCCCCCGGGGCTTTACTGTCCTCTCACACAGCTCTCCTTCTATGATGTTCCTCCCCCCACGTAACTCATAGGTACCCTCAGCTGTCCTGTCTCCCAGGAGGACCTCCTGGCCCCAGTCTTGGTTTGGAGTTTCTGTCTGGATCTGATTTCATTCGAGTTTGTATTGTAGGAAGGTGCATCTCGCCTTTACTGAAACAGTCAGATCACAAGTCTACGTCTTTACAGACCATAACCCTTGCAGCAGAAAGACTGTTTTATTCTTACTCAACCCCCAGTAGGCAGTCAGGTGCCTGACCCAGAGCAGCCTTCAGGTAACCGTCCGTGTAACGATGCTGAACAAGGAGAGAATTCTTGCACAGAGCACAGGCACAGCTATTTGTTTCCACGGGGAAAGCTCTGGCTCATTCAGACACCCACAGGTCTGCAATGATCAGACACTAAACTTCCGAAAGCTTCCACCATATGGAAACCCAGCAGGACCCTGCAGGGGCTTCCCAGGCACAAGGCCACTCCCCCCAACCCCCAGGTTCCCCGCCTTTTGTTTGTAGAAAAGCTTTAGCCTCCTAGACCTTTCCCAAGTTGCAAAGAATAAATTTAATCAGAGAAGTGAGAAAATGCAGAAACAAATATATATTCCTTTTTCAGATTCTTTTCCATTATAGGTTATTACAAGATCTTTTCCATTATAGGTTATTACAAGATATCGAGTACAGTTCCCCGTACTATATAGCAGGTCCTTGTTGCTTATCTATTTACCTATAGTAAAGTGTATTTGTGAATCCCAAGCTCCTAATATATCCCAAGCTCCCCCCATCCCCCCCTTTGGTAACCCTAAATTTGTTTTCTACGTCTGTGAGTCTGTTTCTGTTTTATAAATAATTTCCTTTGTATAATTGTTTTTTTTTACACTCCACATATAAGTGATATCATATGATATTTGTCTTTCTCTGTCCAACTTAACTTCACGTAGTATGATAACTGAATTGATAACCAATTCAGTTTTTAAATTTAGAATTTTCACAGTCTACATTTTTGACAGGTGGCTAAAAATAGAGTCCATGACAAGCACCGGGCAGGATGTGGACAAACTGGTACGCTCACCCATTGCTGGTGGAATGTAAGATGCTTCAGCCACTTTGGAAGACAGTCTGGGAGTTTCTCAACAGTTAAACCTAGAGTTCCCACATGAGCCAACAATTTCACTCCTCGATGCCAACCAAAGAAAAACGAGAGTCCACACTAAAACTTCTACGTGAACATGCATAGCAGCATTATTCCTAAGAGGCAAAGGGTGGACACAAACCCAATGTCCATCAGTGGATGGATGGATAAAGAAAAGGAGGTATATCCACACAACGGAATGTTATCCAACCATAAAAATGAATGAAGTACTGATACATGCTACACGGGGGCTTAACTTTGAAAACATTACGCTAAGTGAAAGAATCCAGAGAGAAAAGACCACGTAGTCTATGATCCAATTTATGGGAAATGTCCAGGAGAAGCAAACATATAGAGAAAGTAGATTCATGGTCTCCATGAGTTGAGAGAAGAGGGGATGAAAAGTGGCTGCAGATGGATATAGGGTTTCTTGGAGGGGTAATAAAAACATTCTGAAATGAGAAAGTGGGGACGGACACACTGCTGCGAGTATACCAAGAGCCATCGACATGGACACTTTAAAAGTGCAAATTTTGACATGTGAATTGCAACTCTAAAAAGTTGTTATTAAAACTGATTATGAGGCAGCACACTGTTTGAAAAGAAAACAGATTAACTGTGCTTAAAATGGCTGCAAAGGTGATCACCGATCCATACGGCTTAAACCATTCATTGCCTAACGAAACAATGTACAACTACACATGCTATTTCCACACCTGAAGCATCACCTCCAAGATGAAAACCTGAAAACCATTCAGGTTTTCCTCACTGTTCTGTCACACACAGACCTCGCTGGAAGATAAGGCTGAGTGGAGTGATGCTTTAGTCAAACTGGTATGGGTTGGGAAGAAAACTATACGTCCCTTAGCAGACAGCTAATGTGATTTGGACACCACCCCACTTACCCTTCAAGGCTCCTTACAATTACAGAAGCCAATCAAGGCAGACTGATTGATAAACAAATTTCAGAAATTAAATGAAGGGAAAAATTAAAGGGTCAATAGATAGGCGGCACTGGTCTTCATTACACTTGCAGCTAATAAGTCTTCATATAATCAGAGGGCAATGTAGAGACCTTGAACAGTCAGATGGTGCCATCAAGAAAAATCCTCAGACGTGTTTTTCAAAAGGTGAGTCTCTGCCTGTCCCATTTCTTCACGTGTTCTGCAAAATGCATGAATGTCTGTTCTCTTTGAGGTGAGACAGTACATTGTTTAAAAAAAAAAAAAATTAACTGTGACCTTATCTAAAGGAGGCAATAGAAATTTAAAAGTGGGCAGCCGGAGACTTCCCTGATGGCGCACAGTGGTTAAAAATCCACCTGCAAATGCAGGGGACACGGGTTCGATCCCTGGTCCGAGAAGATCCCACATGCTGCAGAGCAACGAAGCCCGTGCGCCACAACTACTGAGCCTGCGCTCTAGAGCCCGCGTGCCACAGCTACTGAGCCCACACGCCTAGAGCCCATGCTCCGCAACAAGAGAAGCCACCGCAATGAGAAGCCAGCGCACCACAGCAAAGAGTAGCTCCCGCTCGCCCCAACTAGAGAAAGCCCACGCGCAGCAACGAAGACCCAACGCAGCCAAGTACATAAATAAATAATATTTTTTTAAAAAGTGGGCAGCTGAACTAAAGCACAGCACAAGGAAATTACCAGACACATCTGGAGGAAGGATTTCTGTAGGAAAACTGATCTAGATGCTTCAGTGGGACAATGGCAAAGAAGAAGGTGGGTGTAGGGGGACGTTAAGGGGGAAACACCATATTATGCAATTTTATGCACACAATAATGGAATGGATTTGTGGTCCTGTTTTGGATTCCGAAAAACCAACTGTAATCATTTGGGAGGCCACTTAGGGGGATTTGAATATGTTCCAGATAAGAGAATGCGGGAATAGAATTTACTGAAATGAAAAGGTGGATATTATTGAATGAAAAAAAAAAAAAAAAAGGAGATCATAAAGCAGTATGGTCACTGTGATGCCCTTTATGTAAAAAGATATTTATATGCAATGAAAAGAGCTGGATATTAAAGTGTCACTAGTGATAATCACTGCATGGTAGGGATTTGATGTATTTCTATATTTTTACTTTGTTTTTTTAAAATGTTCCATGCTGCATATACATTGCTTCTGTAATAATAAAAAGTTAATTAAGTTTAGAAAAAAAAGTGAGGACCATTAGATCAGAGAATCCCACACCGATACCAGGTGCCCTGGGCTTCCAAGGGATTTACAGATCCCTTATGACATGGCCATTGCAACTCAATAAAGTTGTTATTGAAATAAATTATGAGGCATTTGTCCAGCTGAATGCTAAAAAATGCACTCCCCCTCCCCCGAAGAAAAAAGGTGCTTTCCTGGTCTGAGGACTCAGATTCTATCTCAATTATACCCCTAAATGTAAACCTAGCATCTCTTTTAAAACTGTATTCCTACTTGCAATATATTTATTACCTCTTGTGTTTAGACATTTTAGGATGAGCGAAAAGCAATTCTTTGCCCTTCGGTTACTCAATGGCTAAGTCACAGCTCTGATTAAAGGGGTCATGAGAAAATTCTTCCTAGTTAAACATGTCTTGATATTATGTTTGCTGTATTAGTTCTAACCCTAGAAGCAGAGTGAGCTTAGCTCTCTGGATACACATGCGGTCAGACTCTAGTTGCCAAATATTAACCTGTATCATTTAGAATCTCATATTACTTCTACTCCCCATGTTGTTGCAGTTAATCAACTAGACATTCCATCTCTATTCCTTCAAGGAAAGGGTGTACAGTTTAACTCATACATCACCACCACCTCCTAGAAGAGAGGGGACATCTGATACTGTGGACCCTAAAAAGGATATCTACCTGTGCCTTGTATAATTCAATGTCAGCCAAGGGTATGGGCATGACTGAAACCACAGGTGGATTTGTGGCATCAGAAAAAAGTCAGGTGGAGCCAATGAGGTCAAAACCATTGTGTATATATCTGAGCAGTCTCCAGAAGGGTATCCATGGAAGACCTCGGCTCAAGAACAGCCAAACGAGCCCCATGTTCCTACAGACGGCACAAAATCCACTACAAGAAAGAAAGACATAGAGCAGCATTGTAACTGGGGATGAAGACTCAGCTGGATCTGTATGGACCAATCCTTGGAACCAGATAGCAATAAAGACGGCTCAGTTTATGCCCACAACAAACAGGTGGTAACAAAAGGGACTAGATATTTCCGTCTCCTACCGTTGCTTCTGACTCTCTTGATACAAACGTAGGCAGTACCCGGGGAAAAGGAGAGGCCTCCAAGTTGTGTGTGCAATTGTCAAATCCAGGCATTTTCTGTTCTCCGTGAACACAAGGTCTTCTGCATGAAAGCAAGACTCACCACACTTTATAAAAAGCACTGTAATTTAGTCCTGTCTACATGCACAAGAGCATGTGGGAGAGAGACTCACTTTGCATCCAGGAAGACCCCTCAAGGGAAGCTGCCATGACATACAAAGGACCAGGGTGGGCTACACGACATGAGCCGCAGCCCTGCCCCTCCCCCTCCCGTGAAGGATGAGGGCCTTGGGGCGTTGAAAGTAGGAGGGGGATCCAGGAGTGAACATGGGAAGGAAGACTGAGAATGGGTGTGAGTGTAAATTAAGGGAATGGAGAAACAATGAAGTCTTATGTGAAGATACAACCAAATCTTTATGATAATCTTAAAATTAAGACCTTGTGTGCTTAATCCATCTCCCCTGCCCTGCCAGCATCTACCACTCAGTAAGAAACCTCTTCAGACACAGTTCTGATAACCCTGCATATATATTCCCACCTTCTGCTTAACACACACGCCATCCATCTCTTCACAGTTGCCACTGCATGAAGATCCACCTCCTCTTCTAAGAATCGTCAAGACCTATTTCAGGATGCTCACCACAGAATCATCTTCTTGGGACAACTGGCACTTCAAAAACCACAGAAATACACAGAGAATCTCACTTTCATAGACGTCCATGCTTTGGAAGCCAATACTTGAAGCCCCGTTGAATGGATTCCGCCATTTTGTCCATGGTCCCTTTGTTGATTAATCATTGCAACCTTTACCTTCACAGGGTACCTGTGGAATGGTGAACAACCCCTTTCCTAGGAGTAAAGTAGTTTATCGTCCCAGCAGAGGACATCCTACCTATCGTCCTAGGTAGCCAGGAACCTATCACAGACATAGATGTTTACCTCTCTTTGACTTCCAACTTACGACACAAGTTCTCCAACTCTCAAGAGCGTATTTGCTTGTAAACATATTTAGACATTCATAGTCTCCGTGTTGGTAATGTCCATCTCATTTCCCTTGGCTTTTCTCATTAGATTTTGTTTCTTTTGTCCACCCTAGAGTAATGCTCTTTAAAAATGAGTCTTTGTTGACTGAGTCAGCTCCACTTATGAGATGTCACCCAGAAGGAAGGAACAGGAAGCAATGGGCTGAATCACTCTGACCCTCACAAGAGAGATTTGCAAGCCCCCTGCTCAGCCAGGAAACAGGGGCCCTCACACCCTCAGCCCCAATGCCAAAGTGAGAATCAGGGACCACCTTTGGCTTGAAATCAATGGGTTTGTCTAAAACACGATTCACATGAATCCATTTTAGACACAGCCTTTCAAGGAGTACCTTCATCACTGGGGATGAGAAGAGTATGATAGCGTGTTCAGAGTGGAGTGAGCTGAGCAGAAAATAGAGAATAAGAGCTATTAGGTCCCGTTGCAGCGAGAGATTAGATCGATTAGATAGATAGATGATCAACAGATACATGATATATAGATAGATGACACATAGACGATACATAGGTAGACAGATGATCAATAGATAGATAACAGATGACAGATGAGATTACAGATGATGAATAGATAGATGATAGATTGATAGATGATAGATTACACAGATGATAGATGATAGATCTAGATATGATATCTACCTCTCGTATAAAATGTATTCATATATAACTCAAATATTCTATATCTTTACTAGTATTTTATTTGTTTCAGCTATTATTTTATTTTATGAGAGAGGTATCTAAAAAAATCACACAGTAGGATTGTGGATTTATCAATTTGTTCTTGCAATTATGCCTTTTTTTTTTTTTTAACCTATCTTGAGACTACATTATTAGGTGCTTATAGGTCCACTAAAAGGCACCAATTCTATGCACCTAATATGCATTTTTGCATGATTTTAACTGTTATTATAATTCTCATGGTAGCTTCCTGTGGCTCAAAAACAAAAGAATAGCAGGATAAAAACAAACACAGACAAAATGGCAACAAAATCACTAGAATTAGGAAATGCACCAAAAATGGAGGTTTTGAATATTCTCTGATATAAATCGTACCAATGTTTTCTTAGGTCTCCCAAGGCAATAGAAATAACAACAAAAATAAACAAATGGGACCAAATCAAACAAGCTTTTGCACAGCAAAGGCAACCATAAAAAAAAAAATGAAAAAACCTACAGAATGGGAGAAAATATTTGCAAAGGATGCAACCAACAAGGGCTTAATCTGCAAAATATACAAAACAGCTCAGGCAACTCAACAACAAAATAACAACCCAATCAAAAACTGGGCAGAAGACCTTAATAAACATTTCTCCGAAGAAGATATATAGACGGCCAGTACATGAAAAGGCACATGAAAAGATGCTCAAGATCACTAATTATTAGAGAAATGTAAATCAAAACTACAATGAGGTATCATCTCACACCAGTCAGAATGGAATCATCAAAAAATCTACAAACAATAAATTCTGGAGAGGGTGTGGAGAAAAGGGAACCCCCCTACACTGTTGGTGGGAATGTAAGTTGATGCAGCCACTAAGGAAAACAGTATGGAGGTTTCTCAGAAAACTAAAAATAGAGCTACCATATGATTCAGCGATCCCACTTTGGGGAATATGTCCAGACAAAACTCTAATTCAAAAAGATACATGCACCCCAACGTTCACAGCAGCACTATCTACAATAGCCAAGACATGGAAACAACCTAAATGTCCATCACCAGATGAATGGATAAAGAAGATATGGTACATATATACAATGGAATATTACTCAGCCATAAAAAAGAACAAAATAATGCCATTTGCAGCAACATGGATGCAGCTAGAGATTATCATACTAAGTAAGTCAGAAAGAGAAAGACAAAAAACATATATCACTTACATATGGAATCTAAAATATGGCACAAATAAATCTATCTACAAAACAGAAATAGACTCACAGACATAGAGAACTGACTTGTGGTTGCCAAGGGGGAGGAGGGGAGGGAGAGGGAAAGACTGGGAGTTTGGGGTTGGTAGAAGCAAACTATTGTATATCGGATGGATAAACAACAAGGTCCTACTGCAGAGCACAGGGAACTATATTAAATATACTGTGATAAACCATATGGAAAGGAATATTAAAGAATGTGTGTGTGTATATATATATACATATACAACTGAGTCACTTTACTGTACAGCAGAAATTAACACAACATTGTAAATCAACTATACTTCAGTTAAAAAAAGATGAAAAAATGGAAATTTTAAGAATACTACAAGATTTTCTCAGGGTCAAAAATAAAATAATGGATATTTTAAAATCTTCAATTCCACTTCTTATATTTTTTCACAACATTTTTTAGTGCTTATTTTCCCAGGACATTGCAGGAGAAAGTTAGTCCATACTCAGGAACTAAAAGAATCTATGAGTGTCTTCCATAACCCGAGACCCAAGTCCAAATTTTTGTGTTCACGTTGTACCTTTTTCCTTTCCTCCTGCCCCTCCCTTCCTCTTCCGTGTCCCTCCTTGCTCCTCTCTCCTCGCCCCACACTTCCAATCTCAGACGGAAATACAGACTTCCAGATCTTATCTCCTGCACCTGTGCTATCTCATAATTGCTTTTATTCTATCTCCTAATTTCATCAGTCACACTCTCTTGCCAGTCATTTTACCTTTGTCCTCTCCACCTGCTTTCTTTTACCAGGGCAATAATATACTTAAGTTCCTTCCAACTTGAAAAAGAGAAGCTTTGCTTAGCTCATCTAATTGCAATATGATCCCTTTTCTTAAACACGGTACCAACTCTGTACACGGCTTTGAGAGGAGACAAAAGAAACTGAAATGTTCAAACAAACTACATGAATTTCCCAAGGAAAGCTCCTAAATTTTATTAGTAGTTTATTACTGTTCCTACACAAATGCACTTGTATATCTATACCTACTTACCTATATATCTAATCTAACATCATCTACTTATTATCTATCTGCTTATCATTTATCATCTATTGTCTATTTACCATCTACCTATCATCTATCTTACCTATTTATATAGCTATCTATCATCTATCTATATCTCTATCATCTTTATCTCATCTATCTATCATAGTTGCCTATTCTAGGAAGTCAAATTACTTTCATTAAATATAATTACACAAAGTAGGAGGTAATAGTAACACCATCTTGCTTCCACTTTGTCCTGAGCATATTTCTGCATTATATGAAATTTATCCATTTCCAGGCACACCTCAATCAACATATTATAAGCTCCTTGAGGAGGTGGGGGGTTCACATCATGTTTCATCTTTGAATACCCACAGCTAAGCAGGCAGTATTTTCTATCAATACTTGTAGAATTGCACTGAAGTATGACTACAGCCTTGTTTGATTTTCTCTTTGGTATTTAACATCATGTTAAATACTCTTTGGTATTTAACATCATGAATGTAATGCAAACTATTAATACACTGCATCAAAACTTGTAATTGATCATGCTGGGTCCTGAAGGTAGACCAGAAGACCAAATAGCACAATTCCATATCATAGCTCCATATCAGGGCTTCTCAACCTTTGTACTATTAACATTTGGGGCCAGATAATTCTTATGGTAGAGACTGTCCTGTGCATTGTAGGATGTTCAACAGAGTCGGTGGTCCACACCAGTAATAGCCAGTAACACCCCCATCCCAATGAGATAACCAAAAATGGCCCCCAGTTTAGAACCACTGGTCTAGATATTATGATCAGAAAAAAAGTCTTTATTTATGCCATGTCGTGATGAAAGATGCAATTTCAACATGGGGAAATGAACCACGAGTGATATTCAGTGACTATACTGGACTCTCTGGTGAATGAAACCAAAATGGAAATTTAAAGATCTCACTCTGCAGGAATCCTCCAGAGAGCACTGTCTGGTCCTTTACAGCATAATTTGAACAGATATAACAACTGTTAAAGGGTACTAAATACGCACCAGATTTCCTTCAGTGTCATGGTTTTTACTTGGGGAACGGGAATTCATAATACATCCTTTTTTTTTTTTTTATTTTATTTTTGTCTGCGTTGGGTCTCTGCTGCTGCATGCGGGCTTCCTCTAGTCACAGCGAGCGGGGGCTACTCTTGGTTGCAGTACGCAGGCTTCTCATTGCGGTGGCTTCTCCTGTTGCGGAGCACGGGCTTAGTTGCTCCGCGGCATGTGGGATCTTCCCGGACCACGCCTCGAACCCGCGTCCCCTGCATTGGCAGGCAGATTCTTAATTTCTTTTTTTTTTTTTTTCCTACTCATTTATTTTGGTTCTTTTCTAATCTGACAATGTTGAGAAATATGGCAACAGATTTCCTAATGTTTATCTTTTTTTTTTAAACATCTTTATTGGAGTATAACTGTTTTACAATAGTGTGTTAGTTTCTCTTTTACAACAAAGTGAATCAGTTATACATATAC
>NC_041220.1:148296079-148306897 GCF_002837175.3 Physeter macrocephalus | reverse complement strand
ATGTGCCACATCTTCTTTATCCATTCATCTGTCGATGGACACTTAGGTTGCTTCCATGTCCTGTCTATCGTAAAGAGAGCTGCAATAAACATTTTGGTACATGACTCATTTTGAATTATGGTTTTCTCAGGGTATATGCCCAGTAGTGGGATCGCGGGGTCGTATGGTAGTTCTATTTGTAGTTTTTTAAGGAACCTCCATACTCTTCTCCATAGTGGCTGTATCAATTGACATTCCCACCAGCAGTGCAAGAGGGTTCCCTTTTCTCCACACCCTCTCCAGCATTTATTATTTCTAGAGTTTTTGATGATGGCCAATCTGACCGGTGTGAGATGATATCTCATTGTCGTTTTGATTTGCATTTCTCTAATGATTAATGATGTTGAGCATTCTTTCATGTGTTTGTTGGCGATCTGTATATCTTCTTTGGAGAAATGTCTATTTAGTTCTTCTGCCCATTTTTGGATTGGGTTGTTTGTTTTTTTGTTATTGAGCTGCAAGAGTTGCTTATAAATTTTGGATATTAGTCCTTTGTCAGTTGCTTCGTTTGCAAATATTTTCTCCCATTCTGAGGGTTGTCTTTTGGTCTTGTTTATGGTATCCTTTGCTGTGCAAAAGCTTTTAAGTTTCATTAGGTCCCATTTGTTTTTTTTTGTTTTTATTTGCATTTCTCTAGGAGATGGGTCCAACAGGATCCTGCTGTGATTTATGCCATAGAGTGTTCTGCCTATGTTTTCCTCTAAGAGTTTGATAGTGTCTGGCCTTACATTTAGGTCTTTAACCCATTTTGAGTTTATTCTTGTGTGTGGTGTTAGGGATTGTTCTAATTTCATACTTTTACATGTAGCTGTCCAGTTTTCCCAGCACCACTTATTGAAGAGGCTGTCTTTTCTCCACTGTATATCCTTCCCTCCTTTATCAAAGATAAGGTGACCATATGTGTGTGGGTTTATCTCTGGGCTTTCTATCCTGTTCCATTGATCTATATTTCTGTTTTTATGCCAGTACCATACTGTCTTGATTAGCGTAGCCTTGTAGTATAGTCTGAAGTCAGGGAGCCTGATTCCTCCAGCTCCATTTTTCGTTCTCAAGATTGCTTTGGCTATTCGGGGTCTTTTGTGTTGGCAGGCAGATTCTTAACCACTGTGCTACAAGGAAAGCCCCTGTACCTTATTTTATACATAGTAGTTTGTACGTCTCACTTCCCCACCCGTTTTGCCCCTCTCCCCTTCCCTCTCCCCACTGAGAACCAGTAGTTTGTTCTCTATACCTGTGAGTCTGCTTCTTTTTGTAATGGTCACTAGTTTGTTATATTTTTCAGATTCCACATATAAGTGAGATCACACAGTATTTGTCCTTCTCTGTCTGACTTATTTCACTTAGCATAATGCCCTCCAAGTCCATCCATGTTGCTGCAAATGGCATTATTTCATTCCTTTTTACAGCTCAGTAATATTCCATTGTATATGTGTACCACATCTTCTTTACCCATTCATCTGTCAATGAACATTAAGGTTGCTTCCATGTCTTGGCTATTGTAAACAGTGTGGCCATGAACACTGGGGTGCATGTTTCTTTTCAAATTAGTAGGGTTTTTTGAAATTCAAATTTAACTGGGCGTCCCAGTTTGCTGTGCTGCGTTCTTTTTAAACATTCAGGCAAAGTGCTCAGGATGGAGTTCGTCACCTGTGATGGGCTCTGAAGAACCCAGAGGTCAGAGGTACGTGGACAGTCGAAGGTTTCAGGGTGGAGTAGACAAGCAAGCTATTAGGGTTCCCATGAGGGAACAGGAGATGCAGTTACTGACAAAACCAAAAGGCAGGTGAAGCCTCTGAGGACCTACCACAAATCACCCGCATGTTTAGGGCTGGCTCTCCATCTGTTCTTAAAGCCAAGAGCTACCTAGAGTCAATTTATGAGCTGGTCACTCATCTCCGTATTAGGAGTAACATCTTAGTGGTTTCATTAACTGCACTAGGCTCCATAAAGTTGCATCACATCTGTTAGCAGAATCTGGCAAGTTCTGGAAAAAGGCTGCAGCACAAAAGGATCAGTCACGGTAGCAATACGTGTGGCCCCAAAGGACTTGGATTTAAATATCCCTGTTGAGTCAGGATGTGTCATTTATACCGACTTACCCTGAAGCCAATACGATGGTGCTGATGTATTAACCCTGAATCATTTCTAAAAGCAAATCTAGAGACCCCTGTTCATGGGATTCTGCTGCATGACCTTTTCTTTTCAACATGAACAAAAAATATTTATGACATAATCACAGTGCTATTTCAGACACATTGAGCTTTTTGTTGAATGACATTTACCAAGTATGATCTAGTGTTACAGTAAAGCCCTCATCTTGGTTAAAAAAGTGTTAGGTACTCACAGTTCAGGTTCTCTCTCAAGACGAGCAAACCTAATTATTCCCTCTTATTACACTGAGCTATGTATTGCTGGTATGAACAATATATCCACACCAATTTCAGGAGCGAGATGTTTCTGTTTGAATATATGTTAACACAATTTACATTCATGCTTAGTTTTAAATAATGCCTCTTTATATACTTACAACAAAACATTTTAATTTGGGATGAGAACCACCTAGGGAAAGATGTTTAGAAATACAGCTTATTTTGTGGTTTTCCGCATATATCATAATTTGAACTAATGTAGGATAAAAGCTCATTTTTACTTTGTAGCTTATAAAATGTTAATGGAGAATCTTGGGAATTTCCCTTATAATAAATACTAAAACTGTATTCTCTCTTACTTTACAAAAGCACAGCATGACTAAAACCATTTGAATTGGATATCCCTTATGGATGCATTTATAGCAAAAAAAAAAAAAAATTACCACTTTTCAGATTTCAGAGAACGAACATCAGTGGTAAAGTATTATAATATTGTAGCATTTTGGTTTTAGCACACTTTCATACTTTATGCAATGGTTTTACTGTCTTCCTTCTCTGCATCTTTATGAAACTCAAGACACTGCAAGTGTTCTAATTTATCAATTATGACTATTTTTATTCCCTTCATTAAATTATTTTAATTACCTCCCAAGAAAATCCTACCCACTAAGTGTATTCTCTCTCCATCATTATTACATCATTCAAGTATTCTGGGGTTGGAAAAGGATAGAATTCCAAAAGAAAGTACATTTTTCTCAGAGAAAGTACATTCCATGTTGCAGAACATCAAGTGTAGACCACTGGAAGCCAGCAGGAATGCCAACATCGTCAGGAATGTTCTCGGACATGACTTTCTCTGACCATCAGACTCACCTTCTCAGAATCCCATTTTTCATGTGATGCAGGATCTGACCATTAGAAGCATCTCTATCTTACAACCTTTTAACCAGTATCTTTAAACAAAGCAACACATATAAGTGTATACGCAGAATCTAAAAAAATGATACCAATGAACTTTTTTACAAAACAGAAACAGACTTACTGACTTAGAGAACAAACTTATGGTAACCAAAGGGGAAACAAATTTACAGTAACCAAAGGGGAAAGGTTGGAGGGGAGGGAGGGATAGATTGGGACTCTGGGAGTGACATGTCCACACTGCTCTATTTAAAATCGATAACCAACAAGGACCTACTGTAGAGCACAGGGGACTCTGCTCAATACTCTGTAATAACCTAAATGGCAAGAGATTTTGAAAAAGAATAGATACATGTGTATGTATAACTGAATCCCTTTGCTGTACACCCGAAACTAACACAACATTGTTAATCAACTATATTCTGGTATAAAAGAAAAATTACAGAAATAAATCAAACAAAGCAACTCACAACACCCACCAAGGCTTTCATAAGTGTACTCTTTATCGGTGATCTGTAGGCAATGGGTGTGAGGCCAACATAGAGCAGGACACCCCTAAGACTACACCTTAAAACATTTCTATATTTACAGAGGTAAAACTTGTGATGACCTGCTGTTGTTTGCTGCTTCTTTATCTTCCTTCTTTTTTTTTTTTTTTTACATATTAATTTACTTTAATTTTTTTCCCAACAGAAAAATACAAGATGTAACTATCCAGCCTACTGGTCATGTTAATTTGGTTTATCTCTAGTCTGGGTTAACAATGAACAATGCTGACGTGAATACGTTCATCGTTTATCTCTGAGCACAGCTGCCTTCATTTCTCTAAGGTGTATCTATCTTAAAGCGTAATCGCTGAATGATAGGTTATATGCAGTTTCAACTTTACTAAAGAACCACATTATTAACTTCAAAACATAACAGAACATTTTAAACTGTCAACTCATGAATACTAGACGTGTTGTTAGAATTTTAAGTGAAATTAGATTTGAAAATATCTTTTTAATAGAGTAAAAGAAAAGCAAAACTAAGAGAAATCTGATCACATAGGGTGCTAAAACAAAGGACTGAAATTAAGGAGTTGCTTATCGGTGTAGGGATTTGGGGGGAGGTTATTCCTTCTATTGCGTTGGCCAAAAAGTTCATTCGGTTGTATGTACAAACACACATTTTTCATTTACACGAAGAACTTTACTGAACAACATACTCACTAACCAAACAAACTTTTTGGCCAACACAATACTTTTGCTTTACATTCACTTCTACTGCAATATACAACACATTTCTTTCTGAGGCTAGAACTTTGTTTTTAATTTGTTTAGGCCCATTGATCAAAAGTTACAAATACGAATGCAAAGAGGTTTCCTTTTTCTGATTTTATGGTCAATCATACCAATCACCCAATCATACCAATCACCCATTTGTACAAGTTTCACTAGATGGTTAACATCATGTGCGTGCTCCTGGAATTCCTCTGCAGCAACGCAAGTTAGTTTGTGACTCAATCACAAACTAGACCCCAATGATGGTGTGTCTTAGGGGAAGGGAGAGGGACGTTGCTTGGAAAATCAGAAGAGGCAGATGTTGAGGGGACATTTGGAAAGACAGACGGCATTTAAATAAGGGTGAGGAGGGGCAAAGACATTATAGTTCACGAGAAGAGAGCAGTTTCCAATCAAGGTATAGACACCACAAAAGAATCTGAGAGGAGGGACAGTGCCCAGAATAGAAGGTAACATGATAAACGCAGACATACAGGGTAGAGGCAGATTACAGAAAACTTAAGGCGTGTTGCCCTTAATGGCCACAAGACTGCCTCTGAATTATTCATATTTGCAATAATTTATACTCATAATGGTTACATTATAGATTATATTAAATACATATTATTATGACTATTTAAAATAATTTATATTAATAGTGGTGCTTGGGACTTCCCTGGTGGTGCAGCGGTTAAGAATCCGCCTGCCAATGCACTGGACACGGGTTCGAGCCCTGGTCGGGGAAAGATCCCACATGCCGCGGAGCAACTAAGCCCGTGTGCCACAACTACTGAGCCTGCGCTCTAGAGCCCGCGAGCCACAACTACTGAAGCCTGTGCGCCTAGAGCCCGTGCTCTGCAACAAGAGAAGCCACCGCAATGAGAAGCCCGCGCACCGCAACAAAGAGTAGCCCACGCTTGCCGCAACTAAAGAAGGTCCAAACGCAGCAACGAGGACCCAACGCAGCCTAAACAAATGAATGAATGAGTGAATGAATAACTTAACAAAAATAGTGGTGCTTCCCTTTTTGTGAATGTGATGCCGTGTCCCTTTAAGAAGATTTTAGACTTGTGTACAGAAAAGGTTTACATCACTCACAAGATTAATGCAGAATACTTAGTAAAAGCTTCTTAAATTTCTGAATAGATAAGTGGGAACAGAGATGAAACCATCACCATCATCATCATCACCATCATCATCCCCATCAGTATCACCATCATCATCCCCATCAGTATCACCATCATCAGCAGCAGCAGCATCACCATCATCATCATCATCATCACCATCATCATCCCCATCAGTATCACCATCATCATCATCAGCATCACCATCATCATCCCCATCAGTATCACCATCATCATCATCACCGTCATCACTATCATCATCCCCATCAGCATCACCATCATCATCCCCATCAATATCACCATCATCATCATCACCACCATCAGCATCATCATCACCATCACCACCATCATAAGCTACATCATCATTACCATCATAACCATCATCATTACCACAGATGAGGGTGATCTGTGTTGTAGAAAGGCAACAGGAAAGAATGTGTCTAAGAGTGAAACGATCCAGCAGGCAGGAGGGAAAAGATGCTGGTTAAAGGTAGAAGGATTCTATTTTAACTTCCCGTCAGCAACAGCACTTACTGAGTACTTTCCACGTGCAAAATGTGGAATGGAGGTTGATCTCAAAGAAATAATAATAATAATGGACACAGATCTTTCCCATAAGTTCATAAATCCACTGCACGTGTTTATGTCTATATTTTATGCATTATTCTCCAAGGATACCTGAACACTCTGAAACGTCCAAGAAACAGCCTGTGAAACGCTGCCTCTTGATTTTATGGGTCTGCTGGCTAGTGTACCAGGAGGAGCTGCCCACTGCCAGCACAGTCTGGCCTCACTGCCAACAGATGATTCTTCACACTGGGTACTTCGATTAGGGCCAACAGGCTGGAAGATGAAGGCCACCAGATTCCTGGGGCAGAAGAGTACCCTTTATTTTGTTTTACCAAGAGAAGATGGTGCAGCAGAAATAACCTGCAGACAAGAGATTCAACGAACCTGTAAATTATAACTTCCAGGCCTGCCTCACAAGTGAAATTCTAAAGAAGTACAGAGAACTTCACAGTAGAGCATTCTTTGCAACTCACAGATTAACTTAGCAAACATTAGTATTTAACACTGTCTGCTTTTTGTAGATGAAGCGACGTGGAAAGTATGCAGTTAGCAATAACTGGGGACAATGTGGGTGTCTCAACCAGACTGTTCTGGATTTGGCAGTTTCCCCTAAATATATACAAGCAAGACACTTGAATACTCCTTTTTTTTTTTTTTTGAAACACAGGATTTTTAATTCAAGATGTAATTTTTTTATAAAGTTTTTTTTTCTTTTTATTTAAAGGTTCTGATAGGTTATTTGTGTGAGCTCAATGGACCTTTCAGACTGAAATACTTTTTTTTCAGGTTCTTCATTTCTCCTTTTATAAAAAATTTTTACTGGGGTATAGTTGACGTACAATGTTGTGCTAGTTTCAGCTGTACAGCAAAGTGAATCAGTTATACATATACATGTAACTGTTCTTTTTCAAACTCTTTTCCCATTTAGGTTGTTACACGATATTGAGCAGAGTTCCCTGTGCTCTACAGTAGGACCTTGTTGTTTATTTATTTCATATATAGTGGTTTGTAAATGGCAATCCCAATCTCCCAATTTATCCCTCCCCCGGACCCCCGCTTATCCCCTGGTAACCATACGTTTGTTGTCTACATCTGTGACTCTACTTCTGTTTTGTAACTAAGCTCACTTATACCCTTTTTTTTTTAGATTCCACATATAACTGATATCATATATTCGTCTTTCTCTGTCTGACTTACTTTGCTCAGTATGACAATCTCTAGGTCCATCCATGTTGCTGCAAATGGCATTATTCTGTTCTTTTTTTATGGCTGAGTAATATTCCATTGTATACATATACCACATCATTTTTTTCTTTTTTTGGCTGCGTTGGGTCTTCGTTGCCGTGCGCGGGCTTTCTCTAGTTATGGCGAGCAGGGTATGGTTGCGGTGCACGGGCTTCTCACTGCGGTGGCTTCTCTTGTTGCGGAGCACGGGCTCTAGGCACATGGGCTTCAGTAGCTGTGGCACGTGGGCTCAGAAGTTGTGGCACGCGGGCTCAGCAGCTGTGGCACACGGGCTCAGTAGTTGTGGCGCACGGGCTTAGTTGCTCCGCGGCATGTGGGATCTTCCCGGACCAGGGCTCGAACCCGTGTCCCCTGCACTGGAAGGTGGATTCTTAACCACTGTGCCCCAGGGAAGTCCTACCACATCTTCTTTATCCATTCCTCTGTCGATGGAAGTTGAATACTCTGCTGATGCAAAATCCCATGTTACTCCCATGACCTAAGAACCTAGTAGAGACATTTGTAAATTCAGAAGAAAATTAGTGAGAAGAGCAAAAGCAGTGTTCCTCGAACGGTGGCAATTTCTGTCCCCCAGGCAGGGCTGCCAGATAAACGATGGCAAGGGACATACTTATGCTAAATAATTATTCATTCCTTATTTAAAATTCAGATTTAACTGTGTGCCCTGTGTTTTTATTTGTTAAGCCTCGAAGTACTATCTCAGATTTAACTGCGTGCTCTGTGTTTTTATTTGCTAAGCCTTGAAGTACTATCTCCACTGGGACGCGTAGCAAGGTCTGCAGACATTTTTGGTTCTCAGGACTCGGGGGGGGGGGAGGTGCTCCTGGCATCAAATAGGAAGAGGCCGGTGATGCTGTTAAATATGCCACGAAGCACAGGACAGCTCCTGCCACAACAGAGAATGATCCAGTCCTAAATCGTCGGCGTGGATTTAGGACTGGTGCAAGCCCCTCATCTCCTGAATTCTCCAACTCATAAGCGGATTTGATATGAAAAATTCAAAGTCCCAACTGCCTTTTCCCACGTTAGAGGCTAAGACTAACCCAGTAGCACGTCAATATGATTTTGTTGATTTCCCTCCCAAAGCACTCAAGTATTTTTCCAGAAAACAGTAATAATAATAATATGCAGTCAAAATGTACATAGGGCCCACTCTGGGGGAAAGTTAGCCTGCTGACATCGGAAGATAACGCACTTGTCGCAAGAAACCAAAGCTTGTTTGGAAAGGAATATTTGCAGAACACACATTTACATAAGAAAGTACAGTGGCCGTCAACACAAGCCCAACAAAATACATAATTGCTGAATAGTTAGGGCCAACTGGGTGACCCAGAAGTGCCCTGCCCATAAGAAATATAACCCAGCTTAGATCTTGTCTGATCCTGACTGATACCAGATAATTCATCTTTCCAGGAGGATGGATAAAGAATGTTAGCATTCTGTTTCAAGTCTGTTTTCATGATAAGAAACAACAGCTAATCTCTTCCAGTCATCTTTGTCAGGTTTAAGTATCAATACTTTCCCAAGAAAGTGGCAAATCCAGATCTTGTCCCCCAAGGCAATGATAATCTCTACAGAAAATAGAGAACTGTTTGCACGAGGAAGGGGAATACGGATCGTCACGTCCCAAAACATCAAGCTGCAGTTTCAGAGCTGTTTTTCTAATCTCCTCATTCTTACTTTCTACTACCTAAAAGGCATCCTAACTTGGATGCCTCCATCACCTTTAACTCATCCTGTCCAAAATGCATCATCTACCCCTCGCTGCCAGCACGCCACTGGTCATCGTTGCTATCCCAGGGTCCCTTGTCTCAATTTGGGTCCCCACCAGTCACTTTCCAAGTATCTAAGGTTCATCCCCTCTGACCAGATCCCATGCGTTGTCAACACGTCTTGTCAATTCTACGTGGTGAACCCCTCTTGGTCTCGTGTGTTTCTCACCCTCCCTCCCCAGACACACCATACTAGTACCCCATGTCTATCAGCACAACAATAACGTTGCAAATTTCAGAGAAAACAAGCTGTACACTCAAAAAAAAAAAAAAAAAAAAAAAAAAACACCCATCCCTTTTCCCTGGCACCATCTTGCTTCTCTTCCAGACCAGTCAACAGTAAGTATCCAGAGTTATCCCCTACAACAGAAAACAGACCACATCACTACATCACTTCCCGGTTAAAAACTCCCAGCAACACTTCCCATACGAATTCTAAACACCATCCTGTGTCTCTCGGACTTTTTAATACTCTTCCACCTGCCACCCCCATATCATAATTCTCCCATTCCGTTTCTCCCCACACTTTCTCCCATGCTAAGCACCAGCCATAAGGGACTCACTTTTGCTCTTAAAATATATTGTGTTTTATCTCACTAAGAAACATTTCTTAGTGCTTAGTAAGAGGTTGATCCTTTCTTCTCCACTCAACCTCTACGCAAGGCTAACCTCAAAAGTTCCCACACGGCTCAGCTATCTTTCACTCCTACAAATCTTCTGGACCCGCCTGATTAGATCAGGTGCCCTTTCTCATCAGAATACAGTATCAGGATTGAGCCTCTGATTCTCTCTCTAGCCTATAAGCCTTCTGACAACTGAGCCTGGGCTTCAGGTATCTCTCTCTCAGCAGTTGGCAAGAGTTTCAAGTCTTCCGAATGATGGCAGAATATTTAAATAAAAGCAAAATTGCTTCCGTCCCTATGGCTACATGGGGAATATAGGACTATATCGCCGTAAATGGCAGATTTGTCCCATTTTAAACACAGTTCTGAGATCCTTTCATTGGAAATACTTGCTGAATTGCCCCTTTTGGGCCATTCTTCACTCTGATAAAATGGATTGTGAGTCAAGAAGGATAGGAAAAAATTAGATAAAATTTTCTGTACTCTTCTTCTTACTCATAGTTTGAAGTGAGTACAGGTAAGGTATATGGAGAAAATACCCTAGGATTTATTTCTAACATGACAAAGAGTAAGTATGTGAGGTAATGATTAACCACACCAGATAGATTTCCCCAGATTTTATTCTGGAAATAAAGACAGTGGAAAAGATGTTTCTGACACAAAGCCCACGTATGTCTTCAAAAAAAAAAAAAAAAACACAAATCTAAAAGGTTAATATGTTTCTTCAATTAATCAATCAACAAGCATCAACTTAATTAACAAAATTAACTTTGCCATATTGTCTAGTCTCTACTCGGGATATGTAATTTGTTAGGCGCTTTAAGAAATATCACATTAGGGCTTCCCTGGTGGCGCAGTGGTTGAGGGTCCGCCTGCCGATGCAGGGGACACGGGTT
>NC_041220.1:148250847-148295886 GCF_002837175.3 Physeter macrocephalus | reverse complement strand
AGAGGCCGGTGATGCTGTTAAATATGCCACGAAGCACAGGACAGCTCCTGCCACAACAGAGAATGATCCAGTCCTAAATCGTCGGCGTGGATTTAGGACTGGTGCAAGCCCCTCATCTCCTGAATTCTCCAACTCATAAGCGGATTTGATATGAAAAATTCAAAGTCCCAACTGCCTTTTCCCACGTTAGAGGCTAAGACTAACCCAGTAGCACGTCAATATGATTTTGTTGATTTCCCTCCCAAAGCACTCAAGTATTTTTCCAGAAAACAGTAATAATAATAATATGCAGTCAAAATGTACATAGGGCCCACTCTGGGGGAAAGTTAGCCTGCTGACATCGGAAGATAACGCACTTGTCGCAAGAAACCAAAGCTTGTTTGGAAAGGAATATTTGCAGAACACACATTTACATAAGAAAGTACAGTGGCCGTCAACACAAGCCCAACAAAATACATAATTGCTGAATAGTTAGGGCCAACTGGGTGACCCAGAAGTGCCCTGCCCATAAGAAATATAACCCAGCTTAGATCTTGTCTGATCCTGACTGATACCAGATAATTCATCTTTCCAGGAGGATGGATAAAGAATGTTAGCATTCTGTTTCAAGTCTGTTTTCATGATAAGAAACAACAGCTAATCTCTTCCAGTCATCTTTGTAAGGTTTAAGTATCAATACTTTCCCAAGAAAGTGGCAAATCCAGATCTTGTCCCCCAAGGCAATGATAATCTCTACAGAAAATAGAGAACTGTTTGCACGAGGAAGGGGAATACGGATCGTCACGTCCCAAAACATCAAGCTGCAGTTTCAGAGCTGTTTTTCTAATCTCCTCATTCTTACTTTCTACTACCTAAAAGGCATCCTAACTTGGATGCCTCCATCACCTTTAACTCATCCTGTCCAAAATGCATCATCTACCCCTCGCTGCCAGCACGCCACTGGTCATCGTTGCTATCCCAGGGTCCCTTGTCTCAATTTGGGTCCCCACCAGTCACTTTCCAAGTATCTAAGGTTCATCCCCTCTGACCAGATCCCATGCGTTGTCAACACGTCTTGTCAATTCTACGTGGTGAACCCCTCTTGGTCTCGTGTGTTTCTCACCCTCCCTCCCCAGACACACCATACTAGTACCCCATGTCTATTAGCACAACAATAATGTTGCAAATTTCAGAGAAAACAAGCTATACACTCAAAAAAAAAAAAAAAAAAAAAAAAACACCCATCCCTTTTCCCTGGCACCATCTTGCTTCTCTTCCAGACCAGTCAACAGTAAGTATCCAGAGTTATCCCCTACAACAGAAAACAGACCACATCACTACATCACTTCCCGGTTAAAAACTCCCAGCAACACTTCCCATACGAATTCTAAACACCATCCTGTGTCTCTCGGACTTTTTAATACTCTTCCACCTGCCACCCCCATATCATAATTCTCCCATTCCGTTTCTCCCCACACTTTCTCCCATGCTAAGCACCAGCCATAAGGGACCCACTTTTGCTCTTAAAATATATTGTGTTTTATCTCACTAAGAAACATTTCTTAGTGCTTAGTAATAGGTTGATCCTTTCTTCTCCACTCAACCTCTACGCAAGGCTAACCTCAAAAGTTCCCACACGGCTCAGCTATCTTTCACTCCTACAAATCTTCTGGACCCGCCTGATTAGATCAGGTGCCCTTTCTCATCAGAATACAGTATCAGGATTGAGCCTCTGATTCTCTCTCTAGCCTATAAACCTTCTGACAACTGAGCCTGGGCTTCAGGTATCTCTCTCTCAGCAGTTGGGCTTCTCTTCCAGACCAGTCAACAGTAAGTATCCAGAGTTATCCCCTACAACAGAAAACAGACCACATCACTACATCACTTCCCGGTTAAAAACTCCCAGCAACACTTCCCATACGAATTCTAAACACCATCCTGTGTCTCTCGGACTTTTTAATACTCTTCCACCTGCCACCCCCATATCATAATTCTCCCATTCCGTTTCTCCCCACACTTTCTCCCATGCTAAGCACCAGCCATAAGGGACTCACTTTTGCTCTTAAAATATATTGTGTTTTATCTCACTAAGAAACATTTCTTAGTGCTTAGTAAGAGGTTGATCCTTTCTTCTCCACTCAACCTCTACGCAAGGCTAACCTCAAAAGTTCCCACACGGCTCAGCTATCTTTCACTCCTACAAATCTTCTGGACCCGCCTGATTAGATCAGGTGCCCTTTCTCATCAGAATACAGTATCAGGATTGAGCCTCTGATTCTCTCTCTAGCCTATAAGCCTTCTGACAACTGAGCCTGGGCTTCAGGTATCTCTCTCTCAGCAGTTGGCAAGAGTTTCAAGTCTTCCGAATGATGGCAGAATATTTAAATAAAAGCAAAATTGCTTCCGTCCCTATGGCTACATGGGGAATATAGGACTATATCGCCGTAAATGGCAGATTTGTCCCATTTTAAACACAGTTCTGAGATCCTTTCATTGGAAATACTTGCTGAATTGCCCCTTTTGGGCCATTCTTCACTCTGATAAAATGGATTGTGAGTCAAGAAGGATAGGAAAAAATTAGATAAAATTTTCTGTACTCTTCTTCTTACTCATAGTTTGAAGTGAGTACAGGTAAGGTATATGGAGAAAATACCCTAGGATTTATTTCTAACATGACAAAGAGTAAGTATGTGAGGTAATGATTAACCACACCAGATAGATTTCCCCAGATTTTATTCTGGAAATAAAGACAGTGGAAAAGATGTTTCTGACACAAAGCCCACGTATGTCTTCAAAAAAAAAAAAAAAAACACAAATCTAAAAGGTTAATATGTTTCTTCAATTAATCAATCAACAAGCATCAACTTAATTAACAAAATTAACTTTGCCATATTGTCTAGTCTCTACTCGGGATATGTAATTTGTTAGGCGCTTTAAGAAATATCACATTAGGGCTTCCCTGGTGGCGCAGTGGTTGAGGGTCCGCCTGCCGATGCAGGGGACACGGGTTCGAGCCCCGGTCCGGGAAGATCCCACATGCCGCGGAGCGGCTGGGCCCGTGAGCCATGGCAGCTGAGCCTGCGCATTCGGAGCCTGTGCTCCGCAATGGGAGAGACCACAGCAGTGAGAGGCCGGCGTACCGCAAAAAAAAAAAAAACAAAAAAATCACATTATATGACAGAACTTGCCATCGGGGGGCATTTAATATAATCAGGGTTTCAACCTGGGCACTAGTGATATTTTGGACACGATGATTCTTTGCTCTGGAGCCTGTCCTGTGCACTGCAGGATTTTTAGCAGCACCCCAGGCCTCTCACCACTAGATGCCAGTAGCACCCACACTCCAAGCTGTGACAACCAAAACTATTTCCAGACATTGCCAAATGTCCCCTATGAGACAACATCACTCCTAGGTTTTAGGTGAACCACTGCAATATAATTTAGATAAACTCAACTACATTTTTTCTGCCATGTTTCAGGCCATATACCAATCACTGAAAATTAGAGGAGTGAATAAGTGAATGACTAAATAAATACATAAACAAACAAACAAAAATAAACATATAATCTCTACCTGCAGCGTATCTCCCAGGCTAAGAGGGAGGTAATCATATGCATATTCAATGAGAATGTGACATGTAAATTCACAGAAATGCTTGAAATACAGAGACAGTACAGAATCAAGAAAGATTTTCACAGGAACTGATAAAGAGATATAAGAAAAAAATTTCCCAGGGATGGTGACATGTAGTGGGGGTTTTGATGGATGAATAGGAGCTTGCTTGGCAACGTTGTGGGAGCACAGGTGTGTGCTCCAGGAGGTGTAAGCAGTTATCCATGAGCCAGCAATCCATTTGATAAAATACAGTGCTGAGACTAGTAAGACCGAAGTGTGAAAATTCTGCATAACAGTGATTGCCATATGATCACTTATTACAAAATTACACAAGCCCCAAGGTGGCTAAGACTTCAGAGAAGGTAATAAAGCAGTAGATGCACCTAATCCATACTTCCAAAGAGGTATGAGAACCTAACCCAGACCTTTACTTTCAAATTTGAAGTTAAAGGCTTCAACTGCATGTTTATGTTAGATGGCTTCACAAGAATGTGGGAACCACTGACCACCTGTGGTCAGTTTACAGTTAAAAATATTTCTGAGCACCCATCTGATGCAAAGTATTGGCTAAGGAGAATGAGGAAATGCAAAAATTTCAGCCAATCTTCTCCCTCTTTGGAACCAGTCACATTTAGCAATTCTCAGGCTCTGGACCATGGGCTACCTGCTTTATAATTTCTGTTGAACGTGCACATTTCTGGGTTCTACCCAAACGGATGGAACCAGGACATCTGGACATGGGGCCACAGAATCTGCATGTTAAAGTCTCCCCCCAGTTAATTCTTATGAAGCGCAAAATCTGAGAACTACCAGTCTGGTGTAATATTCATACCAACCTACAATTTAAATATATACAACTCAAATAAGTTATTACACGGAGAAAATGAGTATAAAAACAAAACAAGGGATGTGTATCATTATGGGGTTTCCGAAGTATGAGGGGAGAAAAAGTCTCACGGCAAAAGAATAAGGAGACATTACTTTAGTGGAGAAAATCCCCAAGTGACAATGATTAGTAAAAATCCTGAAATCAAGATTCTATCCATTGTTAAATCCTCTTCTTTTTCATCTTGTATATTCTTCTATCGAGTAAAGGACGTAAAGACCAAGTAGAGATGAGAGGTTTTAGAGGTGGAACATGTATATAGATAAAAAATAAAACACTTGGCAATTTCTATTTCTATGTTAACTTATCCTTCCGTAAGACTTAAAAATATCATGAATGGGTTGAATGGGTGCAGGGGCTTTCAGTAATTTTTTTTTCTTCTTCTTGAGAGGAAGCATATTATAAACCCATTAAAAACCTGTGCATTAAAAAACAAACAAACAAACAAAAAACCCTGTGCATTAATTGTGAGGCAGAAACTCAGCCGAACCTCATGGCTCCTTGGTGAATTCAACGGGGTTACTTCAGAGACAGAAATTAACTGCTTGTGACAAACTCACAGCCAAAAGCTAAGGTACAGGAGGCAGACGATGAAGTGGCCTGAAGAAGGATGAAGCACAGGATATAAATGGCGTTTTATTAGAGTTGAGAGAGCACCTACAGAGGGTTTTATAGACTGTCTTCATGCGGGTGGATGCAGCTGTTCCCACAAAGGTTGCCTTTACAGGGATGCTGTGGTGTTGGCTGCTATGGTTTATGCCTGCACTTTTGCACAGAATCATCTTTGTCTCCACCTCACCTGGAGATGCCTGGAAGATGACACCCCAGCACACACACCCAGGGACAACTGCTAGCCAGTAATGGCTAAGTGATGCAAAGGTGGACCACCTCTATTCTCCTGGGTGAGAAGAACCCTCTGGGGTTACTTATATTCCAGAGCTCCCCTGGGATTAGGCAGGAAAGGATCCTTGGCTTCTCCATCCATCTTATCCTGCATACCTTGATCTCTTATGGGTTCCTCCTGAGAGCACCTGTTCCCTATATCACTCCACAAGAACACTCAAATCACATTCTGACACTAGAGAATCAAAATTTTGGAAGTGTGCTACTTGCACTAATTTTTCCAAACAATATTTGCACAATAGTTAGGGTCTATGATGCTTTAAACTTTGCATACAATACTTTTTAAAATATCAAGTACTTTAGATGAAGGCATTTTCTCACAAATCAACAGACTATGACGACCAGTCTGTATTATCATTCGCTAATATCTTGAAATCAAAGTCATACCCCAAATAGCCAAACAATCTTGAGAAACAAGAATGGAGTTGGACGAATCAGGCTCCCTGACTTCAGACTATACTACAAAGCTACAGTAATCAACACAGTATGGTACTGGCACAAAAACAGATCAATGGAACAGGATAGAAAGCCCAGAAATAAACACAAGCACCTATGGTCAATTAATCTGTGACAAAAGAGGCAAGACTATACAATGGAGAAAACAGTTTCTTCAATAAATGGTGCTAGGAAAACTGTACAGCTACATGTAAAAAAATGAAACTAGAACATTCGTTAATGCCATACACAAAAATAAACTCAAAATGTATTAAAGACCTAAATGTAAGACCAGAAACTATAAAACTCTTTAACATAAACCAGGGCAAGATCTTTTTTGATCCATCTCCCAGAGTAATGCAAATAAAAACAAAAATAAACAAGTGGGACCTAATTAAACTCAAAAACTTTTGCACAGCAAAGGAAATCACAAACAAACAGAAAGACAACACACAGAATGGAAGAAAATATTCTCAAACGATGTGACCAACAAGGGATTAGTCTCCAAAATTCACAAACAGCTCATGCGGCTCAATATCAAAAAAACAAACAACCCAATCCCAAAACGGGCAGAAGACCTAAATAGACATTTCTCCAAAGAAGTCATACATATGGCCAAGAGGCACATGAAAAGATGCTCGATATCACTAATTATTAGAGAAATGCAAATCAAAACTACAATGAGGTATCACTTCATACCAGTCAGAATGGCCATCATCGAAACATCTACAAACCGAAGAGGGTGTGGAGAAAAGAAAACCCTCCTACAGTGTTGGTGGGAATGTAAGTCGGTGCAGCCACTATGGAGAACAATATGGAGCATCCTTAAAAAAAAAACTAAAAATAGAGCTACCACATGACCCAGCAATCCCAGTCCTAGGCATGTGTCTGGAGAAAACTCTAATTTGAAATGATACCTGCACCCCAATGTTCACTGCAGCCCTGTTTACAATAGCCAAGACAGGGAAGCCACCTCAATGTCCATCAACAAATGAATGAATAAAGAAGAGGTGGTATATATACACAATGGAATATTACTCAGCCATCAAAAGGAATGAAACTGAGTTATTTGTAGTTAGGTGGATGGACCTAGAGACTGTCATACAGAGTGAAGTAAGTTACAAAGAGAAAAACAAATACTGTATGCTAATACATATACATGGAATCTAAAAAAGATAAGAAGAAAAAAAATGGTCAGAAAAACCTAGGTGCAAGAGGATGGACCTAGAGATGATCATACTAAGTGAAGTAAGTCAGACAGACAAAGACAAATATATGATATCACTTACATGCAGAATATTAAAGAAATACATAGGAACTTATTTACAAAACAGAAACAGACTCACAGACTTAGAAAATGAATTTCTGATTATTGGGGGGGAGAGGGGAAAAGGGATAGATTGAGAGGTTGCGATTTGACATGCACACACTACTGTATTTTAAATAGATAACCGGACTTCCCTGGTGGTGCAGTGGTTAAGAATCTGCCTGCCAATGCAGGGGACATGGGTTGGATCCCTGGTCGGGGAACACCCCACATGCCACGGAGCAGCTAAACCCATGCACCACAACTACTGAGCCTGCGCTCTAGAGCCCATGCGCCACAAATACTGAAGCCCGCGCGCTCTTAGAGCCCGTGCCGTGCAACAAGAGAAGCCACCTCAATGAGAAGCCCGCGCACTGCAAAGAGAAGCCCCCGCTCGCCGCCACTAGAGAAAGCCTGCGGGCAGCAAGGAAGACCCAACGCAGCCAAAATGCAATTAATTAATTAATTAAAAAGTAAAATAAAATAGATAACCAACAAGGACCTACTGTAAAAACAAAAGAAAAGTCATAGAAAAAATTTTAACATTCCTGTGTTCGACCCTATTAAGTTTGAGTTCAAGGTCAGGGTTAACTGTATCTATAAGCAGAGTAGGTACTACTGAGTCCAAGCTCGAACTGGTTGCCATAGGACAGGGAAATAAATCAAGCCATGAGTTGCAACTTTATTTAGGAAAAGTCAGCAGACGGAGAATGTGGAGGACTAGTGTCCGAAAGAACTATCCTACTTGAGTTCAAGTTCAGACTTCTTTGGGGGTGTGGCTGGTTGCCGCAAACTTCTTGGTGCCAGAATCCGTTGTTCTTGCAGCTGTCCACGAACCTCTGATCACAATGTTCCTATAAACCTCCAACAAGACAAATGTTATTTTCTGTTCTGCAACTTTTTAGTTCGCCTTTAAAGGTCAAGCCTGGGAGGCAGAGCCTTGAGAATGTGCTGTCATGTATATTTCAGGCTCCAGGCAACATCCTTCTACAAAAGGTGCAGAGCCAGCCTAAGCACAGACAACAGAATACAAAGGTTAGAGCTAATGGAATACATGAACAGGGAGTCAGGTTTATTCTTCTCTGTTACATCAGGAGCTGCCTAGTAGAGGTGATAATAAAAATACTAGAACAAAACTTTGACGACCTTCCGCAGATCCAGAAACTGTATGCAGTGACTGAATTCTACCCATTTAAGTGCTGACATCTGGTGCCGCTAAAATATGTTCCCAAGACTCTTTTCTAGTAGGCAGAGCACCTGAGAAGGGATGGGATGGAAGTCGGATGTGTTTGATGGCTTGGAGGTTGGGGAGAAAGCTCTACACTCACGGTGATCCATCCCAGCTGCATGTCGGAATTCCATGGGGAGCTGGAGAAGAAAAGCAATGCCCAGGATTATCGCAGATGGACAGAACCAATCCTTAGAGGAAAATGTCCCCAAAGAGACATTATAGTTTGGGCTTGACGCCTAAGACCCTTCTTATCTAACATCTCCATCGGTTTCCTCGGTGATGCTAATGCCTGCATCTGTGAAGGTACGTGGATAGCAAGCTTCTCAACTGTGAGGACCAGAAAGTCTGGACCTAAAAAGTATAACGTGATGAAAGGATTCTAGACTATGTCAGAGCAGTAACAAGGCAAGCCCTCCAGGAAATAAAAGGAGAGTAGCTCCAGTGGTGGGTGTCCATAGGAACTGGAGACTGGAGGGTCATGGCCAAAAGGTAAATTTCAGAGGAGCAGGCATTTTAGAAGAGGCTGAAGGAGTGATGCTCTGGAAACAGCAAATGTGAAGAGAATGCAGACCTAAGTTCCTGAGCATGTGAATGTGACAGTGAGAGAATAAAGAGAGTCAATATGAGGAAGGGCAAGAAAAAGAGTTCTTCCGAGTTGACGAGGTTTCAATGGATGGAGAGGTTGCTGGCATTTGAGAAAGGCGAGTTTTGTTTACTTTTTTAACTTTTTTTAAAAAAATTTATACAATTTTTAAAGGTTACACTTCATTTATAATTATTATAAAATATTGGCTATATTCCCTGTGTTGTACAATATATCCTTATAGCTTATTTATTTTACACATAATAGTTTGTACCTCTTTATCTCCTACCCCTCTCTTGTTCCTCCCCCCCTCTCTCCTTCCCTCTCCCCACTGGTAACCACTGGTTTGTTCTCTGTGTCTGAGAATCTGCTTCTTTTTTGTTATATTCACTAGTTCGTTGTATTTTTTAGATTCCACATATAAGTGATATCATCTGATATTTGTCTTCTTGTGTCTGACTGAACTTCACTTAGTATTATAATCTATAGGTCCATCCATGTTGCTTCAAATGGCATTATTTCATTCTTTTTTATGGCTGAGTAGTATTCCATTGTATACATGTACCCCATCTTCTTTATCCATTCAACTGTCAATGGACATTTAGGTTGCTTCCATGTCTTGGCTATTATAAAAAGTGCTGCTATGAACACTGGGGTGCATGTATCTTTTTGAATTATGGTTTTCTCCAGATATATGCCCAGGAGTGGGATTGCTGGATCATACGGTAAACTCTATTTTTAGTTTTTTTGAGAAACCCCCATACTGTTTTCCACAGTGGCTGCACTGATTTACAGGGTTTTGTTTAATTGCAGAGCGTTTAATAGGCAATGTCAATGAAAGAGATCTCCCTCTTTATCTCAGCTATTCATTCTTGACCTGAAGTCTACTTCATCTGATGTTAATAAAGTTTCTCCATTTTCCCACGATTAATATTTGCATCTGATTTCCTTTTCTATGGCTTTCTTTTAACCCCTTCTGGGGTTATATTTAAATTGCCCTCCTTGTAGAAAGAATGTGTTGGTTCTTCTTATTTCGTGTGTCCTGTTGGACAATATCTGTCTTAACTGGAATATTAGACAATTTATAGTAATACCATCATTAGTTTAATTCTACCATCTTGCTGTATCTGTTCTATTTGTCCTGTATTTTCTGCTCCCTCCCCCCTGCCTGCCTTCTTTTGGATGAATTGAGTATTTTAGTTTAAATTTTTTCTCCCTATTAGCTTACTAGTTATACTTTTAAACAAATTCATCTCAGTGATTTCCCTAGGCCTCCCCGCTGGTGACCTAGTCACCTCCCAAAGACCCGTCTCTAAATATTACCACCTTGGGGGTTAGGATTTCAATATATGAAATTTTCAGAGGACACAAACATTCTATCCAAACACGGAGACATATAGATCATGTAAACAAAATACCTTATGGAAGGCAATGGCTTCTTAGGACACAAACAACACAAACCCATTAACAAAAATGAAATACTAGAATTCATCAAAAATGTAAAGGCTTCTAATTTTCTGTAGATACCATTAAAGTAATGGAAAGGAGGTCTCCAGAATGAGGACTGCTTCAACACATAAATCTCACAAAGGACGTGTAGTCTAAATATATAATTACCTCTTACAACTTGGGAAGTCCAAAAACACATTTTTTTTTAAATGGGCAAAACTATCTGAACAGACACTTCACAAAAGAAGTCATGTGAATGAGCAATAAGCGTGACCAATAAGCATTCATCTCAGTAGAAGAGATGCTCCATCACGGTAGATACCAAGAAGACACAAATTATTTCTATAATGAGATACTGCTAAGCCACTAGAAAGTCTAAAAGCAAGAAACAAATTCCCGAATATCAAATGTCAGTGAGGACGTGGAACAACTGGAAATCATATTTTTGCTTCTGGGGATGTAAAATGGTACAGCCACTTGGGAAAACAGTTTGGCAATTTCTTATAAAATCACCCATTCCTTCCTCTCCTATACAACCTAGTTCCATAACTCATGGTGAAACATTCCTAAGAGAAACGAACACGTGTGTGTCCACATAGAGACTTGTACACAAATATCGACAGCAACTTTATTCAAAATGCCCAAAACTGGGGATCAAGGGAACATTTATGGTCAGCTGCAAGGATAAGCGATGTGTGGTCTAGTCCACCTACCACCAAACCATAAAAAGGCACACAGGCTCACACACAATATCTGGACACATCCGGTAAAAAGTCAGGCTTCACTGTTGATGTCTGAACAGTGAGTCCAGCCTCATTACATTCCTGCTACTTTCACCCTACAACTGGGCCAATCTTCTGAGAACACCACTATGTATGTTCTCATGGTGCCAGAGGGTAATTTGAACTATGCAAACCTCGGCCCATGCCCTGCAAAAACAGTAAAAAAACAAACAAACAACAACAACAAACTAAGTCACCAGCACTTCGTTTGTGAATAATACATCCTTTCAGACCCCTGGTGCCTGTGGTACCATGAGTCTAGACATCCTAGCCACTTATTTATTGCAGCGGTGTTGATGATGTCATCTGCATGGCACCTACAAGACACATCTCAAAACTAACTTTAAGCCATGAAAAAAAATCCAGAAAAAACCCCACAAAGTACGGAATTCCATTCCTATGAAAATTTAGAAAACACTGACTACAATCAAAACTAGGTACAAAGCAAAAAAACAAACAAACAAACAAAAAAAAAAAACAGTGGCTTCCAGAGACTGAGGAGGGTGGAAGAGAAACAATTTCAAAGAAATACAAGAGAACATTTTAAAGTGATGGAAACATTGTATATTTTTGGTCGTTTCCGTGATTAAACTTGGGTAAAGGTTTGTCAAAACACACCAAACTGTGTACTTTAAGAGGGTGAGGTTTTGTTGTTTGTCTTGTGTGAATTACACCTTAAAGATGTTGAGCTTTTTTATTTTAAGGAAAGCGTTAAATTCCGCTTGAAGGCTTGATATGTTCATCAAGTATACTTGTGAAAGATGATGTGGAAAATGTCCACTTAGAGGTGAATGAACACACTGCCGAGTTGCACAGAATATGCAGGTGAGATTACAGAGCATGAACTAACAGACAAAAATGTTTACCGACTGCGGCCACGAACACTTTTTCCCCCATGTTCTCCACAATGGTGACTGGAAAAAGTAATGGGTTTAATGACGGCTGGGTATCAGCAAGGAATTCCCTATAGAATGACACTGGTCTAGCGTGCTGGCTGGAGCATTTTAAGAAAGTCTGTAGAAGACCTAGATCAGAAAAGACAACCTTGCAAAGTCAGCTGAGAGATTAAGCCATTTGGAAAATTTACAGCATAACCCATACACACACGGAAGGAAGATTTATATTGGGAGAAACGCACACAGGATTCAATCCATGAAGAGGAACTCATGAACGAGAGCAGCCTCCTCTTATCATAGAATTTCCTATGAAACTGAAGAGGACTTTTACAAGATTCTCACATGTGTGGCACTGTCTGCAAGAACAGGATTCAGAAGAGCTCAACATGGGTTGAGGGAGGCTTGATGAAGATGTCACTTGATCTTGACTGCGACAGATTCATTGGTGACAGACACAATGGATAAAAATGGACCTTGGATAACAGCCCCTGGGGTCGGCTGGAATTAACAGACGTTCAGCTTTGCTGCTGTGCACGACTATATTCATTTTCTGTGCTCAAAAAAAAAAAAAAGTCCCCCCAACGTAGAGGCTTGAAACAACACACATTTATTATCTCACGGTGTCTGTGGGTCGGGACTCCAGACACAGCTTAACTGAATTTTTGTCAAGGCTGAAATCAAGAGGTCAGCCAGGGATGAGTGCTCATCTGGGGGCTGAAATGTGCAAAGTTCTGCTTCCAAACTGTGTTTGTTGACAGAATACATTCCCTTGCAGTTGTACGATACAACATGACACTTGCATCTTCAAAGGGAGCGAGGAGAACAGGAGTCGAAGGAGAGTTTGTAAGACGGAGTCGTAATATATATAATACAATATAATAAATATAATATAATGTAATGTAATATATAATGTAATATAATATGTAATGTAATATAATACAATGTAATGTAATAATCATAGGAGTGATGCCTTCTCACCTTTGCCATATTCTCTAGATTAAAAGCAAATCGCACCTCCTACCCTCACTTCAGGAGAAGGGATTCTACAAAGGCGTGAACACCAAGAGGAAGACATCACTGAGACCATCATAACGTACGTCCCCCACCTGGACCCAAGAGTTTAATGTGAAATGTTTTAGGGAGTCTACCAGATGCCCCCCCAACAATGTTCAGTCCAGCAGAGCAAGAGTGATTCTGATTCTATAGAATTCTTCTCCTGATTATCTTCTCCTATCTCCAAGGTGAAGCTTTCTAAAGATCAGAGACTGCCTTGGTTTAAAATTCTAGTAGAGGGGACATCCCTAGCGGTCCAGTGGTTGAGACTCTATGCTTCCAACGCAGGGGGTGCAAGTTCAATCCCTGGTCGGGGAACTAAGATCCTACATGCCACGCAGCGTGGCCAAAAAAAGAAATGCTAGCAGGGCTATTCACACCAGATGGCACTTTTAGAGGTGGGGTTGTGAGGCCACAGTTTGTTTAAACAAGATCCTTGGCATCCTGAATTTACATAATTTTTTTTCACATGCAGCACCCACACTGCGTCCTTTCTACGCCAAGAATATTCACGAAATCAGCAAGACTCCGAGCCTCTTGTCTCTTGCCTCGGAGGGCATTGAATTTGTTTCCTCTGCACACAGGGAAGTTCTGGACTGTATAACTTTCACACATGGCGAAAAGCTTGCTTCGGGTAGTAGGCTTGCTGTTTAATCACTGTCGACCTATGTGGCTTTGTTGGATAATGTACACTGCCTCAGGATGGGAGTAGAAGAAAGCCGCTCTAAAATATCATGATTGGATCAGATGGCAGTAAATCACAGCAAAGCACAAATATTTGTTCTTACTTATAATCCAGCTGTGCCCACATTGCCCGAAGTATGTGAAACAAAGAAGGAAAACGATCACCTTGTCCAGTCTCGGTTACCAAATTGCATTTTGTAGACGAGCCACAAAGGTGGAGAGTTGCAGGTTCGATGCCATCCTTTCACATTCTACATTGTAACCTGACATTCTGCCCTCCCTTTTATTTTGTAATCAAATGCACCACAAATTGCCCTATAACTTGGGAGAGGTCTAATTTACCCATTTTCTCTTTAAAAAAGAAAAAAAGAAAGAAAGAAAGAAAAGAAAAAAGAAAGAACATTCTAACTTGTCCTTGAAGGTACAGTCTTTCCCCATTCCTCCTCTCCAACAAGCCAACCCATCTGCGAGTGTTCTCATTAACATGTCATCCTATAGAGGAGGGAAACAACATCTCCTTTTCTGAGGCAAGGTAAACCCATCATATTGTCATCCTGGGTCATTTTCCCAAAATCTGATACCCCAAAATCAGCTCCAATCTGAGTATTTTTATTGCCCATATGTGCCCGGTTCTGCTGCAGTAACTCTGATTTATTGCCGTAGCAACGGCTCCACAACTCAAGAAAAACAACTTCACCCTAAAGAAAAATAGAGTACAGTCAAATCCAATCTGCCATACCCCATTAAGGAAACGCTCAGTAAAAAATATGCATTTGTTAAATGCGCAGATATTCAAGACATTGCTTTTAGGGCCCCTGTCCATTTCCAAGAAGTCTGATTCTAACCCAACACTAGTCTTTCTTCTCTCCAGCTATATTTCAAAAACAGGAAGATGATAGTATTTCTGACTTTGAAATATGCTTCTAAAAATTAATGAGGATGAGATAAACCAAGTTTATCTCAGGAATCCTGTTTTGGTTTTAAGCTCTTCTGACATCTTCACCCAGTTAACTAACCGAGGCCAAGGAGATAATTAGGGGAGCAGGAGGTCAGATGCTTCTATGGAAGAAAAACCGGAACCTTCTGGGACCTGAATGTAGACGTAATTCCTATAATTTATTCACCCCAATTAACCATTACCCATATGTCTTGTGCATGGTAAATGAGACCTTGAATTCACTCTTGGAGATATAAAGAAAGAGGGAAGGGCAGCAACAGATGCATTTATCACCTACACAACCACCAGCATCCCCTCCGCCCCCAAAGAGAAGTAACATTTTTTTCATTTGTTATTAGCATTTGATTTGAAACATAGCCTTAGGAAATAGTGTTCTTTTCATTACACAAATGAAGCAGAACATGGTTTCTGTTAAAATGTTTTCCTTTGAGTTTCTACTCCGTGATCCGCGAAGCACCACTTTTCTGTGTCATGACTGTTGACCCACGACGAAGCGACTGGTGCCCAAAACATTCACTTGGGCACGACGGAAACTCTTGGCTGTGCAGACCAGAAAATCCAGTAATGCTGTCAACCTTTCATGTTGCATGGGTGTGTCCTTCAGCCCCAGGTGTGTTTGTATCCGTTGTCGGAATGTGTTTGACACACAAGAGGAATATGGGAAAGGGACCAGAAAAGGGTCCCTAGAAAGAAATTGACTTAATGAGAAAAAGCATGGTCAGGTTTAATGCTTTGGTCACTGAGGCCAGCTCTCTCTGGACTGTGATGTCTGACACTTGTTTTGTCCATGAGCCTTGCATCCAGAGACTCACAAGCGAGTCTCTCAGGGAACCCTAGGGTGGAGCAGGACACGGAAAAGGGTACCACCGTGCAAAATACCGAAGCATTATTCTTCGTGAACAATCTATAAGACTCAGGTATTTTTACCAAAGCCACTACAGTGCTCATATTGGTAAAGGCTAGCTCAGTAGAGCGAATATCATCAGTTATGCATGGACTGTCGAATTGCTTTGGCAAACTGAGGCTTCTGAAAAACTCAGTAGAACTGGCTCTCATCCAAGGATGCATGTCCTAAGGTGGTCCCTGAGAGTAGCAGGGGCCAGAGAAAGCCAGCTTGCTTGCAGGTCCAAAAGCAATGGCACCCACAAGCAACTCTGCATGTAGAGTAGTTATGGGCTGTCCACAAAGGATTAGCGTACGGATAACCTTGCAACATCTCTGAACTCCAGTGGAAGTGGAAGAAAGTTCGGGCACAAGTAGAATTGCTGCAAACCCATTTTGGAACATAACGAATGCAAGGAGTTGATCCCTAGCCATGGGAATCCATTTTAAGATCCTATGGGTGGAGCCTGGGAAACCCAGGTGCAATTAATGGGAAGAATTCCTTCCTTGGGCAATGCAGGGTACTTGGTGGTGGAGACGGTGTGAGGGACCATGCTCTTGATTGACAGGTACACCGAGTTTCTGGGTCTTAGCGCACTAATGAGGGTTTTGGATACATGTCGAACAATGGTGGACTTGCTGGATTTCAAATGTTCTTCTCTATTTAAATGATCCTGCTCTGTTAATTGAAGCTTCCACCTCAAGTCCATCACCGCTAACAGGAACTAGACAGTAACATTTATATAGTTGGGGTAGCATTCTTCATCCATGCTGCACGCAATGGCACATAAAATCCTCAAGAACAAACTCTGAGGACAACGGACAGTAGGAGAGAGTCTGAAACCAAGGACATCCCAACTTTAATTACAACCTGGCCGACATGTATGACGCTCCTATAATTACCCAAATTGAGTCTGCAGTTTCAGCGGCCTCTGTATAACAAAATAACGTTTGTCCTTGACTATAATCCAGTTGGGTTTCGGCTACAGAATCAAGGGAGAGCAAGGTCACCACTGGTGCAGATTTAAATGACCTTTTTTATTATTCACAATGTAAGATGCACTTACTTAGAGGGGGAAAAAAAACGTGTGTACCGGATAGCAGATTCATTTGAGGCAAAATAAATAAAGCTAGCATTAAAGAATGGCATTAAATTAACATATGGATGCTGATCTCTCCTCTTCTGCACGGATTCTTCAGTGCAATAAACAGCGACAATCTCACTTTATAAACTGTGTATATCACACACATCAAAAAATAAGATTTGTTCATGGGATGCTATGTGGACTCCAATAAATGAGAGCCTGACACGTCAGAGACAAGGATGTGTGTTTTGACAGTTCACACAAGAAATGGAATAGCATTTCATTACCTGGGACAACATGCTAAATGAAACAGAAGGGTGTCACCACTTTAATTTTTTTTCCCACTACAACTGAGGTTTGCCTGAGTGGCCTTATATTCCAAATTTTGTCAGGTGTGGGGAAGGGCGTACATGTGACAGCTTACTTCAGTTTTCTATTTCCTAGCAATATTTGGTATACTCTTCCTAACTGGCTAATATAGGATCCTGAGAAAAAAACTCACATGGAAACTGAGAGAAGAATGTGACTCACAATGTATGACGGACTGGTGGTTTTGCATATGCCATTTAATGCAGTCCTCTTAATGATCCTACGGTGGTTGAGCATTGCCATTTGACCAGAAATCCATGGAGAAACGCCATGCAGAGGAAATCTGTGGCAGCCCCCCACCCCTCCACATCGACTCCCAGTGAGCCATGTCTTTGTATCTTCCCCTCCCCTTTTCTGCGGGTAGAAACTGGGACTCACTTCTAGCCAAGAGAATACGGCAAAAGGGATGAAATGTCACCTTGTGATTAGCTTTTGTCATATGGGACTCTGTCTTAACTGTCTGAGTGAGAGATTCTCCTACCGGCTTTGAAGAGTGAGGTACCATAGTGTGAACTGCATGGATAGAGCTAAATGCCATAGCTACATGCTCGAGGGAGCCAAGAACAGCCCTGATGATAGCTCAGTCCTACAACCTCAAGGACCTCAATTCTGCCAAAAAGTACATGAGCTTGGAAGGGAACCCTGAATTCCAGAAAAAGTACACACAGCCTGGATGGCACCTCAATTGTAGCTTCGTAAGATGCTGAGTAGGGTACTCAGTAAGCCATGCCCAGATTTCTCCCCCAGATATCGTAAACGCTTGTTCTTTTAGGTTGCTAAGGTTGGGGTCACTTGTTACACAGCAGAGCTAGCCTATACAGAACTATTAACTAGGAGGTTACCAGGAGATGACTGAAGAGCCCAAAAATCTCATCTGGATGGGTTCAATTATGATGCAAGATCTAGTCTTGACTGTGTAACTCAAAATTAAGACTGAGTGAACCATTCAGTAATGGAGTGACATTAACCAAACTCACAGGATCGATGTACAACACAAAAATGCTAATTTGTGGTTTTTTTCTTCTTCTGTTCCCTGCCTCGCCCCCATGGGAAATATAACAATTGTGCAGACCAGAAAATGTATACAAGAAAACCTATGTGACTTTGAACCCACCCAAGGGTTGAGAAACATTGGATACAGTCACTGGGAAATCTTAACCATGTGTGTTCGAGGGGCTACAAAGAAAATTCATAGGGCTCAGGCCTGAAAATTCAGTGCTTTGTTAAGTACATGAATCAATTTTATATAATAAATCAAAACAAATATTTACAACTGCTACTTAATTCTGTATTAAAAATATCTAAATAACTGCTGCTTTATTCTGTAACAGCAGATACTCGAATTCAAAGATATTCTAGATTTTGCTTTTTAATTTTTTTTTTAGTATTTATTTTTTTATTTATTTTTGGCTGCATCGGGTCTCAGTTGTGATGCGTGGGCTTCTCTCTACTTGTGGCGTGCAGGCTCCAGAGCGTGTGCGCTCTGTAGTTTGTGGCACACAGGCTCTCTAGTTGAGGCACGTGGGGCTCAGTAGTTGTGGCTCATGGGCTTACTTGCCCCGTGGCATGTGGGAATCTTAGTTCCCGGACCAGGGATTGAACCCACGTCCCCTGCATTGGAAGGTGGATGCTTAATCACTGGACCACCAGGAAAGTACCCTAGATTTTGTTTGTTTTGATCACTGTGTTCTCTCTTTTAGTAATTAGGATTAGTATACCAAGGTAACTTTTAAATAAACTGGATATTTAAAAAACAAACTACTTACACCTGATACTAATATAATATTACAAATCAACTAACTTCAATAAAATAAGTAATTTTTTAAAAAAAAGAATACCTATGTGGGAAGCCAATGTAAAACTAGAAGATTACAAAGTGTCCAACCTAAGTGTCCATCAACACATAGATAAAGAAGATGTGGTACATTTATACACAGCGGAATACTACTCAGCCATAAAAAAGAAGGAAATTTTTCCATTTGCAGCAACATGGATGAACTTGCAGAGCATTATGCTGAGTGAAATAAGTCAGACAGAGAAAGACAAATACTGTATGATCTCACTTATATGTGGAACCTTGAACAGTACAACAAAACAGTGAATACAACGAAAAAGCAGACTCAACAGATACAGAGAACAAACTAGGGGTTTCCAGGGGGGAGAGGGAAGGGGGGAGGGGAAATACAGGGGGAGGGGATTAGGAGGTACAAACTACTATGTATAAAATAACCTAGAAGGATATATTGTACGACATGGGGAATACAGCCAAAAGTTTATAATAACTATGAATGAAGTATAACCTTTAAAAATTACGAATCACTATATTGTACACCTGTAACTAACATAATAAATTTTTTAAACACTATGGATCTTAAAAAAATAAAGAGCCATGATAACAGAAAAAAAAAAAAGAAAACTAGCAGATTACTTTCTGAACACAGAATCAGACCAAGTTAGGATGCATATCCCAATATCAACTGATATCAGGGTATTACTCAGGTCATCACATCCATGGATGTATAAACAGGCTTGGTGTCTCCTACTCTTAGAATGATTCCTCTCTCCTAAGCAGTGTTTTGGATGGATGCTAACAAGCTTTTCCCTGGGAATCTTCCATTTCTATGATTCCATCCTTGACAACCCTTAACAGATTGTATTTTTTTTCCCTTTAGCTTGAATAACATAATACAATATAAGATAAATTTTTATTTACCCTCCAGCTAATCTCTACCAGGTGAATTTCTCTGACCCCATAGGTCTTGATGTCATACTTGATATATCAGAGACCAACTTGATATATCAGAGACCACTTTCTTCTTTCCTTCTGCCTAAACTCTTTCAAGAAAACCTCACAACTTTCACCCATAATCCTCACACACAACAAGTGAACCAGGAACCTGGGGGCTTCAAGATGGTCTCTAGTCTGCTTAGGGCCACAAAGCTGGTGAGAATGAGAGCTAAAAATATACTGTGGTCTGCCTTATTACAAAGCCCACACGTGGTCACCTGTATAGTCTGCTGTTCCAAAACCCATCACAACCCAGGAATGTGTTTGAGCCCATACCTAGATGTCCAGATACCACCCTATCCCTCACCCCAAGTCTGAGTTCCTTAGATACATACAGAGTTGCGGTAGCTAGAAGCTTAACCCACTTGTTCTCCCCTGAGCCTACATCACTCTCGGTTACAGGGCAGATATGCTTCACCCACTAATTAACCATACCCCAAGAGCCAGAAGCTCCTCCAAGAGCATCCCTGGAGGTGGTGTCAATCACCCCCTTCCCCCTCCAGCGAACTGTCCTTGGGGGAGGGACAGTACAGATTACCAAAAGAGTTCTCAATAATATACTGGTTTATAAGAGCAATCATAAACATTTTCTATCACACACTATGTTACAGGGAATACACCCAGTGTGTTACAGAAACCACCACACTTCATTTTCCTAACACTAGGAGGTAGGTATGCTTATCCTTATTTTAAAGATGTGTCAACTGAGGCTCAGAAAAGTGAGAAAACTTCAATAACTCCAAAGCTATTTAGCTGGTGTATTAGATAGGGTCCTTCAGAGAAACAGAACCAATGGATGGATGGATGGGTGGGTGGATGGATAGACAGATGGATGTAGATGATAGGCTATATTTAGATGGATGAATGGATGGCTGGATACACAGACACACAGACAGACAGATAGAAAGACCGACCGACCATGCAGATTTACTACACTCCTCGGCATTTATCCAAAGGAACTGAAAACTTAATGTCCACACAAAAACCTACACACAGATGTTTATAGCATCTTTATTCATAATTGCCCAAACTTGGATGCAACCAAGATGTCCTTCAGTAGGTGAATGGATACATAGACTCTGGGGCATCCGGACAATGGAATATTATTCAGCACTAAAAAGAAATGAGCTATCAAGCTATGAAATGATATGAAGAAACCTGAAATGCATATGACTAAGTGAAAGAAGCCAATTTGAAAGGGCTACATAATGTGTGATTCCAGCCCTATGACATCCTGGAAAAGGCAAAACTACAGAGACAGGAAAATGATCAGTGGTTACCATGGGGTGGGGGGAGGGAGGGATGAAATAGGCAGAGCACAGAGGATATTTAGGGCAGGGAACATACAATGTATGATACTCTAATGGTGGATACATGTCAGTATAAATTGGTCCAAACCCATAAAATCGACACCACCAAGAGTGAACCCTAACGTAAACTATGCATTCTGGGTGATGGTGATGTGTCTGTGTAGGTTCATCCATTGTAAGAGATGCACCACCTGGCGGGGACGCTGACCTGTGGGGAGGCCGTGCATGTGTCGGGGTGCAGGAGCCTATGGGGAACCTCTGTACTTTCCCCTTGATTTGCTGGGAATCTGAAACGGCCCAAAATATATAAAATCTTAGTTTTACAAAACTGAAGCAGATTGTAAAACGGCAGGAACTGATCTGAAATAAGGCACAGTCACCCATTTTGCTCTGTTCACATTCCGCAACTCATTTGGCTTCCTCTCATCTCCTGCTCCCCCCACCCCGAGCCCGCCAGCATTGGCCCACACCAGCATTCAGTATAATGCCTATGAAAAGGCCCTATTGGTGCCTATCCCCCAGAGAGCATCTGAGATTCAGAAGCCGGCACTTCAAGTTATTTCTCAGCTATCACAAGCACAAGCTTCTTGGAATAGCAAGTAGGCCTCAGGTGACAAAATCGAGTGAGGTGTCAAAAGTTCTGGAATTAAAAAAAACCCCGCGACCTTCACTGCTGTGCAATTTGAAAGAAAACTGCACCTGTGAAATACATAATAATGCTATGAAAAAAGCAAGGGCCTGGTGCTGGAGGTCAGCCGACAAAGAGACGCTGGATTAAGGATGGTTGCTTAGAGAAAAGAGGCTCCGAATCACCCGCCGGGAGTTCCCTTGTTGTTGGGATACAAGTCTCAGCCATGCATGTCCAGGTTAGAAGAAAACAAATGCATCCAAATGCAGATGCGAAGATTTTCTTTACATCTCTGTCATCGTGTGCTGATGTGCCCCGTCATCCAACAGCGTCAGAAACGGTTCTGGGTGCTGAAAGATGTAACCCATCCTGCTTTATTCTATGATGACAAATTTATTTCCTGAATGTTATAACTGAATAGGCACGAAAATAGATTCCGAAGCGGGTTTTCTTTTTTTTTAAATGTATTTATTTTTGGCTGCATTGCGTCTTCCTTGCTGTGCCCGGGCTTTCTCTAGTTGCGGCGAGCAGGGGCTACTCTTCGTTGCGGTGCGCGGGCTTCTCATTACGGTGGCTTCTCTTGTTGCGGAGCACGGGCTCTAGGCATGCGGGCTCAGTAGTTGTGGCATGCGGGCTCAGTAGTTGTGGCACGCAGGCTCAGTAGTTGTGGCCATGGGCTTAGTGGCTCCGCGGCATGTGGGATCTTCCCGGACCAGGGCTCGAACCCATGTCCCCTGCATTGGCAGGCGGACTCCTAACCACTGCGCCACCAGGGAAGTCCCCGAAGCGGGATTTTTAAATGAATTTTGAGGCAGTCGTGCGTCCTTCACAATTACATGCAATTATTTTTCGTACAAACAGTGCATTGACACAATTCACATAGAAACAGCACGGTTTCCTTTGCTACCCAAAGTCCTTAGATTTAAAGGAGGAACAATCAACTTCCTGTCAAGACCACTCAAGATTATAAGAAGTTACCGGTTACTCATCAAAGGATTTTAGCCATTTTGCTAAGATTTGAATATTCCAAATTTTAGGTCCCATCATGATTTTGAATCTCTTTTTTTCCCCCCAAGAGAACTCCCTCTAACTACATCTTAAAATGTACTTCCGTATTACTCTTTGATAGACTACATAAATATGTTTGTAGTGAACAATTACCCCTTCCTAAAGAGATGCCTGGCTTTTGCTCTGCAAGGTGATCTCCGGACCCCTGGAATGCCCTGGTGCTAGGAGTGTGCTTCTGCTGACCTGTAGCTTTGGGCCAACTGGAAGAGTCTACAATGTGACTTATGACGGAGGCTTTGGACTGGGCCTATCAGATCTGATCTCCAGAGGAACTGAAGACCACAGATATTAGCCCCACCTCTGTAGAGGCTGGAGGCTAATGGTCCACCCCAGGGGCTGGAGAGGATGGAGCTCCAATAAAGACTCTGGGTAGCAAGGCTCAGGCCAGCTTCCCTAGTAGCCAATACTCGGTGTGTCATCATAACCCTATCAGGGAGGAAGCAACACCACCTATGACCTCTTGGGGATAGGACAGTGGAAATTCCACCTTCGGACCCCTTCTGGACCATGCCCCATGCACTATTCCCCTTGGCTGATTTTACTTATTTACGGTTGACTGTCCATATCTGTGGGTTCTGCATCTGAGGACTCAACCAACCTCGGATGTACAATATTCAGGAAAAAAAAAATTCCACAAAGTTCCATAAAGCAAAGCTTGAATTTGCTGTGTCAGTGACAATTTACATAGCATTTACATTGGATTTGCAACTGTTTACAGAGCGTTTACCTTGTATTAGGTACGATAAGTCATCTAGAGATGATTAAAGTCTATGGGAGGATGCATATAGGTTATATTCAAATACTATGCCATCTGGACATATATACACCACCAAACGTAAAACAGATAGCTAGTGGGAAGCAGCCGCATAGCACAGGGAGATCAGCTCGGTGCTTTGTGACCACCTAGAGGGGTGGGAGGGAGACGCAAGAGGGAGGGGATATGGGGATATATGTAAACGTTTAGCTGATTCACTTTGTTATAAAGCAGGAACTAACACAACATTGTAAAGCAATTATACTCCAATAAAGATGTTAAAAAAAACCTATGCCATTTTACATAAGAGACGTGAGCATCTGTGGATTTTGGTATCCAAGGGGGTCCTGGAACAAATTTCCCATGGATACTGAGGGACGATTTTAACTATCTATCTATCCATCCATCCATCCGTCCACCCACCCATCCACCTATCCGTCTACTTGGCTTTAAAAAATAAACAACAACAACAACAATTGTGTTCTCTCACAATTCTGGAGGCTGGAAGTCAGAAATCAAGGTGTCGACAGGGTTGGTTCCTTCTGGAGGTTCTGGGGGAGCATATACTCCATGCCTCTCTCCTAGCTCCTGGTGACAGCTGGCAATCTTTGACTTGTAGATGTATTTATTCTCCTGGCTGATTTTAATCTGTGTCCTTTCACTGCCATAAACCATAGCCCTGAGTGCACCATTTTTCAGGGAGTGCTACTAGTCCTTCTAGCAAACCGTCAGAAGTGAGGGTTTTAAGGACCCCCTTGAAGTTGCAATTGGTGTCAAGACAGGAGGACAGTTTTGCTGGGGTGTGCAGCCTCTCCCTTTGTCATTTTCACAAATTTCTCAGTTTCTAAAGAAATTTTCAAAGAAAACTGTAGAGTCAGATGGGATGATGTTGATCTTCAGTGGAGTTATCCATCCTACAAGTACGTGTGTTGAAGATCCAGTATGTTCCATAAACAATGAGCAACAGTTGTATGACTTGTGTTTGTCATACAGCCAAGTATTATCTAGATTGATACCTCCAGACCATGTAATTAGCAGGATTATTATTTCGATGCATGCAAAAAGATACTGAAGCTCTGATGGTGTGTTAACTCTTGCAAAATGGCACAGGGCAAGTGTGAAAGATAGGTATTCTAATGCCATTCATTCATTCTCCCACCTGATAGTTTTGCTAATACAAGGATATATGCATATGTTTGGAGGCCTATGGGGTATCTGTGTAGTTCTCCATCTTCCACAAAATTTAGCCTAATTACACACTTATTCTGTTGTGCACCTTTTTCTTTCTGTTTTTTCACTCATTATTACAACCTACAGCTCACCCCACACCAATATCCTGATTCTTATTTTATTTTGGATTCATAGTATTTTATCTATCCATGTACCATAATCTGTTGAGCCAATCCCCTATTGAGAGACATTTGAAATACTTTCTATTTTTCAGATTACAAATATTGCAGCTATGAGTGATGCTGTCCAAAGAGATGCAGTATTTTTACCTATTTATCTTTGGGCTGGATTCATAGATGTAGGATTGCTTAATCAAAGGTTAACTGGATATGGGTATCGCCAAATTATCCTCCTATAAGTGGTCCAATTTTGCATTTCCACCAGCAAACGAATTGGGCTTATTTTTCTACAGCCTGGCCAACAGGGTTTGTTGCCAAACTTTTGCAATTTTCCAACCTAATTGGTAAGAAGTGGTATCTGTGCCTGATGTCAATTTGTAACTCTCTTATTTGAAGTTCGGTATATTTTCATATAGTTTAAGCCTTTTCCATGTTTTCTTTTGAGGGTCATCTGTTCATTTCCCTTGCACATGTCTGAAATGTTTAAAAAATCTTGACTGTAATAGAGACACCTCTTTGTGTGTGATACACACTGCAGACAACTTTTCACAGTTTGCCTTCTGTCTTTAAACTGTGCTTACAGTTGGTTGAGAGAGGCAAGAGTTTTATGCTTGTATTCAGTGAATTCACTAGTGTTTAACTTTATAGCTTCAGGAATTTGAGCAATGGAAGGTTTATTTCTAGTACATAACAAGTTACATGTTTTCATATGTATATCCTTGATGCATTTTTACTTATTGTGGTGTATGGTTTGCTATGCATCCCATTTTATCTTTTTCTCAGTTCTCAAATGTCCAGCCAGCTGTCCCAACAACAACCAATAAAATGTCCATTTGTCCCTGCTGACATGCGATGCCACATTTACCAAATACAATATTGCCAAACACAATTCGGTCTTATTTTGGAATTTCTCTTGTGTTTTCTTGGTCTGTCATGAACCAAGACCACCATTTTAACTATAGATCCAATACAATGTGGGTTTTTTTTTTTTTTTTTGCATTCTATATATATACTTTTTCAATTTAAAAAATTTGAAGTATAATTTACAATGTTGTCTTAGTTTCTGGTGTATAGCCAAGTGATTCAGTGATACATATATATACATTCTTTTTCATATTCTTTTCCATGATGGTTTATCACAGGATATTGAATATAGTTCCCTGAGCTCTACAGTAGGACCTTGTTGTTTATCCATCCTATATGTAATAGTTTGTGTCTGCTAATCCCAGACTCCCAATCCATCCCTCCCCCTTGCAAACCACAAGTCTCTTCTCTATGTCAGAAAGTCTGTTTCTATTTTGTAAATAAGTTCATGTGTGTCATATTTTAGATTCACAGATAAGTGATATCATATGGTATTTCTCTTTCTCTGTCTGACTTACTTCACTTAGTATGACCATCTCTAGGTCCAACCATGCTGCTGCAAATGGCATTATTTCATTCTTTTTCACAGCTGCATAATATTCCATTGTCCAATACAATGTTTTGATATCTAATAGCTCTACCTCCCACTGACATTGGTCATTTTAATCGTAGTGCCCTAAACCTTGTTACATGTACATTGTTCAATATTAACTTCTGAATCATTTTGTCTGGGTCCATAAGACTTTATGTGGGCATTTCTACTGAGATGGCACTGAGATCCTCAATGAACTGGCTCACTCTGATTGTTGGAAGAATTCAGGTCCTTGGGGTTGTACTGATACAGACTTTCCTTGCTGGTGGTCAGTGGGGGCAGCCCTGAACTCCTAGAGACCTCTCTCTGGTCCATGCAAGTGTCCCCTGCACCTTGGAGCCAGCAATGCCAGGTGGATTCTTCCCACACTTCAAATCTTTCTGACTTCCCCTTCTGCATCTCTCCTAAAAAAAAAGTTCTCTATTAAAGGCTCATGGAATTAGATGGGACCCACATGGTTAATTAGGATAATTTCCCTATTTTGAGATCTATGACATAAATGACATATGCAAAGTCCACTGGGCCATGTTATAGACCAAATTCACAGTTCCTGCAGTTCAACTATATGTATATACCAAAATACCATTCCCCTTCCTCAAATCTCCCTGCAGGGTCTGGGTGACATTTTATTCCATCCACGTTGAAGTACTGGCACAATAGCTTGTCAATTCCATCTATTCTGCTTAGGGCCAGGGGTGGAGAAAAATAGTAAAAATTGTGTTAATGTTTTACTTCCCATTAATGAACCTATGAATGTGAATGTTTTCTCCAAATGTAGACAGTGATTACATGTTATGTTTCGAAACTTGTTTCAGAACAAGCAAGTTTATTGAGGATCTCAATGCCATCTCAATAAAAATCAGTTAAAATATTTGTTATGTAGGGAGGGTTGGAGGGAAACGCAAGAGGGAGGAGATATGGGGATGTATATATACATATAGCGGATTCACTTTGTTATACAGCAGAAACTAACACACCACTGTAAAGCAATTATACTCCAATAAAGATGTTAAAAAAAAAAGAAAATTTGTTATGCTCTACCTTGGGAATATTTTCCTTAAAAAAAGTAAATAAAACATTTTAAAATTCTCTCATCTCTTAGAAGCAAAAATATCCATCTCTTCTAAAAGAGCTCAGGTTGTGATAGATCAACACGGCACATCCCAATTCTAAGATGGATCGAAACTCTTCCTTGCTTCCGATTTTGGTCATGGATTGCCTTGAGAATCAGGCTGCAATAACAGACCTCTGGGCCTGTGGAGCTCAGAGCATCTGCATTTATTGCTGCCTGGGCATGTCACCTGTCAAGAAAGAGCACAGCATCCTCTGTCCTCCACTGATCACTCTGAACAAGACGCTGTTTCCAAGAGAAACTCTCTGTCAGTGCACAGAGGCAATGTCTCCAAAGCTATTTGCTGGTGTCGAGTTGTAATTTTCAGGGTTGTCTGGGACAGAAGGGAGGACCCCAAATGCAAGAGTTGAAACGAGCAGAAAGGGTCACGTTCCCATAACAATAGGCATGACCATCTTGCAGAAACATAAAGCCTTAGACAAAGTCGCTAACGGGAGCAGACGCTTTTTAAGAAGTGTTCGTGCCCAGAAAGCATGACCTTCTCCATGATCGCTAAAGACAGACTTCGAGACACACTCAGCATCTACCCCAAAAGATGAATGAAACCGTCTCATCTCATTGAGAGCTTAAAGTTTCAATCTTGGCAGGTATGGAAATACGTGAAGCAAAATCATAAATTCAAACAGAAAATATCCAGAGGAACCCAAAGCAACTTCCAACAGATTTTACTTAGGAAAACAGTTTTGGTTTCGATGAAAGCAGATATCTGATTTACCCATTTATAGATGGAGAAATTAGTAGCCTAAGAGTTTAAACAACCTGCTCTGGGACACACAGTAAACAAAACTGGACTTTGCTATATAAATGCCTCCCAATCTCAGACCAATTTTTGCATGGTGAAAATCAACTTAGACATGCTACACAGGATATAAGTTAAATTATTTAATCATGTATACCAGGAGTTCCCAACCCCCAGGATCTAATGCCTGATGATCTGAGGTGGAGCTCAGGTAATAACAATAGAAATAAAGTGCACAATAAATGTAACGTGCTTTAATCATCCTGAAACCTCCCCCCACCCCCGCTGCTCCATGGAAAAATTGTCTTCCACGAAAACAGTGTCTGGTGCCAAGAACATTGCGGACCGCTGTATACGTTGTATACTGATAAACACTGAAAATATTTTACAAAAAAGTAGAATATTCACAAAGAGAAATGAAGAAAGCCTCTTCTCTCCTGTACAAAAAAGCCAGCATTCCTTTCAAAACCATTCAGAACGAATGCAAAAGTGGGTTACTAGAAGATCATAAAACCATCAATACAATGCAAGCTGAACAGCAGATCTGACTACCTTTGCTCACTGATACGTGGTAATATTAGGCATAGAGTCTGAACAGGATCCCAAGTCAAAACATCATGGTAATTTACTTATTTAGATTGCAGAGAAAAAAATCTCAATACCACCAAAAAAATGAGTCAGGTCTGAAATGTATCCATGATATTTATGGGTGAAATATTCATCAGAGGCATTTTCTTTCATTTACAGAGAACAGAATTAAGTAGTATTGATTTGTAGGTTTGATTTGTAGTATCCTACCACCTATGCATAGGCATGCTTAGAGTCACAGCGATAAAAAGAGAATAAATTATTCTAAGTTAGAATACCTTTCCATTATTCCCTATACACTGTGAATAAAATAAACAACACATACCAGGAAGATGTATATTATAACTCTACTTTTCTGTTCTGCTGTATTTTGCTGCATATCAGATTCTTTGAAACAATATCAATTTATATCTTAGGCTGTACTCTTATATTTAACATTTTTATTTGAAAGCCTGTTTCTAGAACAATTATAGTAACAAGCACCACTGTGAGTGCAGAAAATCCTATTATCTCTCTCTTTTTTTTTTTTTTTTTTTGGCTGCGTTGGGTCTTCATTGCTGTGTGCGGGCTCTCTCGTTGCGGCGAGCGGGGGCTACTCTTCGTCGTGGTGCAGGGGCTTCTCATTGCCGTGGCTTCTCTTGTTGCGGAGCACAGGCTCTAGGTGCGCGGGCTTCAGCAGTTGCGGCACGCGGGCCCAGTAGTTGTGGCTTGCAGGCTGTAGAGCGCAGGCTCAGTAGTTGTGGTGCACAGGCTTAGTTGCCCTGCGGCATGTGGGATCTTCCTGGACCAGGGCTCGAACCCGTGTCCCCTGCGTTGGCAGGTGGATTCTTCACCACTGCGCCACCAGGGAAGTCCCTGACTATTAACTTTTGTCATGAAAAAATAAAATAAATCCAATGAAAACCTGTGTGAGAGCAGCCTTTCATTTCATCTAAAATCCCCTGTCTAGCTATTCTGTTTGAGACATAGGTGATCTTTTTTATAGAGCAGGCATCTGTGTTCTTTATTCCTGGTTTACTGAGATATAACTAACATATAACACTGTATATGTTTCAGGGGTACAATGCAATGATTTGATACACGTATATGTTACAAAATGATTACCACAAGGAGGTTATTTAATACCCCCATTATCTCACATAACTCCTCTTTTTATGAGAACATTTAAGATCCATCTCTCAGTGACTTTCAAGTATATAATTCCTCATTTCCTGCTGATGGGATGCAAAGTGTCCCTTCCCTTTGGGGTCCGAAAAATGTCAGAAGGGCAATTCCTTCTTGTTCACAAGTGCACAGCTTGCGACGCCTTATTTCATCCCCCAAACACTAATGAACCTTCAATACTTCAATGCAAATAAAGAGAAGGGGAGGGGAGAGGAGAGAAGGATTTCATAAACCATAGAAAACCAGTAAAAACGATAATTTGGGGGAAGACGTGTTTTCTCAAACCCTTTACGTCTTCCCGAACCTTTTAAATCTGTTTTCCATAGACAGCATGGAATTTTTCTTATCCATCATTTCTAAATATATTAAACTATTTTATTTAATTTTCCTTTACCTGTCCTACATCAATTCATTGCTGTTTTTCAAATCATAGAGGGCAATTTTCCTTTATAGGTAGCATTTATTGGTATACTACCTACTGGGGTTTTTTTGTTTCGTTTTTAGGTACCTTACCACCTGTAATCAGACACAATTATTACTCCCTTCTTGTTGATTAACACATGTAATTATGTCACAGGACAAGTCAATCTTAATAAAGTGTTGCCTCACGGGTGAAAAAAGAAGAGCCTGGCATTTTTCTGAGCTCTATAAATACTGTATTTCTTGTTTCCAAGGGCTGTTCCAAATTTCATCATTTTCCCTCTAATTAAGAAAGCACGTGTAAACTTATTTTACTAAAAATGCATTTGCTGTATTACACATCAGGCTTAACTCATTCTCATCAAAAATCTAAACAAAAACAATTTAAACAGATAGAATAAACTTCAGAGATTTAAAAATTGTTTAGGAACTATGTGTGTTTTTCTTCCAACATTTGCATTTGAGAAATACAAAGGAAACATGAGAACAAACGTAAAAGCCAACCATGAACTTATTCTGAAATGTCTATTGGCTCCACACTGGAGGGTTCCCACAGCTCTTGTCTAAATGGGGCTCTGAACACAGCAGACAGGAGCACACAGAGATCGGGATTACGTCTCCAGGCGTGCAGCCCAGGCTTGAATCCCAGGTGTGCCTTATCCCAGACATACGGCTGTGGGGAGGTCCTTACTTACCTCTATGAAGGCTGGAGTAGCTATACTGAGTAACACTCGGGATTATGTCTCCAGGCGTGCAGCCCAGGCTTGAATCCCAGACATACGGCTGTGGGGAGGTCCTTACTTACCTCTATGAAGGCTGGAGTAGCTATACTGAGTAACACTCCCCCCAATGTGAATTTTTTTTTTTTTTTTTTGGCGGTACGCAGGCCTAGAATCATTTTTAAGACAAGATCACAACTAGGCAATCAGTGAACACCAGGTGACTGGTACACCTGGCCTTGGGCAAAATTTGGAAACTTACAACTATTTATGGTCACTATTTATGACTTGTTAGATGTGAATAAAATCTTTATGGTTTCCTACTGTGTAGCACAGAGAACTATATTCAGTATCCTATGATAAACCATGATGGAAAAGAAAATATAAAAAAAGAATGTATATATATGTATAACTGAATCACTTTGCTGTACAGCAAAAATTAGCACAACATTATATCACCAACTATATGTCAGTTAAAAAAATCTTTATGGTCACTTATAGATACATAAGACCCACAAATAATGCAAGAAGCAACTTCTCTTGAAAGCATGTATTAAATCACTGTCTATCCTGGCATCGTGGTGAACTCCAGGCTCCCAAGCAAAACTTAATAATGGGATCTGAGGCTCCCCAAAACGAGCTTGGGATAGAGCTGCCTTTTGATTTTCACCCAGAATCTATAGGCTCATCAGGAGTTAGGAAACAACTTTTAGTCAGAAGCCCAGCATTGAAAACATGATTCACACAACATCTGTCTGAAGTTCAGGCAACTACTGCACAAGGATTAAGGGTGTCATAGTCTGCAGATCAAGGAGAAAGATAAAGATAACAACAGCATGGTGATCCACTCATGGATCAGAAACACTTCGGGTTTGAATAAAAGTGGTATTACGGTTGTCCAGAGAAACAGAGCCAATAAATCTATATATTTAGAGAAAGAGATTCATTATGGGAATTGGCTGAGGTCATCACAGAGGCTAAGAAATTCCATAATCTGCCACCTGGACGCTGAAGGACCTGGCAAGATGGTGGTGTCAACTCTAGTCTGGGTTCAAAGGCCTGAGATTCCAGTCTGAGGGCAGGGGAAAATCTATGTCCTAGCTCAAACAGGCAGAAAGAGAGAGAGAGAGAGGGAGAGACAGGTGATAGAGAACAGATAGATATAGATTATAGATGGATAGCTAGGTGATAGATACATAGATAATGGATAGATACACAAATAGCTAGTAGATAATAGACAGACAGCTAGACATAGAGAGAATTTTCCCTTCCTCCAAGTTTTTGTTATAGTTCAGTCTTCAACTGATTAGATGAGGCCCACCCACATAGGGAGAGCAATCTGTTTTATTCAGTCCACAGATTCAAATCCTAATCTTGCCCAGAAACATCCTTTCAGACACACCCATAAATAATGTTTAGCCAACTATCGGGGCACCCTCTGATCCACTCATGTTGACACACGAAATTGACCATGAGAGCTATTTATCAAAACATCTACACCCAACCATGGTGGACTGAAATAGGTACCCAACACTGTCAGACATATCTGCATACCTCAGGGTTTTTCAACCTCAGTGCTATGGACATCTGGGGGCCAGACATCCTTTGTGGTGGGGGGACTACCCAGTGTTGTGGTAGGTTGAGCAGCATCCGTAGTCTCCACCAACTAGATGCCAGGAGCACCCTCTGCCCTCGAATGTAGCACCCAAAAATGTCTCCAGACACTGCCAGATGCCCCCTGGAGATCAAGATCACTCCCAGTTGAAAACCACTGGCATAGATAAAGAATACAAGGACATCATCAACAAGAACAACAAAAAAACACTAAACAAAGTTGTGTCTGCATGGTAGGTTTGGGTAGTTTTTATTTTATTCTCTATTTCTATGATGAACTCATGAAATGTTATTATTTTAAATGGGTAAATGAATAAATGCCCCTTTAATTATATAATCGCCTAAAGCCAATTAAGTAATATGATAACAGAATCACTTAATTTGGGCACCATTTCTGAATGAGTATAAAACAGTTGCTTAAATATCTTACAACCAGCCTGAGTAGAAAAGATGTTGGTTCTTTGAACTTCTTACAGAATGCTCTCAGTTTCAGCAAATCAGGGACTGAGACTGTTTCGATTCCAAAACCCCTTGCTTGTGTTATGTTTTCCCAACTCAAGTATGTCCACTTGCCTGATCATAATTAATCCGTAGCATGACAATAATGGTAGTAACAGCAATCATTTCCCATGGATGGTATTTTGCAGTCCCTAGATCACTTCCCCACTTTCTTTATCCACATTTGAGCATCCCAGGAAATGGCGAAGATGTTTGCACCCCTGATTTGTAGAAGGGGAAACAAAGACACACAGACAGACCCTGACATTGCACACTCACTCAGCAATTTGGGGGAAAAACAGAATGGAAACCCAAGTCTTTCTCTTCTAAACATAGTACCCTTATATGTTTTCTGCCTTACCTTTCCCTCCAGCTTCCAGAATATTCTTTTGTTGCACGAAACAGAAAAAAGAAACAGATTTAATTTTGCAGTCCGTCTGTATGCCAATCGCATTCCTCTTTCTTAAACACCATCCATTTTCCCCATGGCTTCATTAACTCACCCAAGCCTCCTTCCCTTGTTTGTAATCAATATTCTGACTGGGTCGGCGTGAAATGAAATTCACTTTGAATCATTTCTAGAGCAGTCACTTGAAGTACAGGACTGCCTGTTAAACGGCTTCAACGTTTAAAAAAAAGAAGGAAAAGGACATCATCTTGTAATGGAGTTCTCTGATCCCATCGCACTGACCACCGGTTCTCCCGAAGCAATGAACGCTTGGACGTCAGGGGACCCATGGATTCCTTGAGATGACCTTTGTGATATGAGTCTGCGTTCTGCTTGCAAGAGGGTCTTTATCTTTCATCAGATTCTCAAAAGCATCGAAGACCCTAAAACGTTAAGCTCCATTCACTCATCCATCTACATACTCATTCATTAAGAAGTCATTGTTAATGGAAAAGAATCTGAAAAAGAAAATATACCTATCTATATTTCCCTTAACAATGACTTCCTGTTAATGGACCAGGGAACTATAGTCAATCTCCTGGGATAAACCATAATGGAAAAGAATATGAAAAAGAATATACGTATATGTATAACAGAGTCACTTTGCCATAGAGCAAAAATTAACACAACATTGAAAATCAACTATACTTCAATAAAATAAAATAAAAAAAAGTGACTTCTTAACCAATACGTGTGTAGATGGAGAAAAAAAAAAAATATATATATATATATATGAATCACTTTGTTGTACACCTGAAGCTAACACAACATTGTAAATCAACTAGACTTCAATTAAAAAGAGAAAATTGGAACCTGGGTTAAAAGATTTCTTAAAAAAGTCATTGTTCACCTATCGCGTGCTGGGCAGACAACAGAGCATAATCAAATCCGAGAAGTCCAAAGGCCCTGCGATGTTCTAGGAAATAAATGGTTAAGCATGGCTAGGGCATATGGCTGGGGTGGGGGTTCAGAGTACCAGAAGGTAAGGAGGGGAGAAAGCTTGGAGCAGGGCATGAAGACCCTTGAGTGTCCCATTAAAAAGTCTGGACTTGATCTTGAAAGTCCCTGAAAAGGTACCTTCCACCAAGCAGGTGTTGTCTTTATAAAGATGGTCCGTCCACGAGCAGAGAACTTGAGAGACGGCTAAGCTGTTGCAGTCCTACCTTCCCTGTGGGGTAAAGACTGCTTGCTATCTTATCTTCCTCTGATTTCCCCCCTACTTTATAAAAACAGCCACACCTATTTTGCAACATGAGGCAAAAAATTAATCCATCAATGTAAGAAAGAAGTGGAAAATTGTATTCGAGCCAAAATGAGGATTATAACCCAGGTAGAGCATCTCAGAAGGCTCTGACAACTGTTCCGCCCTGTTAGAAGTCAAGGGACAGTTATGTAAGTTTTTTGAGACACGGGGCTGTACGTTAAATGATGTATTAGTGACAGCTGACACAATCCAAATCTGAGCATCAACGTGGTCGCTCACAAGGTCAAGAAGGACCGTCAACTTTTTAGGAGTCGTCTTGCTGGCGCTGGGAGAATGTTGCTCTTTATGACTGAGCAGATATTCCTGCTGATGGGGGAGGTCTGGTCGATGCCTAAGGCAGATACACGATGCAGAGTGGGGTGGGAGAGATAGAGACCCAAGGGCAGAGAAGAATTTTTATATTTCTTCTCATCTTGCCATAAAATATGACACTTTTTCACATCCATTATACATTATTATAAGATAATGGGGTATAACTAATTCACTTTGTGGTACAGCACAAACTAATACAACATTTTAAATCAACTATACTCCAATAAAAATTTTTTTAAAAGAATGAAATAAAACTATTATTTTCTCTTTCAAAAAATATTTTAAAATATTATAAGATAATGGGTATAATTCCCTGTGCTATACGATATATCCTTGTTGCTTATCTATTTTATGAATAGCCGCTTGCATCTGTTAATCCCATACCCCTGATTTGCCCCTCCCCCTTTCCCCTCCCCACTGGTAACCGCTCCTTTGTTCTCTATATCTAAGAATCTGCTGCTTTTTTGTTATGGTCACTCTGTTGTGTTTTTTAGATTCCACATGTAAGTGATATCATACAGTATTTGTCTTTCTCTGACTTACCTCATTAAGCATAAGATTCTCTAGGTTGACCCACATTGCTGCCAATGGCAGAATTTCATTTCAGGAATGCTTTTAGGGAGCTCCGCCGAATTGCAAAACTCAAAAGCCAGCATTTCCACACTGACCCACAGACAACGTGTGAAAATGTATATACTTCACAGGTATATTAAAAGGTCCTTTGTGGGAAAGGCAAAGTCTACAGTCATCACACCTCCCTCTATCCGCCAAGATAGTTAAATTTTTTAAATGCTTCGAAGTAAACCCAGCACATGAAGGGATCATTCTTCCAATGAGACCTCTTTTTTTGTTTGTTTTTATTGGAGTATAATTGATTTACAGTGTTGTGTTAATTTCAGGTGTAGAGCAAAATGAATCCGTTTATTTATATATATCCTTTTTCAGATTCTTTTCCATTCTAGGTTATTACAGAATATTGAGTATAGTTCCCTGTGCTACACGGTAGGTCCTCGTTGATTATCTATTTTATATACAGTAGTGCATATTGGTTAATCCCAAACTCCTAATTTATCCCCTCCCCCACTTCTTTTTCCTTTAGTAACCATAAGATTGTTTGTTTGTTTGTTTTCCTGTGAGATCTCTCTTTTTTATTCCCTCGGAAAAATTTTCAAAAGTTTACAGCTGTACTAAATAACAATTCTTCTTGAGGCTATTTCTTTTCAGTCATGTTTACTCCTTAAAAGAACAAGTCTTTCTTTTAATTTTCTAAAAAAAAAAAAAAAAAAGCTACATCATCCTCTGTCTTAAAGTGAATTTCACAACACAGAAAATCAATCATTTTAAAGTGCACCTACCCCTCCATCTGATTCCAAAACATTTTCATCAACTGATTCTCTTTGGATAACACACATCCTCCTATGAATATGTCACTTGGTAAAACTGCATTGCATAAAAACCCAGAAAGGAACCACCCCTTAAACGTCTTCCATGAAGACACAGAAGAGAAGTGTTCATACATTCTCCCCCTGCTCTCTCCTTCTCTATCTGCAGCAGCCTATTTCCTGCAAACCAGAAGGCTTGCTATACAATTACCATTCAGGCCACGGGGAGCCATGGGGCCATTGCTGCCTGAAGATAATTCCATTATTTAACACTGCTTCCGGGATAATCTCTTCAACTGCCATTTTCTAGGGAGCATCCTCAAAGCCAAACCTGAAAAGCACAGAGGCCAGCCTTTATTCGCCGAGTTGTATCATCAGTTCAGGGACTTTTTACCTTCATCCGATGGGACCCTGATTGGGAGCCTCTGATATCACAGGAACACAAATGTCGTCTTGCTGAGAGCTTTCAAAGCGTCTCTCTCCCCCTGCGTACGCCACCCTAGGATCCATCCCGAAAAGGAAACAGGAGCCTGGCATCATATATACAAAACAGAAATAGACCCACAGACGTAGAAAACATACTTACGGTGACCAAACGGGAAGACGGGGGAGAGATACATTAGGAGTTTGGGATTAACATATACACACGACTACATATAAAATAGATAAACAAGGACCTGTTGTAGAGCACAGGGAATTATATTAATAACTCGTAATAACCTACAAGGGAAAAGAATCTGGAAAAAATAGATATATATGTAGGCATAACTGAATCACTTTGCCGTACACCTGGAAACTGACACAACACTGTAAATCAACTGTACTGCAGTAAAAATGAATAAAACAAAAAAATCACTAATGGAATGAAGATTTGGGGCTGGATGACCAATACCAAAAAAATGGTTTTGGGGGGAATAAAACTATTGTGAATGCGATCATGTTGGTTGATGATTTCAGCTTGATCCAGAAGGTTTCCCATGAATTCAAGCAAACGGGATACTCCCATCTTCCACACATTGGTCATGATTATCTAGGTGGTCCCCTTGTTTGGAGCTGCTGTGGTGTTTCAGGAGAGGAGATTCATCATCAAAGAAGGTATTGCAGTAGAAAAGAGGGCCACATGCACAAGGTGACAAGGGCACCCAGAAGGGACATCTAAAAGCAGCTTGAAGGATCAGAGAAGGTTCCCCAAAGGAAATGATGGCTATGATAAAACTAAAAAGAAAGTCCAGAAGAGAGCTGGATACCAGCTTTGAGAGAACATTCTAGAAGAAAAGAGCCCTTTTTCCAAGCAGAAATAGCCACATCGCCATGCACCTAGAGGCAAACACATCTGGGACCCTGGTGCGGCTGGAGCACTGCAGAATAGCATGACATGCAGTCAGACAGACAGACAATCAGGGCCCACCTCACAAAAGCCATCAAAGGACCCTATGAAGAGTATGAGCTACTCTGATGGCCACACAGAGCTTCCTTGGAGATCACAGGCAGACTTGGGCACGTTAGAAAGATGATCCTGGGCACAGTTTGGTGAATTTGTTAGATGGAGTTGCGAAGGAGGAGAGAACATTGAAGCAGCCTTTCCATACTTTTTTTTTTTTTTTTCCTGCACAACTGTTATTTTTTATAAAAAGCCAAACCCAACTATTTAATGATCACTTTACATAGCATCTCAAGTAGTTTCCTATCAGGGAAAATGGAAAGGACTGTACTAGTATTTCTATAACAGGGGGTGCCATTGTCATATCTCTTGAGGTATGTATCTTCCACAGTCAGTAGAGAATCTCCCATTGCAATAGTTTGATATAGAAAAATCCTCATGGCTTCGCAATCCTCCACATTCTGTGATGTCCTCAAAAATCTGTTCTTAGAGGATCTAGTAGTAGGACAGCTAGTATTAGGACAGTGGGTTGAACTATGGCCCCCAAGGTGTCCAAATGTTAACCTCCAGAACATCTCAACGTGACCTAACTGGAAACAAGTCTTTGCAGAGCTAATTCATGTAATGATCCAGATGAGGTCCTCCTGGATGAGGGGGCCCTGCATCCAATGACAGGGTCCTTCTAAGAGACAGAAGAGGAGAGACACAGACAAAGGGGAGAAGCCCCCGTGAAGATGGCAGCAGAGACGGGAGGCAGGCGGCCTCAAGCCCAGGGACGCCTGGAGCCCCCAGAAGCAGGAAGAAGCAGAAGGGACCCTCCCCTGGAGCCTCAGGAGGGAGCTCAGCCCTGGGACACCTTGACTTCAGGCTACTGGTCTCCAGAACTTGAAGAGAATGAATTCCTGTTTTCAAGCCACCCAGTCTGTGAAAACTTGTTATGGCAGCACTAGCAAACTCATACAATAGCTACATCTCAACGTGACCTAACTGGAAACAAGTCTTTGCAGAGCTAATTCATGTAATGATCCAGATGAGGTCCTCCTGGATGAGGGGGCCCTGCATCCAATGACAGGGTTCTTCTAAGAGACAGAAGAGGAGAGACACAAAGGGGAGAAGCCCCCGTGAAGATGGCAGCAGAGACGGGAGGCAGGCGGCCTCAAGCCCAGGGACGCCTGGAGCCCCCAGAAGCAGGAAGAAGCAGAAGGGACCCTCCCCTGGAGCCTCAGGAGGGAGCTCAGCCCTGGGACACCTTGACTTCAGGCTACTGGTCTCCAGAACTTGAAGAGAATGAATTCCTGTTTTCAAGCCACCCAGTCTGTGAAAACTTGTTATGGCAGCACTAGCAAACTCATACAATAGCTACACGTGCTGTCCAACATGAAGCTTTGAAAAGTATTCTCAATTTGAAATTAAAACAATTCAAAACAGCTGAAGTAATGTAAATATGACAAATATATTACTTTTAAACATGAAAAGATCAGATTCAACGTGACATAAACAAACAGTAAAATATAAAAATAGTAAAAGATGCAATTGCCTATCGCCTTTCTTCCTGTAATGATGTTTCAGAAAAAAATACCAATGATAGCTTCCGATGGCAAGTAAACTAGGTCAAAATAAATTAAACAAGGAAATACATAAGAAATGCATTTTAAACAGAGCAATTCAAAATTTTACGGTGTGAGAGAATTGAGTAAAGGTCACTGGTCCTAAATTTGCTTTGCTCACATTTGGAGGATGCAAAGAAAATGACAAGTCATCACAGCGGGAGACAGACGTAATCACCATGGAGAGAGCAATGTCTTCAAAATTCAGGAAGAACTACACCATGCTTTTGTTCGTCTGCTTCCCTGAGGGGGGACGGGGACCGTGCCTGGCTGAACCCCAGGCACTGGGCGGGGGTGGAGACAGACACAAGCGTGGAGGGGGGCGGGACCGAGATCAGTGGGGAGCTGGGGTGAGAGTCATTGCCGGGCTTCCACCCCAGGGGATGGAGAGGTGGGTGCACAGGCTGGGAGAGCGGTCCTTAAGGGAGAAGAGGCTCTAGAACAGCTCAAGAACAAAGGAAAGGGCGTGAACAATACGGACTGAAGGAAAAGTAAAGAGGAAGTCAACAGTGATCGTCACAGGGGCTTCCCTGGTGGGCCAGTGGTAAAGAACCCGCCTTCCAATGCAGGGGGATGTGGCTTCGATCCCTGGTCAGGGGAACTAAGATCCCACATGCTGTGAGGCAACTAAGCCCACAGGCCACAACTACTGAGCTCGCACGCCTCAACTAGAGAGCCCACGTGCCACAAACTACAGAGCCCAGGTGCTCTGGAGCCCACACGCCACCACTAGAGAAGAGAAAACCTGCACGCCACAAGTAGAGAGAAGCCCGCGCCACAACGAAGAGCCTGCGTGCTGCAACTAAGACCCGACGCAGACAAAACTAAAATAAATAAATAAATAATAAATAAACCTTTTTTAAAAAAAACAACTCAGTTGTAATAAGAGACAGGCAAATTTAAAAGTAAACCGAGACACCATAAAAAAAAAAAAAAAAAAAAAAAAACAAGAATGATGGTCACAGAGGTGGACAGCCCAAATACACAAGAACCACACACACGGCCTGAGAAAGCACAACTCCGATTTCCTATTTCCCTGCCAGAAGAGCCCCTATTCAGCCAACAGCCTAAAACATATCTTTTTTAAAAATTCACCGTATTCAAGAAAGAATTTAACACACTTTGTTGTAATCCTCCAGTCCCACTAAAAATATCGCTTGACTAAAATTCTGGCTGTTTTAGGCAAATGAAGCTTTTGCATTATTTACTAGACTGGTTCTCAAGGTGTGGCCTCACAGTGAGCACACTGGCTACAAGCTTGTGACAAAAGCTGCTTGGGAGGCCCTAATAACACACCTACTGGGTCAGAAGCTCTGGGGGTGGGTTCAACAAGCCATAGTATCCACAGCCCTCCAGGTAATTCCAATGTGTGCTGAACTTTGAGAACAGTCACGCCGGAATGTGGCTCTATCCCATTTTCGTAAGGGTAAAAATGAATGCGTAGCTCTCTCTTTAGTACACGTAGCCTTGGCAGGTTACATGGTGTAGGAGTTTCCTGTAGCTGCCATAACAAATGATCAGTAACTTATTGGTTGAAAACGACAGCAATTCATCCTTTCCCAGTCCTGGAGACCAGATATCTGAGGCCAAGGTGTCCCAGGGCTCTGCTCCCGGGGCTTCCTGGCTCTTCCAGCTTCTGGGGGCTCCAGGCGTCCCTGGGCTTGTGGCCGCCTCCCTCCCGTCTCTGCCCCCGTCTTCATGTGGCTTCTCCTGTGTGTCTCTCCTCTTCTGTCTCTTAGAAGGACCCTGTCACTGGATTTAGGCTCACCCTCATCCAAGAGGACCTCATCTCAGACCCTTCACTTAATCTCATCTGCAAACAGCCTATTTCCAAATAAGGTCTCATTCAGAGGTTCTGAGTAGACAGGAATTTGGCGGAAGGGCATACTGTTCAGTCCATCACAGATAACATTCATTCAACAATTTGATTTATCCTTACTAGTAAGGCAACTGCCAAGAGAAAATGCGAACAGGCAAAGAATATAGTTAAGCGCCTTTTAAGACTAAGACGGCATAGACAATTGGTTCCAAATTAGTTTGGTCAGTGGAAGCCCCTGGAAATGATTTAAAATACAAACGCCTGGACCCTTCTCCAGGGAGAGTTAAATGGAAGACCATGGAAACGATAGTGATGGATCCCAAGACATCAGAATTTCTAATGAGTTAACATTAAATACTGCCAAAATATCGTCCAACGGAGAGATGAGGACTGGGACAGAAATGCACCTGACCTTGAGAAAGTTGCTGCCGTGGGGAAAGGGAAGATACCTTACTACCTCTCCACCTGCATCAATAATAGATTCTATCCTGGGAGATCCCTTAAAAGGTACCCCTTCTCACTTCACCTGTGCCTCTTACTACCTCGATACAGACAGGGGTCCACCCACGTACAGAACGTCACACTGAGGATGCTAACAGCTACCTAGAGCCTTGAAAGCGAGTAGAACAAGCAAAGGAGAGAGGAATCCAATAAGAGGAAGCTCAAAATTCTGATGTCTACAGGTCAGGCTTTAGAGAAATAGAGAATAAAGAATACAAGTGACTCCCATATACTTCCAACTCCTCCACCGCCCCCCAGAGTTTACAAGAATCATGGTACACCCAGTATGAAATGGCATGTTGATATTTATTTCTTAACGGCTTAAACACAGCTCAGCAAATCACAGCCCAGCAAGCTGGCAGATGGAAGTTTCCATCCTGCCCCCCAAACACCAAGGAGGAAATTTATTTCACCTCACTGGTCCTCTGCAAAAGGAAGAAGGGGTGGTTTGTGCAACTGGGTTTAGACCCCGGGGAGTGTCCATGAGGCATGCCTGGGTGTCCACCTGGTGTGGAGTTGGCAGCAATGGACACCATACAACCCTCAAACACAGGGAATCAGGTGCCCGCCTTGTGCTGAGTCTGGCAGGCAAGGCTTGGTCTTCTCTGATCGAGGGATGCCACACTAGGTATCGCTTAAAAAGAAATTGGTCAGCATAAAGCCAAGACTCAAATACATGTACACACATGTTCACAGCAGAGTTACCCACAACCACCAAGTGCAAACAAATCAGATGTTTTATATGTGGAATCAAAAAAAAAAAAAACAAATGAACTTATTCACAAAACAGAAACAGACTCACAGACTTAGAAAAGCAACATGGTTACCAAAGGGGAAAGGTAGAGGGGAGGGATAAATTGGGAGTTTGGGATTAACAGATACACACTACTATACACAAAATAGATAAACAATAAGGACCTACTGTATAGCACAGGGAAGTCTACTCAATATTCTGTAATAACTTATATGGGAAAAAATCTGAAAAAGAATAGATATATATGTATAACTGAATCACTTTGCTGTACACCTGAAACTAACCCAACATTGTAAATCAACTACACTCCAATATAAAATAAATATATTGTTTATTATACTTTTTTTTCTTTTTGGCTGCATTGGATCTTCATTGCTGTAAGTGGGCTTTCTCTAGTTGCAATGAGCGGGGGCTACTCTTTGTTGTGGTGCGTGGGCTTCTCACTGCGGTGGCTTCTCCTGTTGCGGAGCACGGGCTCTAGGTGCATGGGCTTCAGTAGCTGTGGCACGTGGGCTCAGTAGCTGTGGCTCGCGGGCTCTAGAGCGCAGGCTCAGTAGTGGGGGCGCATGGGCTTAGTGGCTCCACGGCATGTGGGATCTTCCCGGATCAGGGCTCGAACCCGTATCCCCTACATTGGCAGGTGGATTCTTAACCACTGCGCCACCAGGGAAGTCCCTAAAAATTTTTTTAAACGTAATAGAAATGTCCATCAATGGATGAACAGGTAAACAAAATGGTGCGTCCATACCATGGAGTATCATTCACCAATAAAAAGGAATGAAGCTCTGACACAAGTCACAACGTGGATGAACCTTGAAAACATGACGCTCACTGAAAAGAAGCCAGACGCAAAAGACTACATATTCTATTGTTCCATTTATATGAAATGTCCTGAACAGGCAGATCCATAGAGACAGAAAGTATATGAGTATTTCTTGGGGCCTGCAGGGAGGTAGGAATGAGGGGTGACTGCTTAGTGGGTACGGGGTCCAGTTTGGGGATGATAAAAATATTTTGGAACTAAACAGAGGCGGTGTTTGCACAACAGTGTGAATATACTAAATGCTCCTAAGTTGCCAATCTCAATGGTTAATTATATGCCATTTGAAACTCACCTCCTAAAAAGCAAAAAATCATTAAAAAAGACTTCTGCTAAAAAAAAATTTGAAACCTACAGCATGAATTGCTAAAATTCCTTTCAGCTCCAAATGTCTGTGATGATATACAGTTACACCGTGACTACAGCCCAGTGATTTGAATTTGCTTTCATCTCCAACCTCAAAGAAGATTGGAAGGAAAGTAATAAGCTGAAAATTGTCCTACAAGTGAGGGACAAAGGTCAGCTACCCCAGGAGGATGCTATTGGGAAGCCTTGCCTGTCCAAGTGAGTTCTGGGACCAGCAACGCCTGGGAGCAGGTTAGAAATGCAGACCCCCAGGGCTCCAACCCAGACCTCCTGACTCAGAAACTGCCTTTTAACAAGATGGCCAGATGATGGTGGATGCACTGACATTTGACAAGCGCCAGTCTAAGTGTATTTGGTTTACAAGTTCCGGTAAGGATCCGAAAAAAATCTGCTCACCCATGGAGTTAGTGCATCATTTTCTAATTATTTTGTCTTCTAATTTAATTCCCTCAACACCTCCTTCTATCGTTCATTGTCTTATCACTTTTTAAAACGTAAACAGACTCTTTTTGAAGACATAGGTCACCCTTCAATACAGAAAGCCTCTCATCACCATTAACACAAATCCAACCAGAGTGGATGTAAAACCTTGCAGATCCCTCATCATAAACACATGTCATTCACAGCAGAGATATTATAAGCCCTCTCATGAGATATACATTTACCTTAAGGAAGATGGACAAATAAACAGATTATATCCTCACATCCAGAATAAGTCTTTTTTTATCCCTCTGTTAATTCATCTCCACCTTAAGACAATTAATAATCTTTTTAATTCAGAGAAAGGATCAATTTGAGTTTAGTCTGACATGGCTAATTAATAATTAATTAATTAATTAATTTCATTTCTTGTTTGTTTAACAAGAAATTTCATTTCTTGTTTGTTTAAATGAATAATTAATTAATCGTTTTCCCAGCACCACTTACTGAAGAGGCTGTCTTTCCTCCATCGTATATCCTTGCCTCCTTTGTCATAAATTAGGTGTTCATATGTGCGCGGGTTTACCTCTGAGCTCTCTATCCTGTTCCATTGATCTATATTTCTGTTTTTGTGCCAGTAC
>NC_041220.1:148218338-148250459 GCF_002837175.3 Physeter macrocephalus | reverse complement strand
TGTCTCCTTAGGTAGGTTTATTCCTAGGTATTTTATTCTTTTTGTTGCAATGGTAAATGGGAGTGTTTCCTTAATTTCTCTTTCTGATTTTTCGTTGTGGTGGGTGGATAGGAATGCCAGAGATTCCTGTGCATTAATTTTGTATCCTGCAACCTTACCAAATTCATTGATTAGTTCTGGTAGTTTTCTGGTGGCATCTTTAGCATTTTCTATGTACAGTATCATGTCATCAGCAACGAGTGACAGCTTTACTTCTTCTTTTCCAATTCCTTTTATTTCTTTTTCTTCTCTGAGTGCCGTAGCTAGGACTTCCAAAACTATGTTGAATAATAGTGGTGACAGTGGACACCCTTGTCTTGTTCCTGATACTCGTGGAAATGCTTTCAGTTTTTCACCATTGAGTATAATGCTTGCTGTGGGTTTCTCATATATGGCCTTTATTACGTTGAGGGAGTTTCCCTCTATGCCCATTTTCTGGAGAGTTTTTATCATAAATGAGTGTTGAATTTTGTCGAAAGCTTCTTCCACATCTATTGAGATGATCATATTTTTATGCTACAATTTGTTAATATGGTGTATCACAATGACTGATTTGTGTATATTGAAGAACCCTTGCATCCCTGGGATAAACCACACCTGATCATGGTGTATGATCCTTTTAACGTGTTGTTCAATTCTGTTTGCTAGTAGGGCTTCCCTGGTGGCGCAGTGGTTGGGAGTCCACCTGCCGATGCAGGGGACACGGGTTCGTGACCCGGTCCGGGAAGATCCCACGTGCCGCAGAGCGGCTGGGCCCATGAGCCGTGTCCACTGAGCCTGCGCGTTCGGAACCTGTGCTCCGCAACCGAAGAGGCCACAACAGTGAGAGGCCCGCATACCCCCCCCCCAAAAAAATAAAGAAGTAGACTCCATCTCTCGATGCAAAGGTCAACAAAATCTTAGCGAAAAGGGGTGTATCTAGAGAAATGGGAAGAATTTCTGGCCAGTATTTGCTACTGACTCCAATGAAGAGCTGTTTAATTACCATGTACTTACACGCTGAGATGCTCTGGGAAGGAAGGAATTATGGAATAGAGATAGACATAGAGATGATAAAGATACACTATAGATGTACATATAGCTACATGGGTAGAGGAAATAGATAAGGTAGATGATGGATAGATGACAGAAAAAACAGAAGATAATAGATGAGATAGATGATAGATAAAACAGATGATAGATGGATACACAACAGACAGATATCCCAAAGCATATATAAATATGTAGCCTATAATTAGTTTTTTTAAATGTAACTTAAAAATTCAATTAGAGAAATGAGTGGAAGAGCGGTAGAAGAATCCTCAAATAAGTTTAAAGGAACAATAAATACCAGAACAAAAATTAATGAAACAAGACAGAACCGCATCACAGGGAAAAATTATTTTTTCATGTACGTAAAAGTAAGATTTTCTTAATCATGCAGAAGTGATCAGTGAAGATAACACGGTCCATTATGAATATGGTACTTTAGGGATTCGGGAGCCAAGGCAGGGCAGAGTGTTAATTCAGCAGGTGCTAAGTGTACACGTCTGAGTCGGCTGTGTAAGTCTGACACTCACCCACTGAGCTTACTATTTATCTAAAGCCATGGGATTATCTGAGACCACCCAAACAGAGAAAGGGAAAAAAAATTTTTTTTAAGTAAAAAGGAAGGAAAGAAGGAGGGATGGAAGGAGGGAAGGGTGGAAGGACGGAAGGATGGAAGCAAGAGAAAGAAAAAGAGGGGAAAAAAAAAAAAGCTTGCTTTATGATAAACCCCTTACCTCCTTCCCCCAATAGAAACTTTTATAATTGCAATCCATTCTTATCAAAGATAAAATCTTTTAGTAATCAGCACTTTATTCTGGCATCAGAGTCAGTGAGCCACAAGGTAACCTGAAAGATTTCTTTAGGGCAGGTGAAACAATATTCTTAAGCGACCATCACATTGGAAGCTGATTAAGCAAAACCCCTTTTCCTTTCAATTTGCAAGTCAGCATTTAAGCTCCATGTGAAGACCTTTATCATTTTAGCTGCAGGCAAAATGCCTATTTCACAATTTACACCTAAACCGAAGCTAAAAGGAAAAGGGGAGCATACCTCACATAAAAGAACATCGTCTCTGGGGGAAAAAGCAATACATAAAGTCATGGGGGAAGAAAAATCAAAATCTTCCAGTCTAATGGTCTCAGAAAGGAAACCCTCCAACACCATTTCTGAGATGTCTTTACCTCAACAGGACATCCAACCACCATTACTTTCCATTTCAAAGTGTTTCTCTTCTAAGACAGGTATAGGAATATGTGCAAACAATTTACTGAAGTTCCAAGTATGTCACATATTTATTCCTGACATCAAGATGCTTCAGATATACATTAAACCTGTTATATGGACAGATTTGGATTCAGCAGTTTTTTCTTTTTACTGTTAAAAAAATTCACTATATTAAAGAAAGACTAAAAAACAACAACAAACAAAGGCAGCATGCAAAAAGTGCAAAAGTTTAAAATTTTCCAAGCAGTGCCATGGAGGTGAAATTCTCTTTAGCTAGTATATATTACCAGTTCCACTGCAGTGGTGATTCTCTCAGTGTAAAAAAAAAAAAAGAAGTAAAAACCACTTTGCAGTTCAGTTGCAATGATTTCATCGCTTACCTCACTTTCTGATTCTTTTTTTTTTTTCAACTGTCCTCCTGAAAATGATAGAATAATTTAGGGTTTTGTATAAAATGAAGTACACCAGAGAAATAATCTAGAGATATGCTTTTGAGTAAATTGTTTAGCATGACTGGACACCAATACTCTCATGTGAATAATAAATAGATTCATATATAGAACCTCCAGGACAATCTTCAAGCCTAATATAATTCTAATATAAACTAAAACTTTACAGTGGAGGTCAGAGAGAAAATAGCCAAAATACCTTCATATTTAGCGCTTGAATTGACGCTCCTTGCAGTTCTTGAAGATCTTATCCATTCTGTGCCTTTTTATAACAATATGAAATTTAACTGTGTACGTACCCAAACTTCATGCTTTAAGTCAACAGTTCTCAGGTGGAAGCACGCTTGCCAACCACATTTTCCCTCCCAGGATACACTGGGTAACTTCTGGAAACACTTTTGAGGATCTGAGATCAAAAGTCTGTGGCGTGCTGCTGGCATCTAGTGGGTAGCGGTCAGGATGCTGCAAACATCCTACAATGACTGGACAGCCCCACCTCCAAGAACTATCCGTCCCTAAATTTCAATTGTGCCAAGGCTGACAAACTCTGGCTTAGTGAAAGAAAATTAAAAACTTACACTGAAAAAAAAAGGGCACAATTTAGCTCCCAATGACAGTAAGATAAACTTCCCACTTTGATTAAAATCTTGCTTTACATCTTTCTCCAATCATCTCTCAATGGCTTGAAATATTACCACACATATATGAGCATGCAGTAAAGATGTAAGTTTACATTAATATTTAAGAAATGGTTAATTCTTCAAAGAAGACATACAGAGAGCCAATAGGCACACGAAAAGGTACTCAACATTGTTAATTATCAGAGACGCGCAAGTCAAAACTACAATGAGGTATCATCTCACACCAACCAGAATGGGGCATCATCAAAAAGTCTACAAAAAATAAATGCTGGAGAGGGTGTAGAGAAAAAGGAACCCTCCTACACTGTTGGTGGGAATGGAAATTGGTGCAGCCACTATGGAGCACAGTATGGAGGTTCATCAGAAAACTAAAAATAGAATTACCATATGACCTAGCAATCCCTCTGCTGGGCATATATCTGGACAAAACTCTAACTCAAAAAGATACACGCACCCCCTATGTTTATAGCAGCACTACTTATAATAGCCAACACATGGAAACAACCTAAATGCCCATCGCCAGGTGAACGGATAAAGAAGATATGGTACATGTATACAGTGGAATATTACTCAGCCATAAAAAAGAATGAAATAATGCCATTTGCAGCAACATGGATGGAACTAGAGATCATCATACTGAGTAAGTCAGACAAAGACAAATACCCTATGATGGCACTTAAATGTGGAATCTAAAATATGACACAAATGAACTTATTTAGAAACAGACAGGCAGAGAACAGACATGGGGTTGCCAAGGGGGAGGGGACTAGGGGAAGGAAGGACTGGGAGTTTCGGGTTAGCAGATGCAAACCTTTATATACAGAATGGATCAACAACAAGCTCCTACTGTATAGCACAGGGAACTGTAGTCAGTATCCTGTAATAAACCATCATGGAAGAGAATATGAAAAAATATACAGAGAGATATATCTATATAGATAAATAGATAGATAACTGAATCACTTTGCAGTATACCAGTAATTAACACATTGTAAATCAATTATACTTCAATAAAAAAATATTTTTTTAAGAAACTGTTAAGCAGAAAATGGGTAGAAAGTATAAGAACAGGATTTGAGTTTGCACGAAACCACATTTTGAGCATCACTGATGACCAGAGAAATAGGAGCATGTGGTGATCTGGTTTTTATTAAACGTAAAAAACAGTCATACAGGATAAACCTTGAAACATGTTGTTTTGTCAAAGGAACCAGACGCAAAAGGCCACATCGTTTTTTATTCCGTTCATATGAAATGTCCAGAATACGCAAATCCACAGAGACAAGATAATCACATTAGAAGTTGCCAGGGACATGCAAATCCATAGAAACAAAATAATCACATTAGAAGTTGCCAGGGACTGGGGAGGGGGGCAGGAGGAGTGATAGCTAATAGGTAAGGGGTCTCCTTTGAGGGGCATGAGAATATTCTGGAAATGGATAGAGGTGTTGCTTGCACAACACTGGAAATATAGTAAATGGCCCTGAATTGTACACTTTAAAATTGTTAAAATGGTCACTTATGTTACGTGTATTTTACCCCAATTTAAAAAAATAAATGAACGATGGTTACCATGGTGGGGGAACTGGGAAGGTGTTGATCAAGAGGTACAAATTTGTAGTTAGAAGGTGAGTAACTTCTGGAAATAGAATTCGTAACATTGTGATTACAGTTAACCATACTGTAGGATATACTTCAAAGTCGCTAAGAAAACAGATCTTACATATTGTCACCACACACAAAAAAGAAATTATAATTATGTGACATACACAGGTGTTAGATCACACTGTGGTAGTAATCATATTACAGTATATAAACGTATCAAAGCAACAGGTTTGTACCTTAAACTTACACAACACTGTATCAATTATATCATCATTAATTTTTTCAGAATAAAATATATTACATTGCATAGACTCACAAGTAACTAAATTATATTAAAAAACAAGGAAAATAGCCAAAACACACACACACACACACACGCAAGCACAAAGGCAAAGACTCATACACCTTATTTAAAGTGAAAAATTACATCATTTCATTTCATAGCAAACTGACAACGTGTACCCTTATAACACAGAATGTGAGAACACTACAGATGATATGTACCTTGCGGCTCTCTTAGCCAAAGGCACAGAACATTTTTCAAGTACATATTTCTTATATCCATATGGGATTATTCCAGATCATAGCTCGATGGCAACACTGGGGCATCTTTAAAAACCTTATTTTGCATTTTTTGATATTTAAGCTCTTATTTATTGAAACTTTGCCATATGCTCAAAAATTATGTGATACATTTGACCAGAGCTACCTTATCGAACTTTGGTGTTATATTAGTCTAGGTGTCCCAAGAAGCATGCAAAGGAGAGGTGGGGGGATCATATCAGACCTGTGAGAGGTGTACTGTGGGAAACTCCAGTGAGGAAAAATGGAGTGGAAGCCAAAGGAGGCTGGAAGTGCCCTCGACTCTGATCTGATACCCAGAAAGGGGACAGGGCGGGAAGGAAGGAAGGAAGTTGGAGAGGCTGAGACAGCTGTGCAGTTATCCTAACATTTCTGCGATGCTGCTGGGGAGCCCTCCCACCCAAACCGTCTGTGGAAAGATTCCCCATCACCCTGAATGGCTCTTTCTTTCTCCATCTCCCTGCCCCACCCAGTCACCAAGTGGAAGCAATCAGGGGCCGTGTGGCCTCCAGGAGAACAGAGGATGGACTCGAGAGTCACCACGTTGACCATCCACGGTTCTCCCTGCAGCAAAACAAAACTCTGAGACGCACATTTTCAGGACCGCAACACCTGTGCCTGTTATTATTATCCCAGAGTTACACATCCAGACGTGAAGATTTAGTCTTGTGTCTGAGAGTCTTTAAACTTGTGCGAGGATTCTACATGACTATACTTCCATAATTTATTTAAACAGTCTCCTACTGATGAAAATGGAATAGTTCACTCTAACCACCAGTGCTGAGGAAAAGATGTATCTTTGCAACCATGTCCTCTTACTGTCTTTTGCATCCGTTGAAATAGTTTCCCCAAAGTGTAAGTAACGACTCCAAGAATGCAGACATTGTTCATTTTGAGATACTATCAGACTCATCTTCAAAAGAACCATACCAATTTATTTACACACAACACATTATGTGTGCATGTGTGTGTGCGCTTTGCCTTGATCTACAAAAGTAGTACAACTTTTACAAATTTTGCCATCATGATAGCAAACCATGACCCTGGCTGACCTTTTTCATTTTGATTGTCCGTTTAAAAATTTATTTTCACATATTAAAGGACTTTTCAAATAGTATGATGATTATCTCTTTGTCTGCCTCCTATTTACCTAATGTTTTCTTCCAATCGGCAAAGGTTTTTTATTTTCATTTATCGGCAAAATCAAAATTTCAAAAGTATAACACAGTCAAGTTTCTCAATGTCTATGTCTTCTGTTTTCTTTGGTTTGGGTTTTTTTTCTCCCAGGATTTTTCATTAATTTTTTACATTTTTTCACTGTGGTAAAATGTATGTAAAATAAAATTTGCCATCTGGACGATTTTTAGGTGCACAATTCTATGGCACTAATTACATCCATAGTCTTGTGCAATCATCACCACTATTTCCAAAACTTTTTCATCACCCCAAAGAATTAAGCAATGACTCCACATTTTCCACTGCCCCCGATCCCCAAATAGACCAGGCACAAAAGGACAAATACTGTATAACTCCACTTATATGAAATATCCAAAATATGCAAATCAATAAAAACAGAATGTAGATTCATCTTTTTTTTTTTTTTTTTTTTAGGCCCAGCGGCCATGGCTCAAGGGCCCAGCCGCTCCGCGGCATGTGGGATCCTCCCAAACCGGGGCGCGAACCCAGTTCCCCTACATCGGCAGGCGGACGCGCAACCACTGCGCCACCAGGGAAGCCCTCATCTTTTTTTAAAGATACTAAACACACAGTATAGGTGGCCAATTCATGGCTAATTCTGGAACTCTTATGATCTTTGTAGAAATCAGGTGATTCTAAACAACAGAACATGTCAAACCAAATTAATATCAAAATTGTACGTTTAGACCCATGGTTATTACTTCTAAAACAGCACCCCAACTCCTTCTAAACACCTTTATGTTTTCTGACTATGTCAAAGTTTCAAAATCTGGTTGAGAATCTTTTTCAGAGTCTGGGTTCTCTGCCATTGACCTAACAGAAGAAAATCTAAGTCCATATAAAGACCATAAAAATGAAAGAAATGGGACATGCAAAAAGAGATCTTAAAAAAAAAATGATCTGTCTTAATATAATGTCCAAAACTAGAGAAGGGAACCCTCCTACACTGTTGGCAGGTATGTAAATCGGTGCAGCCCCTATGGAAAACCGTATGGAGGTTCCTTAAAAAACTAAAAAGAAAGCTACCATATGATCCAGCAACCCCACTCCTGGGTATCTGGAAAAAACAAAACCACTAATTTGAAAAGATCCATGCACCCCAATGTTCATAGCAGCACTATGCACAATAGCCAGGACATGGAAGCAACCTAAGTGTCCATCAACAGATGAATGGATAAAGAAGATGTGGTACATATATGCAATGGAATACTACTCAGCCATAAAAAAGAATGAAATAATGCCATTTGCAGCAACATGGATGGACCTAGAGATGATCACACTAAGTAAAGTTAAGACAGAGAAAGACAAATATCAAATGATATCACTTTTATGTGGAATCTTAAAAAATGATACAAATGAACTCACTTACAAAACAGAAACAGACTCACAGACATAGAAAACAAACTTATGGTTACCAAAAGGGAAAGGGGGGAGGGATAACTAGGAGTTTGGGATTAACAGATACACACTACTATGTATAAGACAGATAAGCAACAAGGACCTACTGTATAGCACAGGGAACTCTACTCAGTATCTTGTAATAAACTACAAGGGAGAAATATCTGAAAAAGTATATATATGTATGTATAACTGCATCACTTTGCTGCACACTTGAAACAACATTGTAAATTAACTACACTTCAATTAAAAAGTGAATTTAAAAATTTGAAGTATTTTTAAATTAAGACAAGAACATTGTTTTTTTGATACCATTGCACACGGAATCAACTACAGGATCACGTCAACATGACTTTTTTACGCACTGGGAAACCAAAAAATTCGTATGAGTCGATTCCTTGAGATAGTCAGTATATTGAGGTAGTCTGGAACCGAACTTGCAGTTCTCCAAGGTGTGCCTGTAATGAGTTGTGACTAGTAACTTCTCCCATCCCAGAGCAGCACCTCTGGGCTTTGGAGAAATCATGAGCCCTGCCAACCTGAGGGCCATTCCCCCGACCCCTGTGACTACGGCTCCCACTTTGCTGTGTCCAGACTCTACCCATCCCCACGTGGCAGTCATCAGGGACTCAGTGTGGGCAGCTGGAAGGCTGCTGGGTAGACTGATTACCAAAGTGTCCCCCGATCCTTATTCCTCTCTGTTACGCCCTATGATGACGCCCTAAAGACTCTACTATCTACTCACCCTCCCGTGAGGATGCAGGGTCCACCTCCCCACCCCTGGAGCCTGGGCTGTGACTTGATCAGACTCACAGAACGTGGCTGAAGTTTCCGTGTGCCAATTCTGAGGCCAAGCCCAAGGGCCCTGCAGTGGTCACCTTCTCTTGGCTCACAAACCTGAGCCAACCTGCTAGTGGATGACAGACCCCGTGGAGGAGAGGCCGGCTGTCCTGGCCAAGGCCATCCAACGCCACCCAAGACCCACGTACAGCCAGCTGACCCCAAACCATTGACCTGTAGACCTGTGAGCAATAGTTAGTGCTTGTGATTTTAAGCCACCGAGTTTGGAGTGGTTTGTTAAGCACAAGGTCGCCAGATAAAACACAGGACACTTAGCTAAATCTGAATTTCAGAGAAACTACAGAAAATGTGTTGCTTATCTGAAATTCAGTTTTGACTGGGCGTCATGTGTTTTTATTTGCTAAATCTGGCAACCCTACTTAAACAGCAATGGTACGGGCTGAATCGTGTCCACCCCAAAGTTTACATGTTGAAGCCCTAACCCCCAGGACCTCAGAATGGGGTTTGTATTTGGAGATAAGGGACCTTAAACAGGTGATTACGGTAAAATGAGGTCATTACGGTGGGTCTTGATACCATAGGACTGCTGAGAAGAGATTAGGACCCAGACACGCACAGACGGACGACCACGTGAGGACACAGGGAGGAGATGGCCGTCTACACGGCAAGGACAGAGGCCTCAGGAGGAACCAGCCCTGCTGACACCTGGATCTTGGATTCCAGCCTCCAGAACTGGGAAACAATAAACAGCTGTTGTTCCAGCCGCCATGTGCGTGCTATTTGCCCAGCGGCCCAGCTAACTCAGACACGCCCCGTCCGTAATTGAGTGACTCAGCTGTGGGTCTGCCGTCTGGCGGGGGCAGGGACGCTGAGTCAGGACACCTGTGCGCAGCCCCTGCTCCACCGCAAGGACCCAGCCCCCACCCAAGAAGCTGGGCCTGCAGAGCTCAGGTGGCGGCACGGTTAGTTCTCAGCCTTTAACAGCAAACAGCTACGTGGTCAATTCTGAGCGGGTCAAACAAGGAGGCCGTCTTCCGCTCATGTTTGGAAGACTCTCCTAACACAAATCTACGTCGGTGCTAAAAGCCTGCTCTGGGGTCTCCATCGGGGAGCAGATGAGCGCCTTCCCCAGGACCCACCCCCGCCCCCCAGACCCTCCAGGCTGGATCAGCCCCTGCCGTGGAGACGGCTGCACCCTGAAACGGTGTCCAGCGGTCCGAAATCCCCGGCTGCCCCAGGACATCCAAAGGCCAGCGGTGTGGCGGGCGGGAGGCCTGGAGGCCACGGCGCCCTCTTTTCTCCGTCTCCGGCGGACCCCGGATGTGACCTCCGGCTGCCCCCGTGCGGCTCCACCCCCCCCAGCCCGCCCCCAGCACAGCCGGAACCCAGCGCCAGCCCCGTCCGGACCCTTCCTCCCGCCCAGGCCCCGCTCTCCCGGCCGCCTGAGGATGCCTGGGCCCGCCTCTGGGCTGTGATGTCGCCAGCGGTCCTGACGGCGTCACCCCCTCCCCCCGCTCCTGTCCCCGGGCCTCCTGCGAGCCTGCCCGCCGGCCTTGACCGCAGGACAGGGCGACTATGCCCTTGCCCTTAAGCCTTGCGGCTCCCAGAACCTTCCGGAGTCCGCGGAGCAAACTCTGTGTAAAACGGACCCAGAACTCGCAGAACCTTCCAGAGTCCGCCAAGCAAACTCTGCGTAAAACGGACCCAGAACTCGCAGACGGTTCCAGAGTCCGCCGAGCAAACTCTGCGTAAAACGCAACCAGAACTCACAGAACCTTCCAGAGTCCCATGAGCAAACGCTGAGTAAAACGGACCCAGAACTCGCAGACCCTTCCAGAGTCCGCCGAGCAAACGCTGCGTAAAACGGACCCAGCGCACTGGGAAACCAAAAAATTCGTATGAGTCGATTCCTTGAGATAGTCAGTATATTGAGGTAGTCTGGAACCGAACTTGCAGTTCTCCAAGGTGTGCCTGTAATGAGTTGTGACTAGTAACTTCTCCCATCCCAGAGCAGCACCTCTGGGCTTTGGAGAAATCATGAGCCCTGCCAACCTGAGGGCCATTCCCCCGACCCCTGTGACTACGGCTCCCACTTTGCTGTGTCCAGACTCTACCCATCCCCACGTGGCAGTCATCAGGGACTCAGTGTGGGCAGCTGGAAGGCTGCTGGGTAGACTGATTACCAAAGTGTCCCCCGATCCTTATTCCTCTCTGTTACGCCCTAAAGACTCTACTATCTACCCACCCTCCCGTGAGGATGCAGGGTCCACCTCCCCACCCCTGGAGCCTGGGCTGTGACTTGATCAGACTCACAGAACGTGGCTGAAGTTTCCGTGTGCCAATTCTGAGGCCAAGCCCAAGGGCCCTGCAGTGGTCACCTTCTCTTGGCTCACAAACCTGAGCCAACCTGCTAGTGGATGACAGACCCCGTGGAGGAGAGGCCGGCTGTCCTGGCCAAGGCCATCCAACGCCACCCAAGACCCACGTACAGCCAGCTGACCCCAAACCATTGACCTGTAGACCTGTGAGCAATAGTTAGTGCTTGTGATTTTAAGCCACCGAGTTTGGAGTGGTTTGTTAAGCACAAGGTCGCCAGATAAAACACAGGACACTTAGCTAAATCTGAATTTCAGAGAAACTACAGAAAATGTGTTGCTTATCTGAAATTCAGTTTTGACTGGGCGTCATGTGTTTTTATTTGCTAAATCTGGCAACCCTACTTAAACAGCAATGGTACGGGCTGAATCGTGTCCACCCCAAAGTTTACATGTTGAAACCCTAACCCCCAGGACCTCAGAATGGGGTTTGTATTTGGAGATAAGGGACCTTAAAGAGGTGATTACGGTAAAATGAGGTCATTACGGTGGGTCTTGATACCATAGGACTGCTGAGAAGAGATTAGGACCCAGACACGCACAGACGGACGACCACGTGAGGACACAGGGAGGAGATGGCCGTCTACACGGCAAGGACAGAGGCCTCAGGAGGAACCAGCCCTGCTGACACCTGGATCTTGGATTCCAGCCTCCAGAACTGGGAAACAATAAACAGCTGTTGTTCCAGCCGCCATGTGCGTGCTATTTGCCCAGCGGCCCAGCTAACTCAGACACGCCCCGTCCGTAATTGAGTGACTCAGCTGTGGGTCTGCCGTCTGGCGGGGGCAGGGACGCTGAGTCAGGACACCTGTGCGCAGCCCCTGCTCCACCGCAAGGACCCAGCCCCCACCCAAGAAGCTGGGCCTGCAGAGCTCAGGTGGCGGCACGGTTAGTTCTCAGCCTTTAACAGCAAACAGCTACGTGGTCAATTCTGAGCGGGTCAAACAAGGAGGCCGTCTTCCGCTCATGTTTGGAAGACTCTCCTAACACAAATCTACGTCGGTGCTAAAAGCCTGCTCTGGGGTCTCCATCGGGGAGCAGATGAGCGCCTTCCCCAGGACCCACCCCCGCCCCCCAGACCCTCCAGGCTGGATCAGCCCCTGCCGTGGAGACGGCTGCACCCTGAAACGGTGTCCAGCGGTCCGAAATCCCCGGCTGCCCCAGGACATCCAAAGGCCAGCGGTGTGGCGGGCGGGAGGCCTGGAGGCCACGGCGCCCTCTTTTCTCCGTCTCCGGCGGACCCCGGATGTGACCTCCGGCTGCCCCCGTGCGGCTCCACCCCCCCCAGCCCGCCCCCAGCACAGCCGGAACCCAGCGCCAGCCCCGTCCGGACCCTTCCTCCCGCCCAGGCCCCGCTCTCCCGGCCGCCTGAGGATGCCTGGGCCCGCCTCTGGGCTGTGATGTCGCCAGCGGTCCTGACGGCGTCACCCCCTCCCCCCGCTCCTGTCCCCGGGCCTCCTGCGAGCCTGCCCGCCGGCCTTGACCGCAGGACAGGGCGACTATGCCCTTGCCCTTAAGCCTTGCGGCTCCCAGAACCTTCCGGAGTCCGCGGAGCAAACTCTGTGTAAAACGGACCCAGAACTCGCAAAACCTTCCAGAGTCCGCCGAGCAAACGCTGCGTAAAACGGACCCAGAACTCGCAGACCCTTCCGGAGTCCGCCGAGCAAACTGTGCGCAAAACGCAACCAGAACTCGCAGAACCTTCCAGAGTCCGCCAAGCAAACTCTGCGTAAAACGGACCCAGAACTCGCAGACGGTTCCAGAGTCCGCCGAGCAAACTCTGCGTAAAACGCAACCAGAACTCACAGAACCTTCCAGAGTCCCATGAGCAAACGCTGAGTAAAACGGACCCAGAACTCGCAGACCCTTCCAGAGTCCGCCGAGCAAACTGCGTAAAACGGACCCAGAACTCGCAGACCCTTCCAGAGTCCGCCGAGCAAACGCTGCGTAAAACGCAACCAGAACTCACAGAACCTTCCAGAGGCCGCCAAGCAAACGCTGCGTAAAACGGACCCAGAACTCGCAGACCCTTCCAGAGTCCGCCGAGCAAACTGCGTAAAACGGACCCAGAACTCGCAGACCCTTCCAGAGTCCGCCGAGCAAACTCTGCGTAAAACGGACCCAGAACTCGCAGACCCTTCCGGGGTCCTAGGAGCCAGCACTCACCGGGACGCTCTGGGTCACAGAACCTTCTGGAGTCCACCGTGCATCCGCCGCGTCTGGCCTGCCGTTCAGGAGGTCACCCGCCGCCGGCTGTCCTCGGCCGTGCTGACCGCAAGCTGTCTGACGCGGGGCGGCGGGCGTGTTAAGAGGTGCGCGCGCGGCCGCCTCTTCCGGGGGCGGGGCCGGATGCTCCTGGTCCTCGCGGACCACGTGAGGCTTCACCTGGATCTCGGCGTCACCTGGATCTTGTAGAAGTGCCCAATTGCAGGCCTCGGGCGGCGGCTTGCGAGCGGCTCTGCACGTGAGCAGCTTTCCCAGTCGCTCCAGGCCCAGAACCCACCGCTCCAGAACCCAGACGCTCAGCCCAGAAACAGTGACTGTCTCCCGCCCTTTCCGAGGGTCCCGGGGCAGCTCGCCGGGCGGCTCCGGCTGGGCGCCTCCCAAGGCCGCAGGCAGATTTGGCCCTGGCTCGCCTGGGGGAGCCGCAGGGCCCACGGTCAAGGTGGCCGCTCACTGCCTGGCCAGTCGCTGCCGGTGTGGCCGCAGGTGACAGCTGCTCATCACGGTCTGGAGTCCTTGGCAGACCAAGGGGTCCCCGGCAGGTGGTCCAGAGAGAGCCAGGAGGAAGCCCCGGCGCTTCCAGTGTCACCTGTGTCATCCCCCAGGTCGGCCACGCAGACCGGGAGGGACGGATCCTGGCCACACCCAGTCCAGGTGGAGAAGCACCAGTTCCCCTCGCCCCGGCACCCCCAGCTTGCACCCTGACGCACCGGGGACTGGAAGGTAAGCCCCGCTCTTGGCAGGAGGCTCAAAAAGAACCGCCCGGGATCCTTTTGTCCTTTTCTAACCTCTTGCGTGGGATGCTGATATCGTGATTTATCCTAAAAATGCGCATGTGGATGGAGGCCGATGATTAGAAGTGATCAGGGGGTTGGAAGGTTTTCGGTCCCCTCACCCAACCCCGCGGAGGGGAGGAGGTCAGAGGGCCTGGAGAGTGAGTGCCGTCCCCAGCGGCCAAATCAGCCCTGCGCGTGTCCTGAGGCCTCCGTTAAACGCCCCGGGCGAGGGCGCGGAGGGGGTCCTGGTGGATGAGCCCCTGGCGATGTGGGAAGAGGTGTGGGCTTGGGGGGGAGGGGCGTGAGGCCCCGTGCCCTCGCGCTGAATTCGGTGCAGTGCGTTTGGAAGCTCCGATGGGCTTTGTTTTCCGCTCGTGAGACGGGCGGCACGCAGTTAGCAGGTGGCAAGGAGCGGACGAGCTGAGCCCGACGAAGGACTTGGAGAGGCAGAAGAGGTGGAAAGGAGCAATTCCCCAGGCGGAAAAGCGGGTTGGTTACATGGCGAGGGCGCCGTCCTTGAGGGGGGGACAGGGCCTCCCAGGCAGGGGCTGGTGGTCGGCTTGGAGACCCCACTGCTGGGCGAGCCGAGACCGCGGTTACGTCTAAGTTTGGTGACGTGGGGCTGCGCGTAAAAGACTCCATTTGGAACCCGTTGCCTTGTCTTTCACAAGTCAGGCCTTGCCCTGGGCGCGTCTTGCTTCCGGCCGTTCTGAGTTACCTGCTTTGGTGAGAAATCCGTCATCTCGTGGGTAGCAGGTCTCTCTCAGCACTGTGAGCCGTGCTCACGAATTAACCGAACCTGACGAGGGGGTCGTGGGAACCTCCAGTCTGCAGCCGGCGGGACAGAGGCGCAGGTGACAAGCTGGGCTTGCCATTGGGGTCGGGGGTCAGGGGGCATCTCGTGGGATTGAACGCTGAACCTGATGTTCCCTCCACGTCGAGAGGGAGCTGGAACTGGATTGCAGGACCCCAGCTGGTGTTGGAGAATGGTGTGGTCTTGTGTTACAAAAGCACGGACATTGGAATGGGTATCAGAATTGGAGGCCTATATAGTATAATTGTGTATTAACCTAAACCTTTAAAACTATGAATTCTCCTCTGAGGAGTATTAGCTCTGATGTACTGTTTTTAGTCTATCTGGCTATTCCAAATGTGAGTTTTGATTTCTTCCTTATCTAGATGTTGCTTCAGAGAGAGCTTTAAAATGTCCAGGCGAAGGGACATTTGGTCACATCTTATTTTCTTGAATTGTATTGGTTATTGCTTATATCTTTTATTGACTTGTGAATAGAGACTTTTTCTCGACTTATTTAACACAGTAGAACGTGTAGAGCTTAAAAATTCAGATTGTAGCACATCAAGCTTGGAACAAAGATCTTGTGCCCTGTCCTACCCAGGTCCCCTCCCCTACGGTCACTCTTTTTCAGTCTTTTCAGATGTGTGTCCTTCTTGGTCTCAAGGACAGAACTGCTGATGCTGGCCACTTGGGTGTTAAGCATTGTCTGCTGAGGTCATCTCTATAGGATCAGGTGTAGCTTTTTATGTCCCACTGCTTCACGCACACCCACCCGCTTCACGTCTTGCCCCGTGGTTACATCACACTTTCGGGTTAAATCACTGTCCTGCGTTTGTATTGCTCCGCGTGCGTGGATGCGCTCACAGCCAAGTCACATGGTTTTCTTATGCAATTTTCCCCCTGGAATTGCCCTACTTTTTGTTTTCTTAGTTGTTGTCATTATCATTCAAACACATCAGGAAATCCTCCAACTGAAATGGACGACAGCCCTGGAGCCCCGGGTGCTTACCTGGCGCTGCCCTGGTCTCCTCAGTCGGTCCTGGGTGCATCCCGGGCTCTGGGGTCCTCATGGCTCTCCCTCCCCGGCTTGTGCCCTCATGTAGCCGAGTGCATTCTCGGGGGGGCGGTGGCGGCGCTTCTTCATAACTGTGTATATGGGGAGGCAGAATTTTTGAGACCTGAGTGTCCAGAAATATTTATATCGTATAAATACATATTTATATAAATTTATATCGTATAAATACATATTTATACGATATAAATACATATTTATATCGTACAGTAGGAACTCAGTAAATAACGTTATAGGAAAAAACATACATATTTATATCATAGGTAACTCCCTTCATAATATTATTTTAACTGAAATGAAGGGGAACTAAATGCTGGATTTATTTTTAGAGAATGAATTTAGCTCCTGTACTCCATGTCATTTCAAAAGGACTTAAGGTGGTGTGCTAACTGGTTAATATCCAGTTCTGCACATGAAGATGTTATAAATGTGTGATCTTCTTGTATGTTTTTCTTTCCTGGAGTTAAAATCGTTACCACCTTTCCTTGAGCCAGACTGGCTGTCGTCTAAGTGCACATTGCATAAGAAATGTGGCAAAGAAAAACAGTAAATATGTTTTTACATCATGAAATTAAAATTTTATCTACATTTGGGGTTCCCTTATGAAGTAAAAAGCTTTGGGGGGGGAATTCTGGCTACTCCCACCTAGATTAAGAAGATCCAAGGGAAACAGTTTTGTTTTGTTTCTTTTCCCCCAAGGCTTAGAGTATCATAGCATTGGTGGACAGGTAGTCTGCAGGAAGATGACATAGCCCACAGGTAAAGGTGTAACTCAGAGCAGGGCCAGTGAGCGGACAACCTTCCCTACAGGTAAATCTCCTCCCCTTGATCATGTCTTTCTTGGAATAGGGAGATGATTCTTTATATTAGGGGAATGAGAGTGAGATTCATTGAAAGTATCTGGAAAAGATCCAAGTGGGCCAATCCAGCCTCAGTGGAAATGGCAACTAAGTCTCACTTATCAGAGAAGGCAGACAGGGTGTCCTGAGGCAGTGAACACCATGTCTCTGTACAGTTCATTTTAATCACGTAGAATCTTAAAGTCACATTAAGACCACACACCCTCCTTTGCTTCTGTCTTCCATCATTTTAAAGACTAAAATTAAGTACTTTGCCCAAGGTCTTATAGCCAGAGACTATTCCATTTGGGGTTGGACTCTACCTAACTGCAAAAGTCGGATAATAGCAAGAATCACATGTGATTTAGCTAAGAATGAGAAAGAGGCTCACACCTGTGACATATGAGGAAACATGAAAAAAAAAAAAAAAAAAAAAAGGAAGGGCACCAAGACCAGCTCACTTATTTGACAAAGTTGCTAAGGGCTGAGTTATCCCGAAAAGGTTGCATTTTCCTGTTCCCCACACAGATAAGGAAAGTTAGCAGCGGATTCTCTTTCTGACATGCATCAAGTCCACTACCACCAGGGTAAGAAGTTTTATGCAGAATTGCCCATTTGTCTTCATTTCCATCTTTAAAAGTGCGTTGACACAGCAGATGCGTTCGTAGCTTAAAAAATTGCTTCACGGCGACATGGATAGAAAACCATAAAGTCTTGTTTAATGAGAAGTGGAATTAAAATTCAGGAACGCCCAAGAACAGAGCGAAACACTCTCCCAAGTGAAGTGTGCAAGGTTCATTGTTTAAACCCTACATAATTCCCTCTTCTGTCAAATGTTACCATTAGGAGGTATTCTCCCCACTGGAGTTGGAATTAGATTCCTGCACTGTCATCCCATGCCTCTTGGTCCACACAAAACCTTATAATGCAGAATTGTCCAGAAGATCTTAAATGTGGTGTCCAATGCTTTGGGAAATATGGAAATTGTAGGGTAATAAGTGAAATGTTGTATTAGGGTTCTCCAAAGAGAATGGAACCAATAGGGTATAACAGTAGGTAGAGAGAGAGGCAGACACAGACAGAAACAGAAAGGTAGACGGAGAGAAAGACAGAGATTTTTAAGGAATTGGCTCACGTGATTTTGGGGACTGTCAAGTCCTAAATCTGCAGCGTAGACCAGTAGGCTGCAAATCCTGAGAAGAGTTGATGTTGCAAGCTTGAGGCCAAAGGCCATCTAGAGGTAGAAATCCCCCTTCCTCAGGGCGGTGGTTAGTCTTTGCACGAAGGCCTTTAACTGACTGGATGAGGCCCACCCCACTCTATGGTGGGCAGTCTGCTTTACTCGATGTGTGCTGATTTAAATGTTAATCTCATCTAAAAAAGATACCTTCACAGAGACCTTCAGACCAGAGTTTGACCAAATATCTGGCTACCGTGGGCCGGCCAAGTGACACATAAAATTAACCATCACAATTATATAAATAGCATTTGTATCATAAATGAATTTTTATGCAGAGTTTATCATTTTTAGGTGGTTCTTGATGACCCCCTATTTTTTTTCCCCCTTGGAGAAAATTATGGAAGACAGTGGCTTTGTCTTTGTAAGAAATGACAAGGAGAGAGTGGGAAAGGAAGAAGGAAGGAGAGAGAGAGAGACAGAGAGAGAAAGAAAGAGTATTTATGAATACTGTGAGCTGATTATGCATGAATATATGAAAATTTTTGCAATCTAAGATCACCCTGAGATTACCCAGAAGGCTCTGCTTCTCTCGGATTTCCCATTTACTCTCTCTCCATCCTTTAAATTTTCTATGCAAAAACAAGGACATCTGTACTAGTTTATTAGGGTTGCTGTAACAGAGTACCGCAAATTGGGTTAAATAACGTATATTTATTGTCTAACAGTTCTGGAGGTCAAAAGGCTGAGATCAAGGTGTCGGCAGGTTTGGTTCCTTCTGAGGGCAGTGGGGGAAAATCTGTTCCATGCCTCTCTTCTGGCTTCTGGTGGTTTGATGGCAGACCTTTCTGATCCTTGGCTTGTAGACACATGACCCCAATCTCTGTCTTCATGTGTGTCCTCCCCGTGTGCTGTGCATGCATATTTTCAAATTTCCCCTTTTCTAAGGATGCCAAGCATATTGCATCAGGACCCATCCTAATGACCTTCTCTTTACCAATTATATCTTCACAGACCCTATTTTCAAATAAGATCAAGTAAGATCACCCTGAGGTAGTGTGGGTTAGGATCTCCACTTATAAATTTTGAAGGACCATAACAACATCCATTCTTTGTACTTGACTTTTCACAGTAGCACTCCCCCTGGGATGGACCCTGAGGCTGGATGGTCCAGAGCAGGTCAAGGGAATGGTCTTTAACTTAAGACATGGGGTCAAGGAGTGAGGAGAGGCTGAGACTACAGAAACAGAAGACAGCGCTAGGAACCAGACCCTACAAGGATGGCGTCTACATTCAGCAAAATTCACAAAGGACCAGTAATGCTAACTGCAATTTAGCATTTCCATCAGTTCTCACTGGAGCCAACAAACCACAATAACATCGAGTGTGACTGATTTTTGTCACCAATAGAAATACCTAATATTTTCCAATTAAGTTCAGGACACTGCTGGTATCTTTACTGTTTATACTCACCACCAGTTTGGTCTTGTTAAAGCATCAATAGAACGTGTGATATGTCGCAAATTTGCCTTTTTGAAAAAGTTGAGTAGCTATTTTTTATTATAATCTATCTCCTTTGTAAGCCTCTTGCCTTGGCAGGTAGACGGCCGTCTCCTCTCTGTGTCCCCACAGGGTTGTCCCTCTGTGTGTGTCTGTGTCCTGATCTCCTCTTCTTATAAGGACACCAGTGCTATTCAATTAGGACTCACGCCAATGACCTCATTTTACCTTCATCACCTCTTTAAAGACCCCATCTCTAGATATAGTCCCATTCTGAGGTCCTGGGGGTTAAGGCTTCAACATATGAATTTGTGGAGGACCGTTCAGGCCATGACAGAACCCAGTCTTCAGACACCCAAAACCACACCCATGGAGACTGGATGTTAAACCTCTACAGCCTCCGGAAGGGAAAACCTACAACACCTTAGGCACATCCACGGAATATAATAAACATGGGAGATGGTCCCTATGGACAGAATAAACATAACTTGCATTTGGGGAATGAGACTGTGCTCCCCTTTCTTAGAGAACGCCTCAGATGAGATGGGTCTCTGTGCATGGTTTCCCTGGCCGCCTTTTCTGAGTCTGTGTTGACGCTGCAGTTGTCACGTGTTCCACCCACAAGTAGGCACATGCTGCTGTGTTTCTCCATCTAGAATTCCCATTTCTCTTGCAGAACTAATCCTTCCTTCAACTTTCAGTGCTCCTTCCTTTTACTTCTTCCAAGGAGACAGTGGCCCAGCCTTGGGCAAACACCTCGCTCTGACTTTTCGTCATGCTGGAGATATTAGAGCCGCAATTCACAGAATTCGGCGCGTGTCAGGATGGCCTGGAGGGCTTCTTAAAGTACAACATAGTTTGGTGGGTCCCAGCCCCCATAGATTCTGATCCTGTAAGTTGAGGGCAGGACCGAGAATCTCTAACACGTTCCCGTGTGATCTTGATTCTGCTGCTTCAAGGATGAAACTTTGGAAACCACTATACTCGACCAAATAGGGAACAGGATTCTTTCATGGATGATGGCAGGAGACAGAATGAAGATGCTTTCGTCTCTCTTCCCGCGGGCGATGTGGAAGAGGGCTGGAAGTAGCCATCTTCTCCACTGCAGAGATAAACTCTGTACGCACAATGAAATAAATCCTGCAAGGAGGGAGAGCTGAGAGATGGAGAAAGAATCAGAGCATTGACAATACTGTTTGAGGGGCTCTGTCCAGATATGCCTGAATCAAGCCAAAGCCAGCTGAAGGCAATCTGCTTCCGTTTTTGCTTAAGCTGGTTTCCGTTTGGTTTGTCACTTTCAACAGAAAGAGACCTGATAAGTACAGACTGCTTTTTTTTTTTAAGAAATAGAGAAAATTAATTAGATAAGATACTGTGAAATAATGCATGAAAATCCATTAAGATAATTGCCTCAGAACCACTGCAGTAAAATGATACTGAGACATTCACATGAAATAGGAATGGGATTTGTATGAGATGAATTAATTGCCTTATATCTCTGCCATGCGGTTGACTCTTGTTTGCTGGCAGTGGATGACATGGGAAAACTGCACAGCAGAGGTAAAACCAAAAAACCGCTAATTCCCTTAAAAAGGGCCTGAGATTTCCCCACTACATTTTACTTTGTGTAAATAAAAGAACCCTATTGCTTAGCAAATGTTCAGTTCCTTCTTTCTCTTAATTCAATCATGCATCAAAATAACAAGAAAAATTGGGGCTTCCCTGGTGGCGCAGTGGTTGAGAGTCCGCCTGCCGATGCGGGGGACACGGGTTCCTGACCCGGTCCGGGAAGATCCCACATGCCACGGAGCGGCTGGGCCCGTGAGCCGTGGCCGCTGGGCCTGCGCGTCCGGAGCCTCTGCTCCACAACGGGAGAGGCCACAACGGTGAGAGGCCCGCGTACCGCCAAAAAAAAAAAGCAAAAAAAGAAAAATGCAGTACCCACCACAAACGCAGCAAATAAAAGCGAAAATGGTTCATGGCATATTAAGTTAAAAAATTAATTCTATTTGGAGCGATTATCCACATGTTCATTTGCAGTGGAGATTTTTAAATAACACTTTTTTTGGCGTTAGGAATGCTGCATACTGAGTTCTGATGGAAAATAAAGTCTGGCAATCATGACACTTTTTATGGCATAATACTTATGTAATGGGATGAGGAGTTATATAATTTTTTTGTTTGTGTTTTTTGGGGTTTTTTTGAGTTATATAATTTTGAGCTTATGTTCCTACTTGAGCACTTAATAGTTACGGGATGTCCTATTTGTTCCTTAGGTTGTTTGAACTTTACTTTTCTCACCTGTAAAGTGGAAAAAATGTAATAGATGACAGAGCTCTACGAGAAACATAGATAATAATCTATACCAAGCTATTAACACAGCGAGCTCACTGATAGTAAAATGTTCACACACACGTATACATTGAATAATAGTAATTATCCATATCAGTTTAATATTTTGTGGTCTTGCAAAGCAATAAAACACCATTCTAAAATACATGAAGCAATTGGGAGTGTTTATAATTTTCAGGAAGGAAAGAGAATTAGCCCCAGTTCTTGGAAACCCTCTAAGCCCCTGAGAATGACAGGAAGCTCCTCTTAATTGGGCTGCGTTCTAAACCTGTCTTTATGTGTATGAAGATCTCTTGTTGCCTAGCAACGGAAACAAAGTGTTTATCCTAAACCATACAGCATCATGCAATGGTGTGAACCATGGAATTTCAGTGTGGGGTTCTCCACCCAGGAATCGGCAACCAGGAGCCCTTCTTGTTGCCCAAATGATGCAGCAGACACACGAAAATATTCGATGGACTCCTCTTACGCATTCAGCTGCGCTGGAGTAGAAAAAAACACTGGACCTGGAGATGGAAGATGAATTCGTGTTTCTTCACCCTTCTCCTGCGATAATACATCATCCTAGACACACCTTCCACCTCCTCTCACATCAATTTGAAGTTTAGCTCAGCAGGTCACTTCCCCCTGGGGTTGGACACCAAGAAAGGCGGTCCCAGTGTTTAAGAGGGTGATAACAGATGATAATTATAGTCGTGAGCCATATAATTATAAATCAATTCAACAAATATTATAGCTACGACCACCGTCAACATCATAGTCCCAGGTCATCTTTAGATTTTGAGAGCCGGTGGTATCCTGCGGTGGTTTGCACTCTGATTCTGGTATGAAGCTTCGTGGAGTCAAATTCTGCCTCTGCCAGTTAACTGGCTGTGTTGCCTGCTGATTTAACCTCCCTGCACCTCAGTTTCCCAAGCTGTAGAATGGGGATAATAATGTCGTTAAATGGAGAAGTTTCTTTGGGGGATAAAGGTAACGACTGCCTCTGAAATGCCCAGAGCAATGATGCATGCAGCATAAACACTCAGTCAGCATTGCGTGGGCCATTATTTTGTCAGAGTCAGCTGGATGGTTTGGTTGAATTACATTTGACCCTTGAACAACACCTGTAATTTATAGTTGCCCCCCCTCCCCATCCCATATGTGTAGTTTCACTATATCTGTGGATTCAGCCAACTCCTGACCATGGGGTACTGTAGTATTTCCTGTTGAGAAATATCCATGTGTCGACTGATAACCAACGCCCAAGTTAAATGTTAAGAATTATGTTTTATTTGGCGGACTTTCTGAGGACTTCAAGCCTAGGGGGCAGGACTCTCATGTAGCTCTGAGGGACAGCTCCAAAGAGGTCAGGGAGGAGCCTGGATATATAGGATTTTTTGCAACAAAGACCAGGTAATCGGGACGTCAAAAGATTAATGTTAATTAAAGAAAACCCAACGTCTCAAGTTAAGAAATGTAGCGTGGGAAGATGCCAAGAGTCTGGGCTCTGTGTGGGGGAAGATGCAAGAGTCTGGGCTCACTGAAATCATTGTTTTGATCTGTACCTCAGCTCGCTGGGGCCAGGATCCTGTGTTTTCCCATCCTGAGTTCCCTCAGGGCTCACCGTGGGGGTGGCTGTAATGTGATGACTTGATGGCTGCAACATCCTTTGTTTACAGATATGGCAGGTGACATTTTTCATTCACACACGGTATAAGAGGACCTGCACAGTTCAAACCCATGTTGTTCAAGGGTCAACTGTATTTTTTTTTAATTTAATTTTTATTTTATATTGGAGTATAGTTGATTTACAATGTTGTGTTTCAGGTGTACACCAAAGTGAATCCGTTATACATACACATGCATCCGTTCTTTTTCAAATTCTTTTCGCATTTAGGTTGTTATATAATATTGAGTAGAGTTCCCTGTGCTATACAGTAGGTCCTTGTCGGTTATCCATTTTATATATGGTAGTGTGTTATCTGCTAATCCCAAACTCCTCATTTATCCCGAGCCCCCAGCTTTCCCCTTTGGTAACCATAAGTTTGTTTTCCAAGTCTGTGAGTCTGTTTCTGTTTTGCAGATAAGTTCATTTGTATCATTTTTTTAAGATTCCACATGTAAGTGATAGTATATGATACATGCACCCCAGTGTTCATTGCAGCACTACATAAAATAGCCAAGACATGAAAGCAACCTAAATGTCCAGCAACAGAGGAATGGATAAAGAAGCTGTGGTGCATATATACACTGGAATATGACTCAGCCATAAAAAAGGCTGAAATAATGCCATTTGCAGCAACATGGGTGGACCTAGAGATGATCATACTACGGGAAGTCAGTCAGGCAGAGAAAGGGTCACCTGTATTTAGAATTGAGGTGAGCGGTAGAGGAAAGCAGGTGAATCCATGCAGTGAAGAATAGACACAGCAGATGCGTGGATTTTTCGCTGGGATGGGGAATCCCTGTGTTGGCAGGAGTATTAGTTTTCTATGGCTGCTGTAACAAATTACCATATGCTTGGTGGCTTAAAAGAACACACATGTATCATCTCACAGTTCTGGGGGTCGGAACTCTAACATGGATTTCACTGGGCTAAAATTAACGTGTCAACAAGGCTTTTTTCTTCTGCAGAGTCTAGAGGAGAGACTGTTTTCTTGCCAAGGACCCTTGTCTTTACCATGGGGCTTCCCTTTTATAGGTACCTTACAATGGAGATCACCCAGATAATCCAGGCTCATCTTCCCACCTCAAGGTCTTTAACTGAATCACATCTGCAAAGTCCCTTTCGTCACATAAGGTAACACATTCACACGTTTTGGGGATAAGGGCCTGGACACCCTTGGAGGGTCAGAGTCTCACAGCCTGGGCTCACAAGATAGTCATCACAGATACAATTGCTGTTTATTAGATGCTTGCTGTGAACCACAGTCAGGGCTAGGAGCTTTACTTTATGTTGTCTAATCTGAGAGTAGAGGGAATTTGAGGCTAGGAAAGTTTCCCTGAGCTCACCAGCCAGTATGCAATGGGACCAAACAGCAAATTCTGGTCTGTCTATTCAAAAGCATGCTCTGGTGTACTCAGCTGTCAAACCTCTAACTCACAGAAGTAGGGTTTCCACAGGCTTCTCCAGATCTGGAAACTCTTCCTAAGGAACCCTCACCCCTCACCCTCTTCCCTCGAGTCGAGACCTCCTTAAAAAAAAAAAAAAAAAAAAAGTAACCCATTCCACTTTAAGACGCACCACTTGATGACTGTCTAGTCATTTAATAATTTTGTTTTTTCCACTCTATGGAATTTTTACTTCCCTTTAATTGCTTTAATTTGTTTCACAATATGCTCTCAGACGCATCCCTAATGCCTTCAGCCGGAACAAACGCTCAGACTCTGAGATCAAATCAGCGCACACCTATAATAACAATGCATTTCCTTCACTACTGAAAGATGACAGTAACTTGGAAGACATTTGTTAAAACCATAAATAAGTCTTCAGAGAAGAAAAAAAGAAAAAAAAAAAAAGGAGCCGGAGGAATTGTAAATTTCCAGAGTGCTTTCTTAATTTCAGGCTACACATTTTCATATCTACCCTGAGGTAATAAAGACATAGTTCCCTGTTTGATGACAGTCATTGCAAAAAAAAAGAAAAAGAAAAAGAAAAATCAGCTGAGCACAAATGATTCTGTCCCATCCTGAATTACAGAGATCACTCAGAAAAACTACAGAAAATGACAGGATCTACGCTGCTTCTATCAGCCGAAAAACTACTAATTGAGAACAATTTATGGTTGCCCTTCCGGAAAAAAATCATTGAAGATAATGGGTATTTTGAGTCTGAAAACCCTTTAACATCTCAACCAAGAATAAGCATATCCATTCATTGACTGAAGTTGATACCAGTAATTATTTAGAATTTACTCTGAGCCAAGCCCTCTTTGGGGAATAAAGTGTATGTGTGTATATTTTTTTTTGGGGGGGGGAGTGATATTATAAAGCAACAATCAGTACATCACAGAGAGAGACAAGGCAAGCCAATAATGAACCGGAGACAAGATCCCTCGAGATTAAGAGCCTTCTCTAGATTTGCTCACAGAAACCAAAACCCAGACTTACAGCTCTGCTTTCATCCTGTAGTTACTCTGCTACTGGTCCTGTCTCCATTCCATTTGACTTGCCCCTCAGCACACACATTTTCCCCAAAACATTATATTCAGAAATGAAAATCCAGAGCGCAGAGAGCAAAGCCCCTGGATACATTTCCATTCTCATCAACATGTAGACACTCTCCTTTTCTCTTGCCAGACAAAAGGATGCTCGGGCCCGTCCTCCTTACTCTCTGCTTCCTTCTCCTTTCTCCCCCCACCTTCTCTCTGTCTCACCCCCTCTTTCTCTTCTACCCTCTCCCCCTCCTCCTCTCTCTCCTCTCTCTCTCTCTCTCTCTCTCTCTCTCTCTCTCTCTCTCTCTCTCTCTCTCTCTCTCTCTCTCACACACACACACACACACACACACACACACACACACACACTCTCTTACATTAGACGTACGATTGTAGATAAAACGAATCATCAACCATCACGGAGATAACCTTCACAGTAAACCTATTTCAGTGTCCCACCTGACACAGGAGGGAAGAGATGCTCTTGAGCCTCTTACCAGGTGCAGGATTGAGGTCTGGAAAAGTCAGACTTTCCTGGAACCAAGGAGCCAATCGGTGTACGGTGGGGCGTGAAATCCATTTCTCCTAGAGAGTTGTGTCTTACAGAAAGTTCATACTGACTGTCCATTAGCAGTGCTCTGTGAGAGACAGGAGACCCTTGATTCTATTCTAGAGAGCATCCAGGAGCTACGATTCCCACACTGTCTATTTTATTTTTATTTTTTATTGAAGTAGAGTTGATTTACATTGCTGTGCCAGTCTCTGCTGAACAGCAAAGTGACCCCGTTATACACCTACATTCTTTTTTTTAATATTCTTTTCCATTATGGTTTATCACACTGTTTTATTTTATTGAAATATAGTTGATTTACAATATTATGTTAGTTTCAGGTGTACAGCAAAGTGATTGTTATATATGTTATATATTCAGTTCTATAAATTTATATGTATTCTAAATATATATTTTTATATATTATAAATATATATATTTCAAATTCTTTTCCATGATGGTTTACTTCAGGATATGGAAAATAGTCCCCTGTGCTCTACAGTAGGTCTTTGTTGTTTATCTGTTTTATATATCATAGTGTCTATCCGTTTATCCTGAGCTCCTAATTTATCCCTAACCCCCTTTATCCCTTTTGGTAACCCTTGGTTTTCTGTGTCTGTGAGTCAGACACTGGCTATTTTAAGTGCTTGCTTCACTGCCCTCAAGGGAAATGCCATCTAAAAGGGAGATCAACTATCTACATGATCCAAATGCAAAGTGCTAGAAGATAAGGCTCTTCTTCGTACAATAACTCTGCTCCAGGAGTTTAAAGAAGAAGAAAACAGGATCACCAAGTATATAGAGAAAAATCATTCTTCCTAGATCCTTTCACGGGGGGTGCGGGAACATCTAGGTTGTTTTTCCTGCCAGTTTCTCTTTTGCATTTCTGTACAGAGGTTTATTTGTTTCCTAGGACTGTCACGACAAAGGACCGCAAACTGAGTGTCTTAAAGCCATGGAAATGCATTGTCTCACTGTTCTGGAGACCACAAGTCCAAAATCAAGGTGTCATCAGGGTCGGTTCCTTCTGGAGGCTCCAGGGGAGGGTCCCTCCTGCCTCTTCCAGCTTCCGGGGGCTCCAGGCGTCCCTGGGCTTGTGGCCGCTTCCCTCCCATCTCTGCTTCCGTCTTCACAGGGCTTCTCCTCTGTGTCTGTGTCTGCTCTTTTTCTGAGGACACCTGTCATATTGGATTAGGACCCACCCTAATGTCTTCATCTGGATCACATCTGCAGAGATTCTATATATTTCCAAATAAGACCACATTCTCAGTTACCTGGCATTCAGACTTCAACACATCTTTTGGGGGAACAAGGTTCAACCCATGAGAAAAAGTTAAGAAAGGGTTGAGAGAATCCTATCTGTAGAACGGATGATCCATTGAAAAGGTCCTAGATGTAGAAGAAAAAGTAGAAGATGGACACCTGCCTGGTTCCTATGTTCAGCTCTACAGCTGGGGTTTGCACCCCAAACTCACTCCACTCAGGGTTTGCAGGGGGATCCCAGCCCAACCTCAGGGTTATGCAGACCCAGAAAGAGCCAAGAAGGACCCAGTCAGCAGGGGAAGTTAGCTGTTGCTTCCCAGAGCACCTACTAGTTTGAGAAAACAGTCTCTAGCCAGAGATGTCGCTGTAGGCAATGTCACTGGGACCAGCATTTCCCCAGTGGTTTCCAGACCTTAGGAGCTCAGCCTAGCTCCTTACAAAGCAGAAAGCAAGGGGACACTGGCGCCCCCTGTTCCTCCTCCCCACCTACATTCGCACAAAAGCCACCTTGAGAAAGAACACAGAGGGAGGAAACCCGAAACCCACAGCAAATGTGGTGTTCACCTCCAGAACAGGTGATGTTTTCCAGATGATGAGCTCATACAGGAGAATTTAACAGTTTGGGAACAATAAAAAACTGGCATTTTCTTTGTACCTGCACGTGGTCCAAGCAAATTTCCATCCTACTACACATGTACAATTAATAGACGTCAAGATACATACCCTTTGCTGTCCAGTGATTCAGTACCTCTCATTCCTTGGAATGAATCTTAACATTTATTTCACCTATGTTCAACTTGACTTTGTACAAAGCAGTGTTCTATTTAATGAACTATCAATAATGCATCCTCTGACATGGATACAAATCCAATTATTGACATTCTTAGAGCTCAAAGGGAAATTACAGTGATCATTTGGATTTCACGTAAGTGTCGTGACTGTCGTTTCATATCATCAGTAGTATTCTGTAGTACTTCTGCCATAGGACGATTTGCAAACAATTATCCTGTGTAATTGTTACTCCATGAAGGCTTTATATCTGTAATCTCACAATATTCAAATGTCGTGACGTGTACTGAAATTCCAAAATATTTTACAATTTCTTCCCCTAATTTAAGCACATGGAATTCTATGCTTTTTTATATTTTTGAACTTGTTTATCTGCCTTTCACAAAATTAATATAGCTTTTAAATAACACACTGTGTCCTTAAATACAATGCATAAGAAACCCTTTAATCCATCTAAACTCATTGTGAATTTTACGTTTACATTCAATAAGTTATTAAACAATATTCATTTTAATGCTGAAGAAAAGAAGACCTTGACAAATTTATTAATGAACATAAGTTCATGAAAATAATCCTGTGGCTACATAATTTATGAAGTGATTAATTCTGACTTAAACAATTATTTACTTGAGACTCAAATTTGCACTGAAACTCTAATGTTTCCCTGGCATGACATAATAAACTTCTTACGTAATTACTAATTAGTCTCAAGCATGACAGAATATTTTAATAAAAGTCACCAAAACGGTTAAGTATTTATCACTCTTTTTTCATCTTTTCCCTTCATTTGCTTAAGATTAACTGTTTAACTGTCACCGAAAGCCCAGAGGGTAACATGGAGATCCATTCACCAATGGCAGGATGTTTCTGGTAGCTGAGAAGTGAGAAACAAAACCTTCTTATTTCAAATAGTTTACAGACTATTCCTGGAGCTCCCAAGAAGGGCTGAGTTGCTTACTCCATTCCAGAAAGGCATACTTCACCTATGCCATTACAGTGAAGGGGTTTTCCAAAAGTATATCTCAAGTATAGTGAGACACCAAAAGCTACCGAGAAATTGTCTTGCATAATCTGTGACTCTTGCATTCAAGGTCTGTTTTTATAGGGAACCCTCCTCCACTGTTGGTGTGGATGTAAGTTGGTGCAGCCACTATGGAGAACAGTATGCAGGTTCCTTAAAAAACTATAGAATTGCCATATGATCCAGCAGTCCCACTCGTGGGCATATATCCAGAAAAGACAAAAACTCTAATTTGAAAAGATACATGCACCTCTATGTTCATAGCAGCACTATTCACAGTAGCCAAGACATGGAAGCAACCTAAGTGTCCATCGACAGATGAATGGATAAAGAAGATGTGGTACATATCTACAATGGAATATTACTCAGTCGTGAAAAGGAATGAAATAATGCCATCTGCAGCAACATGGATGGACCTAGAGATGATCATACTAAGTGAAGTAAGTCAGAGAAAAACAAATATCATATGATATCACTTACATGTGGAATCTAAAATATGACACAAATGAACTTATCTGTGAAACAGAAACAGACTCACAGACATAGAGAACAGACCTGTGGTTGCCAAGCGAGGTGGGGTGGGGAAGGGAAGGGCTGGGAGTTTGGGATTAGCAGATGCAAACTATTGTATATATAGGATGGATCAACAACAAGGTCCTACTGTAGAGCACGGGGAACTATATTCAGTATCCTGTGATAATGATGTTTTCCAGATGATGAGCTCATACAGGAGAATTTAACAGTTTGGGAACAATAAAAAACTGGCATTTTCTTTGTACCTGCACGTGGTCCAAGCAAATTTCCATCCTACTACACATGTACAATTAATAGACGTCAAGATACATACCCTTTGCTGTCCAGTGATTCAGTACCTCTCATTCCTTGGAATGAATCTTAACATTTATTTCACCTATGTTCAACTTGACTTTGTACAAAGCAGTGTTCTATTTAATGAACTATCAATAATGCATCCTCTGACATGGATACAAATCCAATTATTGACATTCTTAGAGCTCAAAGGGAAATTACAGTGATCATTTGGATTTCACGTAAGTGTCGTGACTGTCGTTTCATATCATCAGTAGTATTCTGTAGTACTTCTGCCATAGGACGATTTGCAAACAATTATCCTGTGTAATTGTTACTCCATGAAGGCTTTATATCTGTAATCTCACAATATTCAAATGTCGTGACGTGTACTGAAATTCCAAAATATTTTACAATTTCTTCCCCTAATTTAAGCACATGGAATTCTATGCTTTTTTATATTTTTGAACTTGTTTATCTGCCTTTCACAAAATTAATATAGCTTTTAAATAACACACTGTGTCCTTAAATACAATGCATAAGAAACCCTTTAATCCATCTAAACTCATTGTGAATTTTACGTTTACATTCAATAAGTTATTAAACAATATTCATTTTAATGCTGAAGAAAAGAAGACCTTGACAAATTTATTAATGAACATAAGTTCATGAAAATAATCCTGTGGCTACATAATTTATGAAGTGATTAATTCTGACTTAAACAATTATTTACTTGAGACTCAAATTTGCACTGAAACTCTAATGTTTCCCTGGCATGACATAATAAACTTCTTACGTAATTACTAATTAGTCTCAAGCATGACAGAATATTTTAATAAAAGTCACCAAAACGGTTAAGTATTTATCACTCTTTTTTCATCTTTTCCCTTCATTTGCTTAAGATTAACTGTTTAACTGTCACCGAAAGCCCAGAGGGTAACATGGAGATCCATTCACCAATGGCAGGATGTTTCTGGTAGCTGAGAAGTGAGAAACAAAACCTTCTTATTTCAAATAGTTTACAGACTATTCCTGGAGCTCCCAAGAAGGGCTGAGTTGCTTACTCCATTCCAGAAAGGCATACTTCACCTATGCCATTACAGTGAAGGGGTTTTCCAAAAGTATATCTCAAGTATAGTGAGACACCAAAAGCTACCGAGAAATTGTCTTGCATAATCTGTGACTCTTGCATTCAAGGTCTGTTTTTATAGGGAACCCTCCTCCACTGTTGGTGTGGATGTAAGTTGGTGCAGCCACTATGGAGAACAGTATGCAGGTTCCTTAAAAAACTATAGAATTGCCATATGATCCAGCAGTCCCACTCGTGGGCATATATCCAGAAAAGACAAAAACTCTAATTTGAAAAGATACATGCACCCCTATGTTCATAGCAGCACTATTCACAGTAGCCAAGACATGGAAGCAACCTAAGTGTCCATCGACAGATGAATGAATAAAGAAGATGTGGTGTGTGTGTATA
>NC_041220.1:148157230-148218053 GCF_002837175.3 Physeter macrocephalus | reverse complement strand
CATGGATGGACCTAGAGATGATCATACTAAGTGAAGTAAGTCAGAGAAAAACAAATATCATATGATATCACTTACATGTGGAATCTAAAATATGACACAAATGAACTTATCTGTGAAACAGAAACAGACTCACAGACATAGAGAACAGACCTGTGGTTGCCAAGCGAGGTGGGGTGGGGAAGGGAAGGGCTGGGAGTTTGGGATTAGCAGATGCAAACTATTGTATATATAGGATGGATCAACAACAAGGTCCTACTGTAGAGCACGGGGAACTATATTCAGTATCCTGTGACAAGGCATCATGGAAAAGAATATGAAAAATTATATGTATGTGTATAACTGAGTCACTTTGCTGTACTTCAGAATCTAGCACAACACTGTAAATCAACTGTACTTCAATAAAATAAAAATCAAGAAAAAAAAGATCTCCTTCTATACCGTCAAGAGCCTGGGTGCTCCACCCAAGTCTTGCGTGGTGTGAAATCGCTCTGGTCTACCACCTCCGCCCCGGGTAGGGAATGGGGGGGTCATGCAAGGTCCTTAGCTGTTGGACAGCGTTTGTGCCCATAGTATGGGTCGGAATAAACAAAGGTTCAAGCCAGCATGGACTGAATCCACACTGGTGGCTTATGGGTGATGGTCTGCTGCAGGCTGCCAGGTGGGTCCTCACTGAGTACCCGCCTCCACCCCAGCGGGGACTGGGCATCTATGCCGCTTCTTGGCATCGCTTTCCTGCAGTCTTTCTTGTCTTTTTCTTCCCTCACAGCCCCCCAGCTTCCCAGCTTAGCTGGAGTGCTTGCCTTGGTCTTCTCTTTTTTTTTATTTTTTATTTTTCAGATTTAAATCCAGAACCAATTCTGGGATTCATTCTACTCACATACTCCCTTATCTCCACGTCTAATCAACCTAAACTTCTGCCTGTACTAATTCCCAAAGGTTTTCCAAATCCCTACTTTCCTCTTCATTCCCCTGTCACTGCCAAAGGACCTGCTGTGGAAAATAAATAAATAAATAAAAATTTTGGGAAAAAAAGATTTAAAAAAGGAAATTGTCCCTGTCATAGGTAGAGCAGATGTGAATTTTTCTTTTTTTAATGTTTGATTTTTTTTTTTCATCCTCAACTTGAAAATGGATAGCATAAAGCACTAGTTATTCTGGTCTGTCTGATTTCACTGTGTTTTGTCAGGACACCTGTCTAGACACAATACACATGAAAAAAAAAAAGATGGTAAGCATCTATCTCAATTGCAGTATTCACAGGGTAAAAAACAAGCATTTGCTTTGGGTTGTTTGGGGTTTTTTCTTCTGGGTTTCTTAACTCACTGACAGAAATGCTGCTTCCAAATGATTATCTCAACATCGAGTTTCACATTTGGGGCAATTTGCTATACACAGAAAAACTGTTTTGCTTTACTTTTTTTCCCCCTATGTTTTTCCTTGAGTATCTCCCTTGATGCATATGTAATTTTCTTGAAAAACCTAAGCCTGTTAGAACCATGCGATGCTTTTTTCTCTTCCGTGGGCAGGATGCCATGACATCAGTGCCTGGAGAATTAGCCTCACCTCAGAATTGGCCACGGTTCATGCTTAGCCCTTCACACGCTGTATTTAATTTTTACCTGTTTCCATTTCAGATCCTAGAATTCCAGTGGCATTCTATAGCTACTTTTGAGGTCGAAAATAGTTAATTCCTTGGAAACTTATGTTTGTGTAAATGTTTGAAGAGTGAATAATAACAAAAAAGAAACTAGAGTATCTCACCTGTTTCCTCTTTATTTTTTTAATTAGTTATCTATTTTATACATATTAGTGTATATATGTCAATCCCAATCACCCAATTCACCCCACCCCCGCACCATCACCCTCCCCCCCCACCCCCGCTTTCCCCCCTTGGTGTCCATACGTTTGTTCTCTACGTCTGTGTCTCTATTTCTGCCTTGCAAACTGGTTCATCTGTACCATTTTTCTAGATTCCACAAATATGCGTTAATATACAATATTTGTTTTTCTTTCTGACTTACTTCACTCTGTATGATAGACTCTCAGTCCATCCAGGTCTCTGCAAATGACCCAATTTCATGCCTTTTTCATGGCTGAGTAATATTCCATTGTATATATGTACCACATCTTCTTTATCCTTTCCTCTGTTTATGGACATTTAGGTTGCTTCCATGTCCTGGCTATTGTAAATAGTGCTGCAATGAACATTGGGGTGCATGAGTCTTTTTAAATTATGGTTTTCTCAGGGTATATGCCCAGTAGCGGGATTGCTGGGTCATATCGTAGTTCTGTTTTTAGTGGGGCTCAGAACCTTCACTCCAGTGGGTGGACTTCTGTGGTATAAGTGTTCTCCAGTTTGTGAGTCACCCACACAGCAGTTATGGGATTTGATTTTATTGTGATTGTGCCCCTCCTACCATCTCACTGCGGCTTCTCCTTTGTCTTTGGATGCGGGGTATCTTTTTGGTGAGTTTCAGTGCCTTCCTGTCGATGATTGTTCAGCAGTTAGTGGTGATTCTGGTGTTCTCGAAAGAGGGAGTGAGCGCACCTCCTTCTACTCCGCCATGTTGAACCAATCTCTCTGTCCTCTTTGTTTTTTTTTTCAAACTCATTCCCTGGAGATTTTTAGTTTGCCCAGCAAGTTTCATCTACATTTCCCAGAGGAAATTAGAGCTTTAATTAAGCTTACAAGGGCCTGCAGTCCTATAAAAACTAAATAATTAAACGGTCTTCAGCACCAGAAGCAGCAAGGATGCAATTTTATGAACACGCACCTGTCCATCTTACAGGACCAACATAAGGTGTGCCTTTCTACTGGAAATACGTTTAACTGGGAAAGGAAGAGAAAAACTAGGAACTACAAGATAATGGCCATCACTAATTGCCAAGATCTTTTAAAGTAAATCTCTTTTATCAGTTGATCACGTTAATCACCCCTTAAAGTTGTCTGGGGCTGACCCTACACAGCTCCGAAGGAAAGAAACACAGACTCCGCATCCCAGCCTATCCCTTGCTGTGACCTCCAACTTCCTTTGTTCTGTCTATGCCCGAATCTCTCCAGAGAGGCTCACGGTTTCCTAACCTCCAACTGACTTTGAACATAGGACTTATGTCCTCCTCTTTCTACAATTTTGGTCTAGTGATTTTAGCGTGAAACGGTCCCCCAGTTTGACCTCTTCCTGCATAAACACATGCTAACTTGTTCCCACCAAAGCACTCCCAGGCATTCACGCTTATTATTCAGAACTCTTTTCCAAAACTCTGAAATATATATGTGCACTCTCACAAAGTCTCTCTGGGGTCTTCCAAAATATGTAGTTGACATACGAATACTGCCTCTGACTTTGGAAAACAGAATTCAGTAACCCATGTCTTCAGTAAGGATTTTCATGACTAGAATCAGGAATATAAGTGGAAGAGGCAGGTCATTTGGCACCAATGCAACTACATCTGTATTTGCATGTATCCATCACCTTAGCCACATGCAGCCCATTCGGATCGTTTGTCTCTGGCACATTTAGTTACTGTCTACCCTTCCCCTAGAACTGATGAGCTGGCCACCTCTTTCATTCCTGAGACAGACACCCAGAAATAATTATTTGGGAGATGCCTGTCCCAGGATTCTGAATTTTAAGGACTATGTACCTCAATTCCATAATACCCTATACAGATTGTGAATACACTGTGGTAGGTTAACCTGTGCAAACGTTTTTTAGAAAAGCAAAAAGATACATGCACCCCTGTGTTCGTTGCAGCACTATTTACAATAGCCAGAACATGGAAACAACCTAAATGTCCAATGACAGACGAAGGGATAAAGAAGATGTGGTACACATATACAGTGGAATATTACTCAGCCATAAAAAGGAACAAAACAGTGCCATTTGCAGAGATGTTCATGGACCTAGAGATTGTCATACAGAGTGAAGTAACTCTGACAGAGAAAAACAAATATTGTGTAATATCGCTTATATGTGGAATCTAGAAAAATGTTACAGATGAACTTATTTGCAGAGCAGAAATAGAGTCACAGATGTAGAGAACAAACTTATGGTTACTGAGGGGGAAAGGGGGGATGGGGTGACTTGGGAGATTGGGATGGACATATACACACTACTATGTATAAAATAGATCACTAATGAGAACCTACTGTGTAGCACAGGGAACTCTACTCAATGCTCTGGGGTGACCTAAATGGGAAGGAAATCCAAAAAAGAGGGGATACATGTATACATAGAGCTGATTCACTTTGCTGTACAGCAGAAACTAACACAACATTGTAAAGCAACTATACTCCAATAAAAAATTTTTTAAAAATAAAAGAGCTGTCAATCAACAAGAACAACAAAAAGTACTATATTGCCTATCACATAAGTACTCAATAAATAATTGTTATTACTATTTTTAAAAACTGAACAATCCAGCAGCAGTATGTACATTTATAATCTTGGTCAACCATCCCCACTATCTAATTCCAGAACATTTTCATGACCCTAAAAGGACACCCCATCCCAATTAGGAGTCATTCCTATTCCTCCCTTCCCCCCCAGCCCTTGGCAACCATTAATCTGCTTTCTGTTTCTCTAGGTTGAACTATTTATATAGGTGGAATCATAGAATATGTGACCTTTTGTGTCTGACATTTCACTTAGCATCATGTTTTCAGGGATTCTTCCATGTTAGAGCAGGTATCTGTCCTTCATTCCTTTTACGGCTGAACAATGTTCCATTGTATGGATACAGCACGATTTGTTTTTCCATTAATCCACTGGTGAACGTCTGTATTGTTTCCACCTTTTTTTCTTTTTTCTTTATTCTTTTTGGCATGTGTCTTTTTTTAATTTTTACTGGAGTCTAGTTGATTTACAATGTTGTGTTAGTTTCAGGTGTACAGCCAAGTGAATCAGTTATACGTATGCATATATCTATTCTTTTTTTAGGTTGTTTTCCCCTATCGGTCATTACAGAGTACTGAGTAGAGTTCCCTGTGCTCTACAGTAGGTTCTTTTTAGTTGTCTGTTTTATCTATATATAGCGGGTCATATATGTCACTCCCAGTCTCCCAGTGTATCCCTTCCCCCGTTTTTTTTCTATTGTGAATAGTACTTCTATGAATATTTGTGTACAGGAATTTGCCTGAGTGGTCCCTACATATCGATCCGGTAGGTGAATAATATCAGTTCATTAGAATGACATTTCCAACAGTGTGTTCATCGAAATATTACACTGGTAAGCTTTCTCCATTGTTAGACACTACTTTTCTTAAATTTAATTTGAAATATGGTCACACTATATCCTCTTCTCTGGGATTTTTGACACACTTTCACTTATAACACATTCTCAGGGTAGGGCATTTTAGAGACAGTCTGCAGAGGAAATGCTGTGACTTTCTCAGAGTGTTGTCTCCCAGACTCATGTGTTCAAAGACTCTGCCACTTTTCTTTTCACTGTAGTTCCTATTAACAGTCTGTTGAATCCAAATTATGATACTTGCAACCCAATACATTGGAGTGAGAAAGCCAATGTTTGTGGGTCCTTCTGAATTACAGTGTGTCCAGTAACTTTCCCAGACAGGGTATAAGATTTCCCTTCCTTAATAGTAAACTTGTCTCTTAATCCTCTGAGTGAATGCGGAAATCATGCAAAAGGCTCTGTCGGTGTTAGAGTCCATGAACTGTGGAATAGCCGTCTCTTCTGACTGTAGGAAACCCAAGAGTAGGAATTTTGAAAAATGAATTGCAGTTAGGGCCCATGCTTAGGTAACTTTCATTGGAAATACTGGTGTATTTCAAATGTTGGAATTAATGTGTCCAGTTGGGAAAGCATGGGAGGGAAGGATGAAGAGAGTGAAGGAAGAAAAGGAGGGGAGAGAGAAAGGAGAAAGGAAAAGGGAGAGAGAATAGATGCATAAATAAGAGACGGAGAAATGCTCGCAGGATGCACCCTCCCCCAGCCCCATCCCTGGTCAGGTCAGCACGCATTTCTGTTGTCTCTCCCTGTGCTGGCTCAGCATGAGGTGCTGAACGGGATGCAGAAGAAAAGGGGATCCTGGTTTCCATGGAGCTTGCAGTGTCTTCCATCTCCTCTTAATGCTCATGACCAGCAGCTGCATGGATCCGGGAGCAGCTCTGATTTACACTCTAGCAAATGGCTCCAAACAATTTTAGCAGCAGAAACATGAATTTAAAATATTTCAAACGAAAGCTTATAGGGCTAAGTAAAGTTAAAATTGCAGTATTGATAGGCTACACATTAAATTACTGAGAAATTTTTTATTTTTTTTTGGAATATAGTTGATCTGTAATGTTGTCTTAGTTTCAGATGTACACCAAAGTGATTCAGTTGAACAGATACATGGATCCACTCCTTCAGATTCTTCTCCCATACAGGTCATTACGGAGTATTGAGTAGAGTTCCCTGTGCTACACAGTAGGTCCTTATTAGTTATCTATTTTATAGATAGTAGTGTGTATATGTCAGTCCCAATCTCCCAATTAATCCCTCCCCCCTCCCTTACACAAAAAGGGATTATTTTAAATAACAAGACACAGTTGCAGTGGGTCGTTAGGGAAGAGATTTACAGGCTTGTAGGAGACAGCTCCCACTTTCCTGGCCTTGGTTGAGAGGGTGGAATGAGGGACTTAAATGCTATTAAGAAATTTTGGCTTAATGATGTGCTTGGAGATCTAATAATGGGAGGTTTTAAAAAGTGCATTCGGTTTCAGTTTGCGGATAACTCCCTAAATATCACTTATGCTGTGAAGTCAACCTGAGTATTTTCTCAACTTTTTTGGGGATTTCTTGATCTCAGGATACATTTAAAAATAAGTGTTGATACATACATATATACATGTGTATGTACGTGTCGTATGCATGTATACGTAATGTATATACAAATAAGTAAATAAATATTCTTCTCTTTTTTTCTCTAACTTTCAAGGTTATCTTTTTGGGAAGAATTCTCAGACTAGACAGATAGATAGATGAGGTTATATCAAATGACCCATAAATGCCAAGAAAACTTTCTTCCTGAGACCTGGCAGGATGCTAATGAGAAGGGGCTGTATTTATATCCCTCATCTATTAATGAGACCCCATTGATTAAGGATACCCTGGCACCTACTCTCTTCCTTCCCCCTGGAAGCTGGTGTTACATTGGCAGGGAGACACCCATCTTCTCTGTCTAAAACCTCTCAGGCGCTACCAGCAGCTTCCTCCCGAAATAAAACAATGCTCTTTGTCACGTCACGGCTGGTGTGGATTCCTCTCCCGTGTAGATTCTACCCAGAGAGGTAGGCAGGTACACAGGGATGCGGCGTCAGATTCGGCACGTAGGTAGATGAGTGTAAATAAAAGCCCTGGGCAGGTATGAAAGTGCATGCTGCAGAGATCAGCCTGCATGCAACACACAGGGGATCGTGATTCTCTGGGCATTGAGAAAGGTATGACCAAATCGTCTTTGCGTCGGTGTGCAAAGGAAACCATCATCTGTGTGGATCCTTGCCCTCATGGCTCAACGGACCCAAAGCTGATAGTTCAAAAGGACAGTTGGGGGTTCAGTGAGGACCCCAGAGCAAGGGGGGGGTGATCAGGTTGCCTGGAGCTGACTGCACGTTAGTTTTTGATTCATCTTGGGGCAAAACACTCTGAAATAAAAACGTTGATGAAAGAAAATGTGACCATGCGACAGTTGCATAAGAGAAAGCATAGCCCGGTTTGCCAATATTCAGTTCAACAAGAAAAGAAGGAAACACATCACTCCTTACAAACATTTGCAGGGCTACTTACGTGGAGCAAGTTTTGTTTTATGTAACCACAGGAGGGAGAATTAACACTAGCCCAGAAATAAATAAACAAACATGTATAATCCCAGAGAAGCATAAACACTGAGATAAAAAAACAATGTCGTAACTATGTTGTAATTATTTTTTAAAAAAGACCCTCATTACAAGTCAGAAATAGAAAAACAAATACCGTGTATTGATACATATATGTGGAATCTAGAAAAATGGTACAGTTGAACTTATGAACTCATTTGCAAAGCAGAAATAGAGACACAGACGTAGAGAACAAAAGTATGGATACCAAGGTGGGGAAGGGAGGGGGGTGGGATAAATTGGGAGTTTGGGATGGACATACATACACTACTATGTATAAAATAGCCAACTAATGAGAACCGACTGTAAAAAAAAAAAAATGTTTTTAAATAAAAATTTAAAAGACCCTCGTTCCAAATGGTAAGCATTACCCCCTGATTTTATATTGTGTATATTAACAAGGATTTCTTATTCTCATTGGCTGGCTTTATAAGAAAATATTAAGAATGCAGCCAAACAAGACAAAGACGATGGGCTGTGCCAGTAGCTTGCGATGTCCTTCAGAGGATTTGAGCAGCGAAGAGACAGACCCCTGAGGTAGCCACTCTTCAAGGAAAATATATAAGTCCTTGAGTCCAAATGGGAAAGAATTGGGGGGCTGGATATCAAGCAGTACAGGAAGGTTTGCTTAACTGCAATATGGTTTGGGTCATATGGAGTCCATGAATTAGTCCAAGGACCATTCTAGAGTTTTTAAAAAACACAATATATGCAGCAAAAGAGCAAGCCAAAAAGATCTACACAGAGTGGAATAACCAATTTCGACTCCATAGAACTTTCGGGAGAATCTTAGGTCTCTTCTGAAAACTGTGGCGTAAATAATGGGGCACCCAGACATTCCGTGGTGCTAAGGTCTGCATCTGGAATTTATAAGTTCCAACTTTGCAGAAGATACTAGCATGCTTTCAGTCCCACAACAATAAGATCTGATCCAAAACGATATTCTCTTTGGAACCATCCTCCTGCCATCTTCCTGAAGTTTTCAGTTTTGAACATTTTGCTCAAAAGATATTATACAGAGCCATTTTTCATAGAAATATTTCCATAATCTCCTTTTAATTTGCATAAAATCTAAACAGTCCTCCAGTGTCTGTACACGTGTCATGTTCTAAAGTATCTTATTTTTTGTTTGTATACTATATACTATATACTGTATACTATACTATATACTATACTATGCTATGTTTCTGAGAAACTTTCCCCGTCTAATAAAATTGAGACACACACACAAAATACAGTGAATCAAAGAGGGGGGTGGGATAAATTGGGAGTTTGGGATGGACATACATACACTACTATGTATAAAATAGCCAACTAATGAGAACCGACTGTAAAAAAAAAAAAATGTTTTTAAATAAAAATTTAAAAGACCCTCGTTCCAAATGGTAAGCATTACCCCCTGATTTTATATTGTGTATATTAACAAGGATTTCTTATTCTCATTGGCTGGCTTTATAAGAAAATATTAAGAATGCAGCCAAACAAGACAAAGACGATGGGCTGTGCCAGTAGCTTGCGATGTCCTTCAGAGGATTTGAGCAGCGAAGAGACAGACCCCTGAGGTAGCCACTCTTCAAGGAAAATATATAAGTCCTTGAGTCCAAATGGGAAAGAATTGGGGGGCTGGATATCAAGCAGTACAGGAAGGTTTGCTTAACTGCAATATGGTTTGGGTCATATGGAGTCCATGAATTAGTCCAAGGACCATTCTAGAGTTTTTAAAAAACACAATATATGCAGCAAAAGAGCAAGCCAAAAAGATCTACACAGAGTGGAATAACCAATTTCGACTCCATAGAACTTTCGGGAGAATCTTAGGTCTCTTCTGAAAACTGTGGCGTAAATAATGGGGCACCCAGACATTCCGTGGTGCTAAGGTCTGCATCTGGAATTTATAAGTTCCAACTTTGCAGAAGATACTAGCATGCTTTCAGTCCCACAACAATAAGATCTGATCCAAAACGATATTCTCTTTGGAACCATCCTCCTGCCATCTTCCTGAAGTTTTCAGTTTTGAACATTTTGCTCAAAAGATATTATACAGAGCCATTTTTCATAGAAATATTTCCATAATCTCCTTTTAATTTGCATAAAATCTAAACAGTCCTCCAGTGTCTGTACACGTGTCATGTTCTAAAGTATCTTATTTTTTGTTTGTATACTATATACTATATACTGTATACTATACTATATACTATACTATGCTATGTTTCTGAGAAACTTTCCCCGTCTAATAAAATTGAGACACACACACAAAATACAGTGAATCAAAACCACTTAGTACAGAAGGCCTCCACTGATCATACAAAGAGCTTCACCTGAAATGTCATGGTGGTACCTATAGCTTTAATAACTGCCACTAGCAGTCGTGTAATTATTCCTGCAGAGAGTTGCAGTTCAAACGCTAAAGATGTTCTGAAACACTTAAAATGTTCAGTCTTCACGGTAATTTTCCATCGCACAAGTAAAAGGCCCATTTTTGGCACAGGCGTGGGGACGTGCTTCCGCCACCTCACGCCGGATGCAGGTGGGTACAGCCCTCCCATTTATCCCGACAGACCCCTTGAGCTCCTCAGTCAGGTCAGATCTTTCCTGACCTTTCAGTTGAGCACCACTTCCACACCTGGCTTCTTTTAGTTTTACGTGGTCAACAGTCTAGGAAGCCAGCGTTCAAAAGTATATTGCAGACGGTCCCCATACGTTCCATGGTAGAGCTAAGATGACTCCAGTCCCTTCCCTGGGCCCAAGGGATGTCGCCTTCATCTGGTCTTGAATTGTCCTTTCGGGGGAAAAAAAGAAATGTCCCGGCACCAAATCACCACGTTGATCCACGGCAGCCTGAAACTTGTGAGAGAACGAAACAAAACACGATAAAACCACCACACAGAACACCATATACCCACCGTCGCCTGGACACCCATGCTTGTCGTTGGAGAACAAACACTTCTCCGATCCCTGGATGTCTATATATATATACAGAGCTGAGTGGCTGCTTTGTGAACTAGTCAAAAACTTGAACTCCAATTCCGATATATTCTGATTCTGTCTCTGACTAGATGTAGGCTCTAGGGAAAGGGTTTTTTAAAAAAATTTTTATTGGAGTAGAGTTGATTTACAGTGTTGTGTTACTTTCAGGAATACAGCCAAGTGAATCAGTGATACATATACATATATCCACTATTTTTTAGATTCCTTTTCCAAATAAGCCATGACAAGAGTATTGAGTAGAGTTCCCTGTGCTACACAGTAGGTCCTTATTAGTTATTTATTTTATATATAGTAGTGTCTAATAGTGTCGCAGTCTTCCAGTTTATCCCTCCACCCTTTACCCCGCCCCCCCCCACCGGTAACCATACAGTTCTTTTAGGGAAAATTTTTTCATATCTTGATAACCAATTTTCCTATCAGGTAGAAATAATGTCAGGACTTGTAGTACCATTAATAAGAGTACAGAACATTTATCACCACACTGTCTTAGATGGTGTTTCTGCAGCTATCATTACATTTTAGGGAGATCTTAGCCAGTTGAAATACAGGATAGAATTTTTAAATTGTAAAGGAGTTAAAGAGTGCAGATGAACGGCTTGAATTAGCCAGCACGCCCAGTGCCTCCTCATGATAATTGTTTAGGAAATCTGATGCCAGCCAGTCAGGGCTGACAGGAACAATTAAGTAAATATAAAAGTCGAATTTACCTCAGGCTCAAGGGGACCAAGAGATCAAAGACACCACGCTAATCTCCATTCTTTTGAAACCAGGCTCAAGCAGCCTTTTGACGAAACAATAATTAAGTCTGAAAAGAGCACAGGACTGCTTTGTCTGCTCCAAAGACAAGGTTCCCCTTCCCACTGGCTGAGCAGGGTCACATTTCTGCACCTGGTGCACAGGTTCAAACAATAAATGAAAAAGAAACCCGTCTCGCCGAGCCGTGAGAAGAGGTCGTTCTTCAGATGGGAGGGGAACGTCTGTCTTCAGTATCGTAGTTGGAATCAGTTTACAGAAATAGCATCACAGGTTCCTGGGAAGCTCTGAAAGGGAGGAAAGAGAAAGGATGCAATTGTGTAGGTGGAGGTCAGATCTCTCTTTACAGGGCAAAGAGCACGGTCACATGCCACGGACTCAACGCAGCACCTGCTGCCTTGAAAGTTCATAAACGTGCCTTGAGCAAGCCTGGGGACACAGAGGTGGGCATGGACCAGTCAGAGAGGGCAGGATGCTCAGACATCAGACAGAGGGGTATAGAGAGGGAGCAAAGGGCCGTTGACCACTGCATGGTGCTCCTAACATCTAACCTCGGAAACTCACCTGCAGTGGCAGCAGCTGCCTCGGAGGATCTGCCCCCTAGGCCGAATCAGCCCCGACTAAGGAGTTGTGTGTCCGCAGCGCTAGCTGATAACGCACAGCTATGTCAGGACCGGGCCCCCATCCTGCAGTTAGCCAGGTATCAGTCAGTGGGTGAGGATGGAGGCTACCTGGGATGCTCCTCCCTCTCCTACACACCTGGAGGATGCCCTTGTTGCTTCCTGTGGCCACAGAAGACAAGTAATACACCAAGAGGACACCTTGCTGTGTCTCTGAATTTCAGAACCAGGGAAACAAAACGGACTCTGCCTGACTCCCCGTCACTCCTTGTACAAGTCCTAGCAAGGGGGACTTCCCTGACGGTCCAGCGGTTGAGACTTCGCCTTCCAATGCCAGGGGGTGCCGGTTCGATCCCTGGTGGCGGAGCTAAGATCCCGGCCAAAAAAATACAGAACGTTAAGCAGAAGCAATATTGTAACAAATTCAATAGAGACGTTAAAAAAAAAAAATGGTCCACATCAAAAAAAAAAATCTTACAATAAAAAGTCATTGCAAGGCTGGGACTACCCTGGCAGTTAAGTGGTTGAGACTCCATGCTTGCAATGCAGGGGCCGCGGGTTTGATCCCTGGCCAGGGAACTAAAATCCCACGTGCCTCGCAGTACGGCCAAAACTTTAAAAAAAAAAAAGTCATAGCAAGGCAAAAACACAGAGGCCACACAAATAAACAAATGTGTCAGTAAATACGTGAAAAGACACACAGCCTTCTTTAATAATGAAAGGGAATTAAATCTAAGCCAGGATTTACCATTTTTACCGCTGTGGCCGAAAAAAGAAAAAAGAAAAATTGGAAGAGACTAACGGGCTTTTCTGGCAAGGAGGTGGAGAAATGAGGAGTCTGATACCGTTGGCTTCATATGTTTTTAATGGAAATTTGGCGTTATCTGTTACAGGTTACCATGCCTAAGCTCTGACCCAGCAATTCAGCTTCTAAGAGTCACTCTGCAAAATCAGGAGAGTAAGTGTTAGGTCATAACATACAGACAAGGTAAGGTGGTAACACGTATGACGCCTAACACATAGGGAAACCCAGGAAGTGTCTGTCCTTTTTTTCCCGTTTGCCCTTTTCTCTCAATCTCTGTGATTCTTATTTCAGTAGGGTCAAGCTGAGCAGTATGACTTCCACAGAGGGCCCATCAAATACTTCAGGGTCCAGGGAGGCCATGAACACATCATAGGGTATATAAATACTTCTTGTTCCGTCGCGGGACGTCTGGTTAACACTCATACCCATACGTGCAGAAAAGATGATCAAATACACAGCATCGCATGGCACACGTTTGGTGTATCCGCATCCTTCCCGAGTTCATCTGTCGCTCATAAACGTATTCACCTCTCTTTCATCTTTCTCATTTATTTAATTCCTCTTTCTAGGCCCTACCCCCCAAATTACCTGCTTTGAAAAGAGGTCTGAGAATCATTGACTTTTTTATTTTTATTTTATTTTTTTGGCCGCAGCATGCGGCATGCGGGATCTTAGTTCCGGGACCAGGGATCGAACCTGTGCCTCCTACGGTGGAAGCGCAGAATCTTAACCACTGGACCTCCAGGGAAGTCCCTGAGATTCATTGGCTTTAAAATGTCCTCTCTTTAGAGCTGTCCATTTCTGTGGGACTTTTATATATTTTTTTAATAAAGCAAATCTTATTTTTAATCAATAAATAAAGTAGAATTTTCATTTAATTTTGTAATTAAGCAAAGCTGCTAAAGATATTAAGACTCGAGCCTCTATATTTGAAAGGTAGCCATTTTTTGGTACCATCCTTTGGAAAGGTCCAATTAATTTATTTATCCAACTTTTTCGTGGTTTGGAGACCTTGACACTGAAAGAAAGAATATTCCCTGATATTCATGCTTTCTCCCTCCTTTAAAACAATAATGACTCATTGACCTTTCTAAACAGCTACATTTTGATTGTTCTAATATATTTCAAAGAGGCAGTTTTGTGGCAAACAACAGACTCCCTGTAACAGCCGACCTCCAGGACGTTTTTTGAATGTCTTGGTCTCATGTTGGGAATAAATGAAACGTCCAGGCAGGCGGATGAAAAGGTCAGAAAAGCACATCCTAGGGACTTCCCTGGCGGTCCAGTGGTTAGGACTCTGCACTTCCACTGCAGGGGGCGTGGGTTCAATCTCTGGTTGGGGAACTCAGATCCCACACGCCATGTGGCAAAAAAAAAAAAAAAAAAAAAAGAAAGAAAGAAAGAAAGCACATCATGATAGGACAAGTGCCAAGGGTCTGTAGCCTTTCTCTGAGATCTTTAATGAAATTTCGGTTTTGTTTTAAATTAATTAATTAATTTCTTTTTGGCTGCATTGGGTCTTCATTGCAGTGCCTGGGTTTCTCATTGCGGTGGCTTCTCTTGTTGCAGAGCACGGGCTCTAGGCATGCGGGCTTCAGTAGTTGTGGCACGTGGGCTCAGTAGCTGTGGCTCACAGGCTCTAGAGCGCATGCAAGCAATTGGGGACTGCAATTAGGCATGGCACTGGGGCAGATTCCTCCTTCAGATACTGTTATTCACGGACACTGGTGATGTGATCATGAGGATGTGGGTGCCTGGGAAATGGGAGGAGAAATTCACCCAGAGAGCTATGCACTGTGTTCTCACTCTGGGAACCACGCAAAACGAGACAGCCGAACACGGACTGTATTCATCCCCTGGGGCAGCTGCAGCAAAAGCACCATGAAATGAGTGGCTAAAAACAACAGGCATCTATCTTCCTCCATCCTGGAGACCAGACGTCTGAGGTCAAGGTGTCCCAGGGCCGCGCTCACTCCAGAGGCTCCAGGGGAGGGTCCTTCCCGCCTCTTCCAGCTTCCGGGGGCTCCAGGCGTCCCTGGGCTTGTGGCCGCCTCCCTCCCGTCTCTGCCTCTGTCTTCCCGGGGCTTCTCCTCTGTGTCTGTGTCTCTCCTCTCCTGTCTCTTAGAAGGACCCTGTCATTGGATGCAGGGCCGCCCTCATCCAGGAGGACCTCATCTCAGACCCTTCACTTCATCTCATCTGCAAAGACCCTTTGTCCAAATAAGCTCCCTTTCCCAGGTTGCAGGATATGGATCTCTTTGGGGGTGCCATCATTCAACGCACTCTGTGGACCAAGGGGACCTAGATTTCTAGAACTTTCTCTGTCTTTAACTTCCTCTGTGGTCTTGGGCTCACCACGCTATGCTTCATCGAATTCTCTAAAATATGAGGCTCAAACTAACCAAAGTACCCTGTTTTTTCCAGCTCCCAGATTTAGTTCGTTTTCTGTCTTCCCATGACCTTCATAGTTTTATGATTGGAGTGACCATCTAAAAAATGGTCACTGAGAGTCATTTATTACAAATCTAACCGGGCGATTGTTAGATGTCACACCTATTCAGGTGGGAATTCATAGACATAGGACCGTTCATCAACACAAGTTCATCTAATTTAAAGCAGATATCAATTATTTCAAGGCAATAACTTTAGATTCCTGGAAAGATAAATTAATCCATAATACATGTAGAGCTTTGGATCCGCCTACGCATTGACTTGTGCTATGTGAAACCTCTTTTCCAGTTCATCCATCTGTGTAATGGAGCCAACTCTCTTAGGTTCTGAATAGAATTTTCTAAGGAGCAAGATGGAAGGTTCTTGGTAAAGCAAAGTATTGTCTACACGTATGTGTAATGTCTGCATGTTTGCATTTGAGATGCTAATTTTATGCAGCAGCTAGAGTGGCTGGGGTAGGGGCTTGGGGGTTCAGATTGAGCATGATTTCTATGCGTGTCTGTGAGAGTGTCTCCCGATATGAGTAGCATTTGAACTAGACTGAGTAAGCAGGTTGCCCTCCCTAACGTGGTGGGTAGGCCTCGTCTAATCAGTTGAGAGCCCGAATCGAACCAAAAGTGGAGGAGGGGAGTATTCACCCATTATTTTCTGTATCAACTGTTGAGCTGAGACATCTTATCCCATCTTCTCCTGACCTCATGCTGGGCTTTACACCCTCAGGTGCCCTAGTTCTCATGGCTTTGGATTCAGATTGAATTGTACCTGGCTTTCTTGGGTCTCCAGCTTATAGAGGGTAGACTGTGGAACTTCTCAGCCTCCAGAACTGCATAAGCCAATTCCTCATACTAAATCTCTCCCTCTCTCTCTCCCCACCCAGCTCATGTATATATCCTTACTATTATAAATAATGTCCTATAGTGTACTTTTCAGTCAACACATCACATACTCATCCACCTTACTGTTATAATCCTTACTAATATCTTTACTATTATAAACAACGTCCTAGAGTATATTTTTCAAATACATCCCATACTCATAAACCTTACTATTATAAATCCTTACTATTATATGTATATACACATATATGCATATACTTACTATTATATTGTCCTATAGTATACCTTTCAGTCAACACATCCCATACTCATAAACCTTATGTCCACAGCTGTCCTAAATTGGGGGCATTTAGAGTTCCTCCTAGAATTCCTCTCTTTATACTCAAGTCCACCCTAGCACACACCTTCTCTAGCAACTTGATGGTGGGCACCTTTGTGCTTCATTTTCCTCTGTGTGTCCTGCACTGCATTCCCGTTTTAACTCTACCCTGTGCCAGGACATAGTTTCTAGTCTTTCCCTCAGATCTTTGCTGCAAACCTCAGACCACATCAGCCTCTTCCTCCTTCAGATTCTTATAATACTTTTATCTGCACCATTAAATTGGCACGTCAATACATTTTGAGTTGCTCAGTAATTTAAGCAAGTCTTGTGTATATCCTCTACACTTTTTGAAGGGAAGAATCAAAATCTTATTCTGTCAGAGTACTGAGGCTACAGTGAAACTCAATATGGAACTTGGAAGTCTAACCCAATGGCAGTTAGGTCTGAAAAATAATCAGTAAAATGGCAAACTATCCTGATATTTAAAATTTAACCCTCTGTCATTCTGTGTCATGCATGCTTTGTGACTCAGTTGGAAATAGTCCCATGGGAAATTAACTAAGCCTGTTTATTATGAAATTTCAGACTTGGAAAACCCATAGTTATATTTTTCATGCTATTAAATGTCTGTAGTCAAAGTTCTGCCTGTTTACATGAATAAACTATTCCTTACAATTACAAAAGGGTCTACTTCGTTATTCTATTACCATCCCTATTTCTTCCATGATAAATTATATTTTCAAAATTCTTACATCCCTCATCACATATGTTTGATTATTTTTTCAAAGTTAGAGAGTAGAGCTTCCCAAATCTTATGTAATTAACCCAGAATCTAACAGAATATCCTACTGGAGATGGGAACATAAACGTTGTATTCAAATCACTAAGTGTTATTTCCTGTAACAACCATTCAACTGGAAAGGAAACTAAAAATGTCCTATACAAACTCATTGTCCTGAAATTTAGGTTCAACATCCAAGAAACTTTAAGGTGATTCATACTCAAAGAAATGATATTCAAACAGATATCTTATTCATTCAACATTTGTGGAATCCTTAAAATGAGTGAGACATGAGATTCTTTTCAATTATGGGAAGCAGCTGAAAGGGTACCCGATAATCTCAGCTCTAGGGCTTAACTTGTCATTAGAATAGGCATTCAGAAATCAGAACAAAGATTTTTGGGTGGATAATTGTTCCAGAATTATCATGTAAAATGAAGCAAAAAATACAGGTAGGATCATATAGAGAGAAGGAAAGGAGACAGGTAAAATTAGTTGTCAGAATATAATAATACCTACCTTAAAAAGCATGCTGTACAGCCATAGATTTGAGAATAGTCTGGTAGGTTGTTAGATATCTACCTGAGTGGAAAAATGATAAAGAATGGGCTATTTATATTAAATTAACTGAACTACAATGATGTGATATTTTTTAAAAATTTATTTTATTGAAGCATAGTTGATTTGCAGTGTTGTGTTAACTTCTGCTCTACAGTAAAGTGATTCAGTTATACATACATACACATTCTTTTTCATCTTCTTTTCCATGATGGTTTATCACAGGATATTGAATAGAGTTCCCTGAGCTCTACAGTAGGACCTTGTTGTTGATCCATCCTATATGTCATAGTTTGTGTCTGCTAATCCCAAACTCCCAGCCCTTCCCTCCCCCACCTCCCCTCCCCCTTGGCAACCACAAGTCTGTTCTCTATGTCTGTGAGTCTGTTTCTGTTTCATAAATAAGTTCATTTGTATCATTTTTTTTCAATTCCACATGTAAATGATATATGGTATTTGTCCTTCTCTGTCCGAGTTACTTCGTGTGATCATCTCTAGGTCCATCCATGTTACTGCAAATGGCATTATTTCCTTCTTTTTTATGGCTGGGTATGTGCCGTTGTATATATGTACCACATCTCCTCTAACCAAGAAATGTGCTTTTCTCATTCTGTCACACGTGATTATCTGGAAGATTTGCCATAAAATTGCTCCCGTGCCCCGTGGTTCACGTTACACTGACGTATGTGGTTGAGTACCGATTGTGTTCTCAGGGAGACCTAATAATATGCTCTCCACACCAGGTGCCTTAGGAGTGACAGGAAGGACAGTTGGTAATTAATACAGAGCAGAGATTCATCTAGGACAATTTGGAGCCCAGTCGTTGGTGAAGCGCTGGCTGGACAGGGTTGAAGAGTGAATGAGGTTGAAGGAACCTGCATCAGGGACCATGTGAGACCCTGTGTAGACCTGTGAATCTGAAGAGGACCAGGGGATCACAGAGACTTACTGCACCTTCATCGCAAAGGGATGTTCAAGCCCAGGTTGTGACCGTTTCCTTCCAGCTCAAAGCATCCAGGCTTAGGGCTGAACTTTGGAAAACTTTGGGGTCCAGGGGTTTCACCTAAAGCACTGAACTCCTGTGTTTTCTTCATGTCTTATTGCAGGTATATATTTTTATGTTGTATAAATGCTCCATATCTTGATTTCCATTATTCAGTTATTTGGTTATCTAAGGGAATGCCCTTGTTATGCTGACGGTTATGAAATATTTAGGATTTTTTTTAGAATATGAAGTATTTAGGAGTAAAGGAACATAATTCTTCAATGTACACGGCGGTTCAGAAGAAGAAATTGTGTGTGTGTGTGTGTGTGTGTGTGTGTGTGTGTACATACAAAGAGAGGAGGGGGGATTATAAAACAATTAGGACAAAATGTAGATAATTGCTAAGTATGCATAGAAGCATATATGATTCCCCTATTCTGTTCTTGAAATTCTTATAATAAGTTTCAAATTAAATGCAGATAAACAGTGATAAGCACAACAGAAAAACTCACAGAATATTTTGTACAAGCCAACAAATGTACGTTTCAGTACATTTTATTTATCGGGAATGCTCATGTTGGGTTGACTTGACGTCTAGAAACATTGTATACTCCGAGAATCTAAAATTCTCTGAGCATCATTCACCCAATAAGCCAACCAGTGCTTTAATATGTACCCCTAGTGGTGCCTTCATCTTTCAACTTTCAGGAAGAAGTTTTAGAGAAGCGTAGAGGTTTAACTCTCAAGAATATTTAGGGTAAGTGAACACAAACTATGGCTCTTAAAATTGGCCATATGCATCTGGGTAATTCAGAATTTTAAAAAGGGGACAGGAATATGAAAAGAGCTCTATTAAACTGACTGTTAATAATAAATGTTGTTCTACTAAAGAGAGAAGTTTCGTTATGTTTTTATCACAACCATTTAAACAGAAATCATTTGAAATAGAAATTTCTAATTTCCCCAAGGTTCAGTTTTCTAATTTTTTTGTCCCCATGTGAAATAGCCTTCTGCCTTTTCTCCCTCTTTCAATTCCATGAGTAGAAGTAACCGCTGTAATCCAGATAAAGTTACGGTGCCTACATAATGAGCTTTTAGCTTTTACCATACAGCAAATAATATAGCCTATGGCCCATTCCCTTTTTTCCAAATGGAGTTAATTTTTTTTAAAGCAGTCAGAACGAATTTCCAGAGAAAATTTCAAAGAGCACTTCAGGGCATTATAAAGTAAAATTCTGAAACCCGTTCCTACGTTCAGAAGAGACTAGGCATTTTTAATACAACGAATCTTGCTGTCTTACTTCTTGCAATGTCCAGGTTGCCTTTGAAAAAAAAAAAAAAGAAAGAAAACGCTTTTGATATTGAAGTGTCTAAATTCCAGTAAAGGGAGTACACACTGCCAAATTTTTGCTGTTTAGAGACCATGATTTTGTACAGGGCTTCAGCCTCTAGAAAAAGTCAGATGTTATGCCCTTTCTCACCTATCAAACTTTAGAAATTAGCCTTTCTGGTCATTTCCCAATATATCTGTCCAAGTTGTCACTGATAAAAAGTCCATCAGACTTTGAAACTTGACCCTGGGTCCTGGAATAACAGGGCGAACCCAAGCATAATATTAATAACCAGACAGAAGCTCCATATGAGACGGAAAATCTCCACAACTCTTTCCTTCTCAATGCACTGGCATCACCTAGAGACAGAATATCTTTGAGGCTGACATCTGTGCTCAGGCTTACTTTTTCTTTCTAATTCTCTAGGAGCTCTTGTAGAAGAACCCCGTGGAGCCCACATATATATTTTTTCAACCTGTATGTAAAATTTAGGCAATTTGAATTGAGCAAATGTGAGGTGCCGTTTATATACCCAGAACAATGGAAGGGGGGGTCCAAAAGTTAGAATCTGAGTCCCTGGGGATGGTGTCTCTGTGGTAGGTCTCCTTCAACCCCTGAAGCCAAGTACGGATGTGGGTTGTTACCTTGGAGCATCTGTGGAGGCTGTTCTGCTTATTAAAGATAAAACACAGTATCCTAAACGGGAACGTGCTTGCTTCTTCAGCAGGGTCAGATCCAGGACCAAATCCCACAATTAGGAAAGGGCTAGAAGCCACCACCAGTTCTAGTCAGTATTAGACCAGTAAGAGAAACAGAACTTGTTTCTAAGAGAGATGGAGTAAAAGATGCTTTTGTTCCCTCCAAGGTATGGGAAGGTCCCGACACGCAAAGTGTTTGCAGCCCCTCTAAAGGCGGTTGCTCATGTATAACCTTCAATGACACTAAAGAAACCACATCTTCCAGTTCCTCTAAGGACATGACATTGAATTCAAACTCATCAAGATTAGCGGTAAAGAAGGAAACACCTGCAAAACCTGACGCGCAGTTTGGGAAGGTGAGAAAAAGGACATTTCTAGGGTTAATTGAGCAAGAAACTACAAGCCAGATGAGAAGACATCATCTTTATGAGGGAAAGGGTGTGGAAGACACAGGACAATCCCTTTACTAGAATTATATAGACAGCGAATACAACTCTCTTTTTATTTGGCTCTGGAGACTGTCAGAACATTATTTTCTTGAATTCTCAGCTTTTAAAAAAAATGGAAATTGAAGCTCCCTCAGAGGTATTAATATTCAACTGTATGAAATATACACAACATGTGCTGCTTCTCTATTTGCAAGATCTGAATTAAAATTCCTTTTAATATTCTTGGAAGACTACTGAGAAGGAGTGTGTAGGGTTTACTGAAAGTGAGGTTTTATGAAGTGCTTCAGAATTTCAGTCCCCATGGAAAATGGAGGCTTCGTACTAGTTATTACTCCCTTTTTAATCTGGGGAATCATGCTATCTGCTAGGAAAAGACAAGGGAGAAGAAAACGGCATCCGGTACCCTGCCAGGACCCCTTCCAGCATCCTTGTCTTAGCTCCCTTGGAATTAGGGTAAATCCAACCTCCTGGGTCCTAGTCACAAGGAGCTTTAGAGAGTTCAAAGCCTGAAACCCCAAGCTTATGGAGAATTTGAGACGGCATGTAAAAACCTCTTTACAAGCCATTTTACCAGCGATTTCATTTTGTGCTGGGGGTGGGAGCTGTTTTCCGAGAGTCACGCAAATGCCGATTTAAACTCGGAAGCATCCAGATCGTGTCGGTTGCAACCCTAGTGGTTTAAACCAGGGTAGTTGGTGTGAGAATTTGAACCCAACACAGGTGGATCGGACAGAGCGCTGAGGGGTTTGGGGGCAGCGAAGCTGTCCTTTCGAAGTGTGTGTTCTGGCCATTATCCTAAGTTCATCATCTCATCACCTCAGCTCTTCAACCCACTTCCAAAATCAGATTACCCAGGAGTCCCGGCGGCCCTCCGTGCACCCCACGCGAGGTCTCCGGGTTGGACCTTCTCCTCCAGGTGTGTTCAGTGCTTCAACCTCCCTGGGGCTCAGAGCTCCTTCTAGAAAAGTCACCAGCTGCCAAGCATGCCCCCCTCAGCCAGCCCAAGAGCCCTTGCCAAGTCATGCACCACCCTGTGGTGGTGAGAAGATCGACAGCAAAGCGGGTAACCCTTTGCTACGTGCTTTTTAACCTACTGCCTTGAAGCAGACCTGTCCCCAGCTCTGTACTTATCACCCGTCAACCTTTGAACACATCACTGTCTCTTAGAAATGCATCATCCCATCTGGCCTTTGTAACCCCAGACGTGTGCTATCGCGAGGCCCATGTGCAGAGAAGAATGAACACAGCAGACTGGACGCGGCTCTCCTTAGCAAGGCCAGCTTGCAAGGTTGGCGACTGACCAGTGTCTTCATCAGCTTGGGCTGGCTCTGTGTTCCACTTGGGGGGGGACGATGTATCAAAACAACTCTTCTTGAGAAGGCAGATGTGATTACTGATGTGAGGGACACTTGCTTCCCACTGTGGAATGAGCATATTCACAGGATGTAGGTAATAGAGAGATGATGGATAGATGTAGATGGATGGATAGATAGATAGATGGATAGGTAGATACGTGATGGATGGATGGATAGATAGATGATAGGCAGGCAGGCAGACAGACAGATTGATAGATATAGATGATAGATAGGTGATGGATGGATGGATAGAGACATGATAGATAGATAGATAGATAGATAGATAGATAGATAGATAGATAGATGAGAAAGGCAGCTGAGAGAGAGAAAACTCCATCTAGAATTGTGCCGTACATCAGCTGAGGAAATACCAGTTCAAACTATGGCAGGAACATACTTGTTGCAAAGCAGGTTAAATCAACATTTTATCTATAACCTACCTTTCCTCTTCCTACTTCTCATATAACCCTATTAACTTGGTGAACCCCATTGGTAATCCATGGCTGTTTGTGAGGAGTAAACCTACCGTACGCAAAACCTCACTCTTTTAACTGTGCTGGTGGTACGCGTTGAGAATTTATCCTAAATAAACAAGGACTCAGGACACTCTTCCCTCTAAGAGGTGACTCCATTCTGCAAGATAGTAGGTGTTTCTTCTTTTGAACTGTTCTCTGCTGTGCATCTTTGCCGCAAGGGAGCTCCAAGCGATGACACTATAAGGTCAAGAGAGTTAGAGAGGGCAGCACTGCCTTAGTAAAGCTTTAAAATGTAACAGCTAGTCACAGATGCCATGTAACAAACATCCTCCAAACAGTTTCCAAGACATTCTTTGCAGCCTTGGAGTCTATTCATCTTATAGTGTTTACATGAGAGCCTGCCTCCTAGTGTACTGGACTATCCTCCATGAAAAATTGCAAAATGACCCATTTCTTAAGTATCAAGCATGTTCTGTCAGTTGCTGCTCTGAGGGGGAAAAGGGAGATGTGCAAAGAATCTCAAGCAGGGACTAGAAAACATATTTGCTCACTCAGGTTCACAGCAGCATTATTCACAGTAGCCAAAATGTGGAAGCAACACAAGCGTCCGTGGCTGGATGGGTGGATAAACCAAATGGGGTCCATCCACACAATGGAACATTACTCAGTCCAGAAAAGGAGAAAAGCTCTGACATAGGCTACAGTGTGGATGGACCTTGAACGCATCATGCTGAGTGAAATGAACCAGACCCAAAAGGACCAACATTGTGTGACTCCACTCCTAGGAGGTCCCTAGAGGAGTACAGATCCATAGAGATGGAAAGTAGGATGGTGGGTGCCTTAGGGGCATGGAAAGTGAGTGTTTCATGAGGACAGAGCTTTGGTTTTGCCCGATGAAAAACTCTGGAGAGGAGTCACTCTGGTGACGGGCTACCCAAGGATGTGAATGTACTTCATGCCACTTAAAAGTGGTAAACATAGTGCATTTTATGTGATGCATATTTTACCACCAAACAAAGAAAAATCTTTTTAGAAAAGAGAGATTTGCATCCACTCGTGCTTTCAGGCCAACAGTGAGTGACCTTGAACCTTTCAGGAATCATTACTCCCCTGATAAAGTGCTAAAGTGTGGGTGTCAGAAGACGTTCTGTGGAGGCTTTGTAAACTTCTAAACTACTTAGAGATAGTGGAGAAGCATGACGTCGATACAGAGTAGCTTCATTATCTTTAAAGCCTGTGCTTGAAGTTTCCTCTTGTTTTCCTGCCACACCCTTGGGCTTGCATTTAAATATGAATGCGCAAAGCTTTTACCGTTGCTAAATGCTAAGGTTCCCCCCACCCCAGAAATGCACCTGTTAGCCAGTTGCTGTGGTGGAAATTTCATGTCTGCACACAACTTATTTTAATGCCAGGAAATGGGAGGGTCCTTAAAAGCAATAATGAAGCAGCAGTCTACATTTTTATATTTACAGAAATAAATGTCTCAAATCCCTTGACATGCATCCGTTTTGCTCTGTCACTTAAAAGATGCCAAGATGCTGTGTAGCTTTTACCTCCATGCCTGTACAAAGAAGACTTCAACTGTCTATTATTTCTTTGACACTCCTGGCTTCTTAAATCATGAATATGTTTTATTGGCCTCTGCACTTTCTTGGTGACTTTAAAGTTTCATTTTTTTCATAAACCTCTCTGACAGTGTTATTTATTGAGAGGGGAAAAAAAAAAAAAAAACTGAGCCCCAAACCTTCTTCTCTCCTCCTGGAAAGAAAGCCATTTGTGCCCTCTCTCTCCCTTACTCGCTCTTGTAAATATTAAAGTGTCGATCCTTTGAGTTCTAAGTACATCCTTCTATGGGCTTGTTTAAATGATTCAAACAGCTCAAGAGGCTATAAGATTTGAAAACGCATTTTGAAAGGGGCCGAAACTCCAAAGCAGAGATGCCTGACTATTAGGAAGGGAGGAATCACCTCTGACAGAGTTGGGCACCAGACTGGCTGTAAGCTTCCAGCCCTGCAAGGCTCAAGATATCCTTGCCTTGCTGGCTTTCTAAAGCTACACAGGACATGCATAAGGAAAGCTGTAAGACCCTGGCGTACAGCCCCGTATCGTAGGTTCTTGTGTCTGTCTCCAGAGAAGCTTCAGTGCCCAAGAAAGGCATTAGCACGGATTACAGGCAGAGGACCAAGGATTTGTTTTAGAATGGATTTGCTCTGGCAGAGTTCCAGCTGTTCTGAAATACTTGGACAAATATTTCCGAAGGGAAAACCACCCATAGCGACTGGGTTCTTCTCTAAGACCTCATTAGAACCATTTAGCCGGCTTGCTTTGATTTTATCAGACAAAGGACATCCTAAAGAGCACACCCCTTTTTCTTCTCTGATTGCCGTGGCTAGGACCTCCAGAACTCTGTTGAATAAAAGTGGTGAAAGTGGCCATCCTTGTCTTGTTCCTGATCTTAGAGGAAATTTTTCCAGCTCTTCACCATCAAGTATGATGTTAGCTGTGGAGGAGGGAGGGATAAACTAGGAGGTTGGAATGAACAGATACACACTACTATATATAAAATAGATAAACAACAAGGACCTACTGTATAGCACAGGGAACTCTACTCCATATTTTGTAATAACCTATAAGGGAAAAGAATCTGGAAAAGAATTTGTATATGTGTGTGTGTGTGTGTGTGTGTGTATATATATGCTGAATCACTGTGCTGTACAACTGAAACTATCATGATATTGTAAATCAACTATACTTCAATTTTTAAAAAAAAGAGCTAATTAACTAAGCTCTGTGATTTTGAGCAACTGACCCCCCCCAAAAAAAAACCCAAAATAACACATCAGCTCTTGGGAAAGAACAGTTGCATTGCGTTAACAGTCTGGAATGTACCATCCTCGAACTTTTTGGAGTAAATTTTGCCTGCGTCATGAATGACCCTCCCTGTTTTGTGGTTTGTCTTGCAGGAGGACTGCAGAGAAATCCCTCAAGCTATAGACTTTCTTAAGCGTGAACCTGTTGATACAGGTGAACATGGGTGTAGGCGGTCTCAAATATGGTAACAAGACTCTAGCCTTACTATAATCTACAGTGTCAACTCTGTGACAGGCTAGCTGTAATCTTAACCATGCATCCAGGCTGGAAACAAACACTGCCTAGTTTTCATTGCTTTGCATAAATTACACACCCTCAAGAAAAAAACACTTCCTTTAAGTTCAGACACATCCTAAAAGAGCTGCATTTTTTACTCCCCTCCCCTACATTGTGTGTTTTTGATATCCTATTTTACGTCTTCATGCTTGTCCCTTAACTCTCTACTGTAGTTATAGTTGCTTTGACACTTTTTTGTCCTTTAATCCACATACTGGTTTATTGACGTGATCTTTAATCTGTACTGTATATTTGCCTTTCTTAGTGGGATGTTCCCCTTTCCTATCGATTCTTGCTTCGTTTCCATTTAGAGAAGACCCTTCAACATTTCTTTTAGAGTGTGTTTACTATTGATAATTTTTCTGTGTTTTTGCTTCTTTGAGAAGTTCTCTGTCTCTCCTTCTATTCTAAATGATAATCTCGCTGGGCAGAGTATCCTAGGTGGCAGGTTTTTCCCCTTCAGCACTTTGAATACATCATGCCACCTCCTTCTGGCCATATTGCTACACATGGAAGCATCTAAAAGATAAAGATGTATTAATAGCCAGCCTGGGGTCTATGTGATAAAAATTAGGGATGGTTAAAAATAAATAAATAAATAAAAATTAATTTTAGGGGTCTATAAAAATTAGGGATGGTAAAAAAAAATTAAAAATACATTTTAAAAAATTAGGGATGGATGAGGTAGGTGGGGTTCACAGGTTACAAAACCTTATTCCGTGTTTTTTGCAAGGTTCTGTTTGTCTGCTGCTTCCATCATTAAAATTGCAGCTCCTTCCGGCCCCCGGGGCGTTGCCTGATTGTGTTTGCTTCCCGTGATTGGATGCAAAATGCAAAGTCATCTTTCTCTGTGGACCAACTGCTCTCTCCTCTAATCGTCCTCATTCGTTGAACCCAAATGACAGGTTAGGAGCCTGATGCTTGGCTTCAAGAATATTTATTTAATGCTTGAAATGTCAGCAAATAGAGACAACAAGGACCTACTGTATAGCACAGGGAACTCTACTCCATATTTTGTAATAACCTATAAGGGAAAAGAATCTGGAAAAGAATTTGTATATATGTGTGTGTGTGTGTGTGTGTATATATATGCTGAATCACTGTGCTGTACAACTGAAACTATCATGATATTGTAAATCAACTATACTTCAATTTTTAAAAAAAAGAGCTAATTAACTAAGCTCTGTGATTTTGAGCAACTGACCCCCCCCAAAAAAAAACCCAAAATAACACATCAGCTCTTGGGAAAGAACAGTTGCATTGCGTTAACAGTCTGGAATGTACCATCCTCGAACTTTTTGGAGTAAATTTTGCCTGCGTCATGAATGACCCTCCCTGTTTTGTGGTTTGTCTTGCAGGAGGACTGCAGAGAAATCCCTCAAGCTATAGACTTTCTTAAGCGTGAACCTGTTGATACAGGTGAACATGGGTGTAGGCGGTCTCAAATATTGTAACAAGACTCTAGCCTTACTATAATCTACAGTGTCAACTCTGTGACAGGCTAGCTGTAATCTTAACCATGCATCCAGGCTGGAAACAAACACTGCCTAGTTTTCATTGCTTTGCATAAATTACACACCCTCAAGAAAAAAACACTTCCTTTAAGTTCAGACACATCCTAAAAGAGCTGCATTTTTTACTCCCCTCCCCTACATTGTGTGTTTTTGATATCCTATTTTACGTCTTCATGCTTGTCCCTTAACTCTCTACTGTAGTTATAGTTGCTTTGACACTTTTTTGTCCTTTAATCCACATACTGGTTTATTGACGTGATCTTTAATCTGTACTGTATATTTGCCTTTCTTAGTGGGATGTTCCCCTTTCCTATCGATTCTTGCTTCGTTTCCATTTAGAGAAGACCCTTCAACATTTCTTTTAGAGTGTGTTTACTATTGATAATTTTTCTGTGTTTTTGCTTCTTTGAGAAGTTCTCTGTCTCTCCTTCTATTCTAAATGATAATCTCGCTGGGCAGAGTATCCTAGGTGGCAGGTTTTTCCCCTTCAGCACTTTGAATACATCATGCCACCTCCTTCTGGCCATATTGCTACACATGGAAGCATCTAAAAGATAAAGATGTATTAATAGCCAGCCTGGGGTCTATGTGATAAAAATTAGGGATGGTTAAAAATAAATAAATAAATAAAAATTAATTTTAGGGGTCTATAAAAATTAGGGATGGTAAAAAAAAATTAAAAATACATTTTAAAAAATTAGGGATGGATGAGGTAGGTGGGGTTCACAGGTTACAAAACCTTATTCCGTGTTTTTTGCAAGGTTCTGTTTGTCTGCTGCTTCCATCATTAAAATTGCAGCTCCTTCCGGCCCCCGGGGCGTTGCCTGATTGTGTTTGCTTCCCGTGATTGGATGCAAAATGCAAAGTCATCTTTCTCTGTGGACCAACTGCTCTCTCCTCTAATCGTCCTCATTCGTTGAACCCAAATGACAGGTTAGGAGCCTGATGCTTGGCTTCAAGAATATTAATTTAATGCTTGAAATGTCAGCAAATAGAGTGAAGGTATTGTTTCAGGCTCAGAACTTCATAAAGTCTCCATTGGGTAGATTATTTTTGAAGGCAGACTCTCAGTGGGAAAGGCCGTCATTGTAATGGGAAGCAAGTGCAGCCTTGAGCCTTACTTAGAGCTAAGCCAGTTGAGTTAATCCAACCTTTTAATGCCCAGCCAGATGCTAAATGGTCACCTAAGGTAGAATAACCGAGGGAAGGGTGGAACAATCTAGGTACTAGGAAATGTTGATGGGCATCTTTGTGATTTCAGGAGGCTTTTTCAAACTGGGTTCTGCTTTATTTTTCTCTTTATTTTACTTTTTCTTTCCTTTTGTTTAATTTTTATTTTATATTGGAGTATGATTGATTTACAATGCTGTGTTAGCTTCAGATGTACAGCAAAGTGATTCAGTTACACATGTAAATGTATCCATTCTTTTTCAGATTCTTTTCCCACATAGGTCATTACAGAGTATTGAGCGGAGTTTGCTGTGCTATACAGTAGGTCCTCGTTGTTTATCTGTTTTACATGTAGTAACGTGAATATGTCAACCCCAATCTCCCAATTTATCCCTACCCCCCTTTCCCCTTTAGTAACCATAAATTTGTTTTACTTCCTTTTCTTTTTTTTCTTTTTCCTTCCCTTTTTTAAAGAGACATTGTTTTATTGCAGGGGTTTTATTGCACTGATTATAATACAGATTAGTATTACAGAATACTGATTATAATACTTTGAACTGTGCTGTAACCACATATGTGTCTATACATGTGAGTTTATATCCAACCAAATCCTACGCATTTATCTCTCTCCAGTCTCCACTCTTTAGCTTAGACCTCACACATCAGTTTCATCTGCCTGAGATGTCCCTTGGTTGCAGGAAAGGGACCCTTCCAGGGCCCGAGAGCGGGCTCTTGTCTAACTCTCGGAAATGAATCGTCTGGGGAGATACACGTGCTGACAAAGCAGGAGACTTTATCGGGAGGGGGCGCCCGGCTGGAGAGCAGGAGGGTGAGGGGACCCAGGAGAACTGCTCTGCCACGTGGCTCGCGTTCTCGGGTTTTATGGTGATGGGGTTAGTTTCCGGGTTGTCTCTGGCCAATCGTTCTGACTCAGGGTCCTTCAGAATGCGCGGTGGCGCGCCCATCACTTGGCCAAGGTGGATTCCCCGAGAAGGATTCCGGGAGGTTGGTAGGACCTGTGGACTGGCATCTCCTCTCTCCTTTTGCCCTTCCCCGAATTCTTCCGGTTGGTGGTAGCGTGTCAGTTCCGCGTTCCTTACCAGGACCTCCTGTTCTAAGAGAACTCATGCCCGTGGCTGCTATGGTGCCTGGCCAGGGTGGGCAGTTTCGGTCAGTGGTTCCCCTGACACTTTCTCAAAAGATCCCATGCCTCCTTGCTGACTTGAACCCTGAGACTTCTCATCCTGTAACCTTTCCTGTGGCATCTGTGCCCTGTGCTGTTCCAGATGACTCAGGTGTCCCCGTGTGGGTTCCAGATCCCCTTGCTAATGCCCTAAGACACATCATAGTGCACGAGACACAAAATAAATAACCTCTTCTCTCCCACCGAAACACCAGCTCTGACACCTGTGGGCACAGCACATAATTGCAGTGAATACATACATACCCAGGTATCAGCTGATGCAGGGATACAGCTGTGCTGGAGGCTGCATCCTGTCAGCTGCGGGCTCTCCTAGACTGTTCTCCTTGATGTAGAACATTCCTTTTTCTAGGTGTATTTGTCATCTGCACAACTTGGTTCCATTGTACCTACCTCAATTTGCTGTTTCAAGAATGTTTTACCCCAGAAAAGTCACAGCATCATGGTGCTGTTTAAAGAACTCCACAGTTATTAACAGATTCTACAAGGATCATTCTTGCCGCTTGTTAAGAAAGAAGATATGGTACCTCCACGATGGACTACTACTCAGCCATAAAAGAGAGTGAAATAATGCCATTTGCAGCCACATGGAGGGACCTGGAGGTTCTCATACTAAGTGAAGTAAATCAGACAGAGAAAGACAAATACCATATGATATCACATGTATGTGGAATCTAAAAAAAAAAAAAAACTGATACAGATGATCTTATTTACAAAACAGAAACAGACTCAGACACAGAAGCAGACATAGAAGACAAACTTACAGTTACCAAAGGGGAAAGGGGTGGGGGAGGGATAAATTAGGAGTATGGGATCAGCAGGTAACACACTACTGTATTTAAAGTAAACGACAAGGACCTACTGTATAGCACAAGGAACTATATTCAATATCCTGTAATGAGACATAATGGAAAATGATATGAAAAAAATACGTATATATATGTATAATTGAATACACTTTGCTGTACACCAGAAACTAACGCAACACTGTATATCAACTATACTTCAATAAAAATGAAAGAAAATAAAAACCAAACTCAAAAAAAAGTCTTTTTGTACCCCTATCTGCATGCAGGCAACAGCTGCCCAAACATGTGAGACCCCCTAGAATCAATAGAAGTCCAGAGGAAACTAAAGGTTTTCGGCATCACTTCCATGACCAAATAGGTGTAAGACATGAATTACTCAAAGTCTATTCAAGCCCATCTATGCATTTCCACTAAATTCTCTGCTCCCAAATCCTAGTTATAAAATGGTATCTGTACTCTGAAGTCCATGAACCCTCAACAGTCCTTATTATAACCAAAACTTGAAGATAACCTTGTATCGTAACTGATCGGAATCAGTCGGTGAACCCTCAACAAGACTTACTACAAGCAAAGTAGGAAGATAACTTTAAATTATAACCAACTGGAATTAGAATTCTTTAACTATTGAGTTAATACAGAGCTCTTCTGGCCCCTTGAAGAGTATCGTGGCCAAGAACCTCAATAATATCTGATTCAGATATTATCGGGTTGGGAAGATTCAGTCATAAAATCATCCAGTTTACAAGAGTTTATTATGTAAACCAAATGGCTTCCAGGATTTTCATGCTTTCATTCCACCTCAAAAGAGATTCTTCTCCATCCCTTCAGAGTATCAAAGTACAAGTCCTGACGTGGAATTTTCTCCCTACAAGCCACGGGGGCACTCAGAACTAGTGACGCGTTTTATGGTGTTGCTGCTTCTTGAGGATACACACGTTTTATGGTCACGTTGCATGAAGATACCCCTGCTGGCGGTGTTAAAAAAAATAAGTAATAAAATTTAGCAACGTGCCTTTCTAAAATGGATGACAGTTAAAACATTCAGAAAGAGGAAGAGAGAGATCAAGACAGTGACATGAATTTTGACTTTCCAATGTAGTGTTTAAAATGAAAATCAGAGAATGATAAACAACTGTGTTCTTCACTCGCATTCTGGGACCTCCCTTCTCTTCCAACCAGAAGCAAACCGGTCATTGGAACTCTTCCGTGTTCAAGTCTCAGGAAATTGATTGGCAGATCTTGGTGTCATAAGTCAGACGAAGACCTCAGAAAAAATCTGCATTGTTTATAAATTGGGTATGCACGTGTTTCCATGACAAATAGTTTTCTGGAGACTTGTTGTAACAGCATTAATTTATCATTGACAACACCAGAATCACCAAGACTCGGAACCTGACCTCAAGCAACGTACTTATTGGGGAAAGAAAGTGAGTCATAGAACAACGTCAGGGATAATAAAGCAGGGGTTAGGGTCAATCTCTCTGGAGGTGGAATGAAATCATATCAAAACAAATATGCCCATATTGAAGTTGTTTTCGTAAACAACTGCCTGAAATGCAGAACTGACGTTGGAATACAGTTTCACTAATGACAACCCTTCAGTAGACAATATGCTTTGACGGTCAGTGTCTCTTCAATTCCCCCTTAGCTGTGATATACTGGGAAGAAGAAGAATGAAAAAGAAACGTGCTATGTCTTAGTAAATTCAACCCTTTTGGGTGGTGTATGAGTTTCTTATTGCTGCTGTAAAAGCGGCCACAAACCAAGTGGCGTAACACAAGTGATATTTATCCTCCCCCAGCCCTGGAGACCAGACGTCTGAGGTCAAGGTGTCCCAGGGCCGCGCTCCCTCCAGAGGCTCCAGGGGAGGGTCCTTCCCGCCTCTTCCAGCTTGCGGGGGCTCCAGGCGTCCCTGGGCTCGTGGCCGCCAACCTCCCGTCTCTGCCTCTGTCTTCCCGGGGCTTCTCCTCTGTGTCTGTGCCTCTCCTCTTCTGTCTCTTAGAAGGACCCTGTCATTGGATGTAGCGCCACCCTCCTCCAGGAGGACCTCATCTCAAACCCTTCACTTCATCACATCAGCAAAGACCCTGTTTCCAAATAAGGTCTCGTTCTGAGGTTCCAGGTGTCGTGAGATGCACATATCTTTTGGGGGCCTCCCTGCAACCATTATAGGTATCCCCTCTTACTCACATATTTATTGACCAGATTTCCCTTGAACACCCAGGGGTAGGGATAAAGGATGAGCACATAGATACAGCATCTCTGCTTCCTTGGAGCTTACCGTCAAGACAGAGAGGTTGACATTCAAGATATAATCACACAAATAAACACATGATCACCAAGAGTGAGGGAAACTGTGAAGGAACAGTGATAACACGCTATAAGAACCCAGAGAAGGGGGAGGGACTCGGTCTGGAAGGTCAGGGGGGAGAATTTCCCTAAAGAACTTCACTGATGCTCAGATCTGTAGCAAGACTGAAAATTAATTCTGCAAAGCGAGGAGAGAAGGAGTATTCTCAGGCAGGGGAAACCTCCTTTTGCGATGTCCTGTGCTTGATGCTTTTGAGGAGCTGTAAAGAGGGGGCCAGGGAGGCTGCAAGTCAGAAATCAAGATGCTTCCCAGGAACTGGTCACGCCAGAGCTTTTCCCAAGTCTTCTACAATACGTGCTTGTTCCTAACGTCCACAGGGATATGAAAAGAGAATTTTGAGCAGACTGTAACCTGTGAGACTGTCCCAAGGACTCTATAAGCAGTAGAATCAGGAAGGTAATGATAATGCAATTGAAGATGATATCAGTGTATCGGTAATCAAGCTGGACAGTGGAGCTAAGTCTCCCCGAGAATGCAGATAGGTGCAGCCACTGTGGAGAACAGGATGGAGGTTCCTTCAAAAACTAAAAGTAGAGCTACGATGTGATCCTGCAACCCCACGCCTGGGCACATATGCAGAGAAAATAATTCAAAAAGATAACATGCACCCCAGTGTTCATAGCAGCACTATTTACAATACCCGGGACGCGGAAACAACCTAAATATCCATCAACAGACGAATGGATAAAGAAGATGTGGTACATGTGTACAATGGAATACGACTCAGCCATAAAAAGTGAAATGATGCCATTTGCAGCAACATGGATGGACCTAGAGATGGTCATACTCAATGAAGTCAGTCAGACAGAAAAGACAAATATCATGTGATATCACTTATATGTGGAATCTACAAAAAGTGATACAAGTGAACTTAGTTACAAAACAGAAACAGACTCACAGACTTTGGTAACCATAAGGTTGTTTTCTAAGGGGAAAGGTGACGGCGAGGGATAAATTAGAAGTTTGGGATTAACATAGACACACTACTACATATAAAATAGATTATCTACAAGGACCTGCTATATAGCACACGGAACTCTCTACTCAATACTTTGTAATGACCTGTATGGGAAAAGAATCTAAAAAAAGAATCACCATATATATATATATATATGTATATATATAGGATGGAGTCACTTTGCTGTACACCTGAAACTAACACAACATTATAAATCAACTCTAATATAAAATAAACATTAAATTGAAGAAAAGATAAGGCTCCCCATGGGTCAGTGTGACCCCATGAGGGATGCCCTGAAGATCTCAGAAGACCCCGTCTCTACACTGTCATGAATTGGCCATATGATCTTGGATACTTAAATGCATTGTCCCTGTTTTATTCCAGTGGTTCTTAACTGTGGGGCATTTTATGCCCAGGGAGCATCAGGTAATGTCTGAAGACATTTTTGGTTGTCACTGCAAAAAAGGGGAGGAGAGTGCTGTTGCGTCTTTCAATGTCCTATATAGAATGCAAACCCAATGTTGCTTTATTTACCTCCATGTGCCTCCCAGGAGATCAGGCTCCCCAAAGTCCAGTCTTCTTTTTTTACCAACTCAAGCTCAGTGATTCTCTTCCAAGACCTTAAGAGTCCTTAAAAGCCTCCAAGGTTAGCAGACCATATGGCGGAAAAAGAAATTGCAAAGCAATACATTTTCACGCGGTAGATGGAAGGCTATACTATAGCACAGCCATGCTGTTGACAGACTGTGGATTTTGTTAGTTTAAATAGACCTCAAAACGAATCTAACCGGATGACTCCTTCTATAACTATCAGTGACAGACTTCCATGAGTTTGCGTGTTTAGGGCTCTGAGTCTGCTGTGTCCGCGCTCTCAGCAGTCATCCTTGCGTAGAGTTTTCCTATTACCATTGTAATTACGATCACGGCAAAGTGGAATCATCATTTAATGCATCATTTGCTATGCAAATTGTTTTTCACAGAGGCTTGTTTGCTCTGACCTTTCTGGGAGTTGTCATTTCAAAGGCCCGGCCATTCCCATTCTTCACCTCTCAGAATTCAAGAATCTCAGGAGTGAATTGCCTACTACGTATAGAAATAGGGGAGGGGTTGCCCAGGGACCATATTTATTCAAAGTCTGCTGCCTTTATTCAGGGAAGGCAGGAGCTCACACCCCCTGGAGGAGAGAAAACTTGGTCGGCAGGAATTTATCCTTCTGAGCTCCATGTTAATCTGGACCCCTGGTCTCTATATCAGAAACTATCAAAATTGGAGCACACCCCCCCAATATTTGAATATTATTCTACTTACAGAATGATACAGGGGCTTCTGTTTTTCTGTTTGCTTTGTTTTGTTTCGTTTTCTGGCCACGCCCCGCAGCATGCAGGGTCTTAGCTCCCCGATAGGAGATTGAACACGTGCCCCCTGTAATGGGAGCTCGGAGTCTTAACCACTGGACCGCCAGGGAAGTCCTGGGGCTTCTGTTCAGTTAGATTACGTACCCTGTAAGACACACCCGCTAACCAGAATGTCCGAAAGAATGAAAAGTTAAGGAGATAAACAATAATTTTTCCAGCTTTATTTTTTTTTAATTTTTTTATTTTTTTTTGTGGTATGCGGGCCTCTCTCTGCCGTGGCCTCTCCCGTTGCGGAGCACAGGCTCCGGACGCGCAGGCCCAGCGGCCACGGCTCACGGGCCCAGCCGCTCCGCGGCACGTGGGATCCCCCCAGACCGGGGCGCGAACCCGGTTCCCCTGCATCGGCAGGCGGAATCGCAACCACTGCACCACCAGGGAAGCCCTTTCCAGCTTTATTGAGCTGTAAATGACATGTAACATTGTGTACATTTAAGGTGTACATTGTGATGATCTGATACATGTATATGTTGCAGAATGATCACCCTCGGTAAGGTTAGCTAACAACTCCATCACCTCAAATAGTTACCCTTCTTTTGTGTCTTGGTGAGAACACTTAAGATCTACTCTCTTGGCAATTTCAAGTATATAATTCAGTATTGGTTTGGGGGTTGTTTTCTTTGTTTGTTTCTTCTTTGGGCCGTGCCGAGTGGCTTACAGGATCTTAGTTCCCGGACCAGGGATTGAACCCGGACCTTCAGCAGGTAAAGCGCAGAATCCTAACCACTGGACCGCCAGGGAAGTCCCACAGTATTGTTAACTCTAATCCCCACGCTGGGCATAGATATCCCAAAACTCATTTATCTTATAACCGGGAGTTTGTGCCCTTTGACCATCACGTCTCCAATCCCCCGACCCCATCTCCTGGCAAACACTCCTCTACTCTCTGTTTCTATTAGGGAATGGACAATATTTTAAAACCATTCACTGAGGTGAGTCATGCTAACTGGGTGTAGTCAATGCCATGAGTTTCACTCTGTGTGCTAAGTGTTTATAAGCGTAATTTCTCTCTCCAGGTAGATAAGAAGACACATAGAAATAGAAGTTTTAATTAAAAATCCGTATTTGTCTTTGCCAAAGATTTTAAAGACAATTAATCTTGACCCTGATGGATGATTTCTTTTGCGTGCACATATACCCTACCCAGAAGCTTGCAACCTTTCTACGCATCTTAGGCAGAAACAGGACACTCACTCATATGTGTATAAGGCCTGAAAGCTCACAGAATGCTTTCCCAACCTCTTGGTTGAGCCTCTCAATAAATTCCAGGAGCTTACGGCACGTTAGCATTCATTAACCAAATCCTTCTGGTGGGCTTTTACCAAATACGGTAAGAGTATCTCTCGTGTAGATGAAAAACATAATATACCGTAGACTGGGCAGCTTAAGACCACAGAAAATGATGATTTCACAGCCCTGGAGACCAGATGTCTGAGGTCAAGGGGTCCCAGGGCCGAGCTCCCTCCAGAGGCTCCCGGGGAGGGTCCTTCCCGCCTCTTCCAGCTTCTGGGGGCTCCAGGCGTCCCTGGGCTCGTGGCCGCCAACCTCCCGTCTCTGCCTCTGTCTTCACGTGGCTTCCCCTCTGTGTCTGTGTCTCTCCTCTTCTGTCTCTTAGAAGGACCCTGTCATTGGATGTAGGGCCACCCTCCTCCAGGAGGACCTCATCTCAGTCCTTACGTTAATTACAGCTGTATGTTTGTCATGGCAAAACTTGAAAAAAGAGAACCCTAAATGTTCATCAAAATGAGAGGGATAAAATAAGCATTATGCATTAATATAATGACATTCCAGGAAGCAGTGACCAGAGTAAGCAGAGTTGCCTACAGCATGTGCCCCAGGACGTAACAACATAGATAAACTTCAAGTTATAAATTTAAGTACAAAAAACACCCTAAATTGACTAAATGCTGCATATGCTCTGATGCAATTTGTATAAAGCTTATAACATGCAACATTAAATCAGTTATTGTTTATGAATGCAGAGCTTTGTAAGTAAAAACTTTAACTCTGAGTGAGAATAAAAAATAGCAACATAGTACTTCTGGGAAAAGACAGACTTGAGGTACAGGAAATACAGTGGATAGTGCTACTGGTTCTTTAACATTTTACATCTTCTTTTAAAAATTGACGAGGGGGGCTTCCCTGGTGGCGCAGTGGTTGAGAGTCCGCCTGCCGATGCAGGGGACACGGGTTCGTGCCCCGGTCTGGGAAGATCCCACATGCCGCGGAGCGGCTGGGCCCGTGAGCCATGGCCGCTGAGCCTGCGCGTCCGGAGCCTGTGCTCCGCAACGGGAGAGGCCACAGCAGTGAGAGGCCCGCGTACCGCCAAAAAAAAAATTGACGAGGGGCTTCCCTGGTGGCGCAGTGGTTAAGAGTCCGCCTGCCAATGCAAGGGACACAGGTTCGAGCCCTGGTCCGGGAACATTCCACATGCCGCAGAGCAACTAAGCCCACACTCCACAACTACTGAGCTTGCGCTCTAGAGCCCGCGAGCCACAACTACTGAGCCCATGTGCCACAACTACTGAAGCCCGTGCGCCTAGAGCCCGTGCTCCGCAACAAGAGAAGCCACTGCAGTGAGAAGCCCGCGCACCACAACAAAGAGTAGCCCCCGCTCGCCGCAACTAGAGAAAGCCTGCGTGCAGCAACAAAGACCCAGCGCAGACGAAAATAAATTTTAAAAATAAAATAAATTTATTTTTAAAAAATGATGAAAACAAAGCAAAATTTTAGCATTTGTTCTAGCCAATCAGGATGATGGCATTCACAGAATTTTTTTTTTTTACATCACATTGTCAAATGAGACATAATAAAGGGAATTAACTAATATTACAGTCAGGCTAATAAAGGTTCTCTTTCTACCTTGTATTCTCAGAGTACCGTTCTCTCTCTTGCTTAAAGTTAAAAATGGTTTTATTCATCTTGTTTTGTCCTTGGTGCCAAGCACAGGTCATCGCATACCGAGTGCTGGAAACACAAAATGGAGAAGGGAGAGAAGGACGGAAGGAAGGGAGGGAGGGAGGGAAGGGAGAAAAGATGTAAGGAAAGGGCAAAACAAAAAAGAGAACTTATCTCATTATTAGCCAGTTTTTCACAGACTTCCCTTTAATTCTTGTCACTGCTAGTGATAAACTTTACCATCGCAACTCAAGAACATTTTATTGGTAGATGCTTGAATGCATTAGGGGCAATATCTGCATGATATAATAATAATTTCCTCTATCTTTATAGCTCACCAAAATCCTAAATCTAGTGGAACATGGTGGTGAAATATGATATCCCCCATTATTCGACCCAGCAAAAAGTACTTCAAGAGACAAAAGTAAGATTAGAAAAGCCCCTGGAAATTTATGTTTTCCGCAGTACTTCATCAGTAGCAGAATATTTGCAAGGCTGTTTGGACATAATTTACAAAGAAACAGGGAGACGCCATCAAAGTATTAAATTCAGAATAAATAGCAGCTCTGGTCCCGTTCCAGACCTCCGTGTCACACAGTTTCAGCGTAATGGATTATTAATGACAATGCCCTATGCATATTAATTGATGCCTTGGAAATATTTTCATTGCAAATGGCTTGTTTGTAAAAACAAAAAACAAAAAACAAAAAAAAAACCTGAATTATCTTTTTTTTTGAAATACAGTTGATTTACAATGCTGTGTTAGTTTGAGGTGTACAGCAAAGTGATTCACTTATATATATGTGTGTGTATATATATATGTAAACATATATTCTTTTTTCGATTCTTTTCCATTATAGGTAATTACAAGATATCGAATATAGGTCCTTGTGCTATACAGTAGGTCCCTGTTGTTTATTTTATATATAGTAGTGTGTATATGTTAATCCCAAACTCCTAATTTGTCCCTCCCTCCCACCTTTCCCCTTTGGTAACCATACCCACCCCCTTTCCCCTTTGGTAACCATAAGTTTGTTTTCTATGTCTGTGAGTCTATTTCTGTTTTGCATATAGATACATTTGTATCATTTTTTAGATTCCATATATAAATGATATCATATGGTATTTGTCTTTCTTTGTCTGACTTAGTTCACTTAGTGTGATCATGTCTAGGTCCATCCATGTTGCTGCCAGTGGCATTATTTCATTCTTTCTTACGGCTGAGTAATACTCCATTGTATATATGTACCATGTCTTCTTTATCCATTCATCTGTTGATGGGCTCTTAGGTTGCTTCCATGTCTTGACTATTGTAAATAATGCTGCTGTGAACATAGTGGTGCGTGTATTTTTTCAAATTGTGGTTTAAACCTGCATTATCATGTGGTCATAATCAAACTTTGTTGATCTCTGATCATTTAATATGTGGATAAGGAACATAGAAAAACATAGGCTCAAAGAAGACTGAATTAAGGATATTCCTAAGCGATACAGCAAGACTGGGGATAATGTAGGAAAGCAAGGACTCATTTTGTCATCACAGTGCAATCAGCAGTGTTATCACTTCCCGTTACATATTGAGTCCCCTGCCCAGGGTGGGACCGGAGTCTAACCCTTGCCCTCCACAAGGTCACCATCCAATTAAGTAGCAGAAGCAATGAATGATAACAAAAAGCCTAAAACCCCCAGTAGGATTAAAGACCTTACCTCACTGGTAAGTAGAAACTATGGTTTGAAAGACCTATTTACCAGTGTTGGACATTTTTTCTAATATTTAATCGAAGCATCTTTGTAGGGGGTGTTACCTCTTCTAGCATTTGTTTTCCAGCACTAATGTGACTACAGAACATGGTATATTTCCAGTACCCTTTTCGTGAAAGAAAACATGCCGTTTGTGAAATTTGAACAGAAGGGCTTCCACGACCGTTCTGGGGGTATTTTATAGGTTCCCAGGGGGGAGGCCACTTACCTGGAGAAATTGAGAAGCCAGGAAACAGCATCTGTGTGAAATCAGTGATGGAGGCTCTTAGAAAATTAGAGATTGTTTAATCTCCAAGGAAGTCCAAAGGTATCATCAGAAGAAATTTGCCTGGGTCCTAATCTTCGAGTGATTCTCTTTGATGACCCCTGTTCCTTGGTTAGGGCACCTTATTGATCTGACATTTTCAGAGCAACGTGTCCTGCCTTGAGACGTGTAGGTATTGCAGAGAGCAACTTTTCCATGAATTCCCCGAAAGTTTGGATTTTTCATACAGGGCATTGGCTTTCCGTGGGGATGATTTTTACTCCCCAGGGGTCAGCAGTATCTGGAGATGGGGGAGGGTTAGACTCAATGCAAACCAAAATTAAAACAAAATATTCTCACCAACAAAAAACCAATTGGGGGACTGTTACTGGCGTTGAAATGAAAGCAGCCAGGGAGGCTGCTAAAGCTTGGACCGATGTAGAATACAAACCCAGTGTTGCTTTATTTACTTTATACATAAACCCTCCATGTACCTCCCAGGAAGTCAGGCTCTCCAGAGACTCTCCGTGTACACTGGTCCTTTCTGCAGATCTATATTACCGGTTGGTCCTATGCTCAGTCCGTTTGCTACTTTTTCTTGAATAGGAGCCTCAGGAATAATCAACATCAGATTCTCTCCAGTTCTGCTTTCCCCTGATATTTGGAAACAACACAACTAAACCCTTGGGACTGGATGAGCCCTTAGGTTCTCGGAGGATTCTCTCTGGGGGGACCCAAGAATGTAATACTCGGTAAGAAAGTTTCTGAGATGATCCTCCAAGATCCTTGGCCCCTCGTGTACACGTAACTTCTGCAAGATATTCAAACACTTATGTGGGAACCCCTGCGAAGGGCTTTGCAGATGCAATTAAGATTATGCAGAGAGATCATGCAGTTGTGCCTGACGTAACTACAAGAGCCTTTCAAAGCAGAGAGTTTTCCCCGGCTGGCGGAAGAAGAGAAAGCCAGGAACTTGAAGGATGACCGTCATTCAGTGTGCTGTTGCTGGCTTGAAGATGGAGAACGTCACATGAGATTTAGGAAACTGAAAGAGGTCCCCACCTGATAACCAACCAGCAAAACAATGAGGGACCTCAGTCCTACAGTCGCAAGGAACTTAATTCTGCTGACAGCAAGGAGTTTCGAGTCAGATCTCTTTCCCCTGAGCCTCTGGGCAAGAACTCAGTCTAGCCAACACCTTGATTTCAGCCTTAGGAAATTACCCAGCCGTGCCACGCTGGACTTCTGACCTGCAGAGCCGTAAGCTATTAAACAGATGTAGTTTTAAAACCCGCAAAGTTTGTGGCAATTTGTGACACAGCGCAGGAAAGTTAAAACACATCCGATGTGACTATCCCCTGTCCCTCAATGAATACTTTGGAAAGGATGCTCCATTGTTCAGAAATTTCCAGTAGGTAACATGAGTAAAAACGTCACCGTATCACCAGGAACATAGATCTCAACTGACGGTCTGAATTCATGGAACCCGTGTCAGGGATGGCTGCTGTTTTTATAGGTTTACAATTATTTGCTCCCAGAGAAGTTGCTCCTGTCGGTACCCTGTGGAAGCACAAAATTACCTCATCTTCCAGAAATGCATGAAGGTTTGTAGTTTTGCCTTGAGTTCACTCTGATAATCACAGTGGATCCAGCTGAACAAACCATAGAGATTTCATTAGTAATTATTAAGCATTTCGAGGTAAACTTCCCATGATACAAACCATGTTCAGTGGACAGAGGCAAAGTTCCAACAAGGGCTATGTCTATAAATCAGGTCGCATGAGTTGGTGGCGTGGTAATGGAGAAACCGACGTGAATTACTGCCTAACAGGAATATTGAATCCTTAAATGAACTGTACACTCTCATTTTTAATAGGAGCAAGCAGTAGCCAGGCATAATAAAAATAATTGAAATGAGGGTTCGGATCCATTAATCTGTGGAGAAGTGCCTTAAAGAATAAGTGAGGAAAAAAACCAACCAAATGGCCATGACAGCTCCCCATAGATGTCACTTGTGCCTAATGGTCTCAGTGGCCATCAATAAAAGGGTGGATGCTATGGATAATGCAGAATGAAAGTTTAAGACAAATTCTTTCCCCAGAAGGACAGAATAGAGAATAGAAAAAGTGATGGATGAAGGAAATGGGCCTCTCCATTGCTGGTGAGAAAAAAATAGAATCTTATCTCTACATGCCACACATAATTAATGAAGTGACAGAAATTCCTACTGGGTGAACAAAACTCTTTTTTTTCCCTCCCTTCTGCCATTTATGCCATGTGGAGCAAATAGGTAAATCCATCCTGGAAGAAATATCTATTGTTGGCCCAGTTTCACCTGATCCTTTTTGCTGGGGTCTGAGAAGTACAGGCCCACCCACCGTGTTCACAGGTGGTGAATGGTTCAACTTCTAAACACTATCTTCTACACAGTGTCTTGTCATCTTATCTCAGATCTTTCCAGGTATCAACCTTTCCAGTTGGACTTCTGCAGAAGTGGACCCTGGGATGGACTTTGGGGTGCAAGATGTTTGTGAAAGCAGGGATGACTGGGCGGGGCCAACCAATCTTTGCCAACCGAGCACTAAACTGCAAAGAAAGTTCTCCCCTTCTGAATTGAGCCAAAATGGCCAATCCTTCATAACCTAGATTCCATCACTGGACACAGGCTAGCTCTGGGAAGAACCTCAGGACCCTGGCAGCAAGTTCTTCCATGAGGAGGAATCAAGGTGCTGCATTTGTGTCCACCGCAGGACCAAACTGTATTTGATTCATTTGTGAAAACAACCCACAGCCCAGTCCTTGTGCCTGGGTATCACTCGAATGAATGAGTTCACACAGGAGCAAACCAAGTTATAAACAGTGAACAGGAAGGTTATTTTCAGAATTAGAGTCTTGTGTTAGCAATTGTTTTCCTGTGTTTCTGTAAGATTTTACAGGCAGTTAACCCGAGATTGTTATGCAGTCTGTTTGTTTCACTATCTCCTCTCATTGTGACTCATTAAATATTGTTCATGGAATCAAAGCTCACCTACAAAAGGATGCTAAAGAGTTAAATTCAGGGAATTGTCAGTTAAAAAAAAAATGGACCCTCTTTAAGGCATTTTGTTTAACAAATACATCACTGAGGACTCACTCTTCTATTTATTTTCAATCTCATTGAAATAAAAAGCCTATCCTATATTGTGACTACCTTTCGATGTCACATGTCCTGAAGCATTTGTGGCTCATTTTTTCACTTTAGTTGCTTGAACTTCCGTTATTGAAATCTTCAAAGATAACATATGTTATTGAAATCCTTCAAACAAAGGCAATTAGCATGTCCTCCAAAATACTTGTAACCAGAATTCCCAGTTTAAGTGTGATGTGATTTTTTTTCCTTTTTTAAATTAAAGTGTAGTTGACTTACAATGGTGTGTTAATTTCCGCTGTACAGCAAAGTGATTCCGTTACCCATATATAGACATTCTTTTTCATGTTCTTTTCCGTGACGGTTTATCACAGGATATTGAATAGAGTTCCCTGTGCTCTACAGGAGGACCCTGCTGTTTATCCACTCTAAACGTAATAGTTTGCATCTGCTAATCCCAAACTCCCACTCCATCCCTCCCCCACCCCCCACCCCTTGGCAACCACAAGTCTGTTCTCTGTGCCTGTGAGTCTGTTTCTGTTTTGTAGGTAAGTTCATTTGTGTCATAATTCAGATTCCACATATAAGCGATATCATATGATATTCGTCTTTCTCTGTCTGACTTACTTAGTATGATCATCTCTAGGTCCTTCCATGTTGCAGCAAATCGCATCATTTCATTCTTTTTTATGGCTGAGTAGTATTCCATTGTATATAGCTACCATAATGTGATCTTCAATTATTAACATACACACTGAGTTGAACCCCAGGGTCCTGAAAATAAACATATTTCTCTACCTAATACACCAGTTGCTGGAGGTCTCAACAAATTTACCATGCTTGGTAAATTTTAGTGGCTACCAAAAGGTGAGGACCCGGGCTTCCCTGGTGGTGCAGTGATTGAGGGTCCACCTGCCAATGCAGGGGACACGGGTTCGTGCCCCGGTCCGGGAAGATCCCACATGCCGCGGAGCGGCTGGGCCCGTGAGCCATGGCCGCTGGGCCTGCGCGTCCGGAGCCTGTGCTCCGCAACGGGAGAGGCCACAACAGTGAGAGGCCCGTGTACCGCAAAAAAATAATAATAATAAAAAAATAAAAGGCGAGGACCCTGCAAACGTTGTAAACGGAGCTGGAATTCTGGTTTCTATCACCCCCAAATACACAAGGTTCCAGCTCACAGTGCATTTAGAAAAGGAATCAAAGTTTTCCCATGGTTTTGATTTAGCTTATGAATTCATGGCTCTGTCCATTCCTTTGGATTTGCTTTCCCATCACCAGGAGTTATAATGAGTAGTCAGCAGGAAACCCATGTGGTACACAGCAAGGCCTGCTCTCAGAAAGCTGCCCTGATACCTTCCTGAGAGCAAGCTGTAGTCCTCTGTAATTGAGGCTGTGTGATTTTGTGCATGTGTGTGTGCGTGCATGCATGTGTGCAATAGTTAATTTTAAGGATCAACTTGATTGGGCCACGGGGTGCCCAGATTAAACATGATTTCTAAGTGTGTCAGTCAGGGTATTTCCAGGTGAGATTAGCATTTGAATCAGTGGACTGACCAAAACAAATTGTCCTCCCCCAGAGTGGGTGGGCCTCATCTAATCAGTTGAGGACCCGGATAGACTGAAAGTCAGAAGAAGGAGGAATGGTACCCTTTAATTTCCACCTCACTGTTTCAGCTGGGACATCTCATTTCATCTTCACCTGCCCTTGGACCAGGATTTACACCATCGTCTCCATTGATGTAGATTTCTGTTTTTGTGCCAGTACCATACTTTCTTGATTACTGTAGCTTTGTAATATAGTCTGAAGTCAGGGAGCCTGACTCCTCCAGCTCCGTTCTTCTTTCTCAACATTACTTTGACTGTTTGGGGGTCTTTCGTGTTTCCATACAAATTTTAAAATTATTTGTTCTAGTTCTGTGAATAATGTCGCTGGCGTTTTGATGGGGGTTGCACTGAGCAAAATAACAATAACAACAATAATAATAGTAAGTTCAGAACAAAATAACAATAATAATAATAGTAAGCACAGAGAAAGAAGCGGTGCATTTTAGAAATATCCAGGGCATTTCTGACCATTTCTGTGTAATATCAGAGAGAAGATTAGGAGCTATGGCTAGGAGGCTTACAGTAGTGAAAATTAATGGCTAAAAACAGAAAAAAGGAGGAATAGGGAATATAGTCACCCAAAGGATTATTAAAGCAGAGAAATCTGGAAGCATTCAGGGTTACTGAGACCTCCCCACAGTAAACGTCATTGGTAACAATAAATTTTAAAAAAATTTTATTGGACTATAGTTGATTTACAATGTTGTGTTAGCTTCAGGTGTACAGCAAAGTGATTCAGTTATGCATATGCATATATTCATTCTTTTTGAGATTCTTTACCCATATAGGTTATTACAGAATATTGAGTAGAGTTCTCTGTGCTATACACAGGACCTTGTTGGTTATCTATTTTATATATAGTAGAGTGTGTATATTAATCCCAAGCTCCTAATTTATCCCTCCCCTCCACGTTTCCCCTTTGGTAACCATAAGTTTCTTTTTGAAATCTGTGAGTCTGTTTCCATTTTGTAAATAAGTTCATTTGTATCATTTTTTAGATTCCACATATAAGTGATATTATATGATATTTGTCTTTGTCTGACTTACTTAGTATGATAATCTCTAGGCCCATCCATATGGCTACAAATGGCATTATTTCATTTTTTATGGCTGAGTAATATTCCATTGTGTATATGTACCGCTTCTTCTTTATCCATTCCTCTGTCGATGGACACTTAGGTTGCTTCCATGTGAGTCTGTTTCCATTTTGTAAATAAGTTCATTTGTATCATTTTTTAGATTCCACATATAAGTGATATTATATGATATTTGTCTTTGTCTGACTTACTTAGTATGATAATCTCTAGGCCCATCCATATGGCTACAAATGGCATTATTTCATTTTTTATGGCTGAGTAATATTCCATTGTGTATATGTACCGCTTCTTCTTTATCCATTCCTCTGTCGATGGACACTTAGGTTGCTTCCATGTGAGTCTGTTTCCATTTTGTAAATAAGTTCATTTGTATCATTTTTTAGATTCCACATATAAGTGATATTATATGATATTTGTCTTTGTCTGACTTACTTAGTATGATAATCTCTAGGCCCATCCATATGGCTACAAATGGCATTATTTCATTTTTTATGGCTGAGTAATATTCCATTGTGTATATGTACCGCTTCTTCTTTATCCATTCCTCTGTCGATGGACACTTAGGTTGCTTCCATGTGAGTCTGTTTCCATTTTGTAAATAAGTTCATTTGTATCATTTTTTAGATTCCACATATAAGTGATATTATATGATATTTGTCTTTGTCTGACTTACTTAGTATGATAATCTCTAGGCCCATCCATATGGCTACAAATGGCATTATTTCATTTTTTATGGCTGAGTAATATTCCATTGTGTATATGTACCGCTTCTTCTTTATCCATTCCTCTGTCGATGGACACTTAGGTTGCTTCCATGTGAGTCTGTTTCCATTTTGTAAATAAGTTCATTTGTATCATTTTTTAGATTCCACATATAAGTGATATTATATGATATTTGTCTTTGTCTGACTTACTTAGTATGATAATCTCTAGGCCCATCCATATGGCTACAAATGGCATTATTTCATTTTTTATGGCTGAGTAATATTCCATTGTGTATATGTACCGCTTCTTCTTTATCCATTCCTCTGTCGATGGACACTTAGGTTGCTTCCATGTGAGTCTGTTTCCATTTTGTAAATAAGTTCATTTGTATCATTTTTTAGATTCCACATATAAGTGATATTATATTTGTCTTTGTCTGACTTACTTAGTATGATAATCTCTAGGCCCATCCATATGGCTACAAATGGCATTATTTCATTTTTTTATAGCTGAGTAATATTCCATTGTGTATATGTACCGCTTCTTCTTTATCCATTCCTCTGTCGATGGACACTTAGGTTGCTTCCATGTCTTGTCTATTGTAAATAGTGCTGCTATGAACATGGGGGTGCATGTATCTTTTCAAATTATGTTCTTCTCTGGATATGGCCCAGGAGTGAGATTGCTGGATCATATGGTAGCTCTATTTTTAGTTTTTTAAGGAACCTCCATACTGTTCTCCGTAGTGGTTGTACCAATTAATGTTATTGTTTTTAAGGACAGAAAAAATGTCCAGCTAATGCTATTGTATATTTATGCCATTCATTGATATTCACACAGTGTTCATTTTCTAGATGTTCTAATTTCACAACTCACAACCATTAAACGTGGTTCATTCCTTACTTTGCGAGAAATATCGTTAACTCCTGTATCAGTCAAAATCCTGAACGTACTTCTGTACCCAATTCAAGGTTTGTCTAATTCAGAGTCTTAAATACTTTCCCGTCCCCCCGCCCTTCCAAAAGGCATTTTTGTCTTTTAAAATAGTCATCATGCTTGTGTTGCCCTCTTGGGACCCAGGTACCTTATTCCCTTTCAGTATCTTGGAGTAAAGGTAACATATGAGATCTTCCAGCTGCAAGTCCACCCATGGGCTCCCTAGGGCCATCTTTCATGAGACGTCTCTTATGCTAGAAATGTTTCGTGGGTGGGGGGGGGAGGGTACCATGGACAGTTCCATGAGACAACCCTGGTTGATACCTCAGCAACCCATTAACTGTCATCAGATCACTTATTTACACAGGTATCTCCTTTCCAAAGGTCATATCAAGTGGGATGTCACGGGTTACCACCATCATCTCTCTAACACAGAGAGAAAAGGGCTTTGTCTCCAGAGGTTTCTTTCCTCAAAAGCAGCAGAGCTGGCATTAGCCTAGAGCAAAAGTAGTAAAGGAGATTCCAGGGACTAAAGTTTGGCAAAGTATATTCTAGAATAAACAATTCTAGGTGCTCCAGAGTCTATTTGAGGAAGTATTTTTCCCATGAGTTAGGTTTCTTAATACCAATGAGGAATCTAAACAAAAATGGTGCAAATGAACTTATTTGCAAAACAGAAATAGAGTCACAGATGTAGAAAACAAATTTATGGTTACCAAAGGGTTTGGTAAAGGGGGGAAAGGATAAATTAGGAGATTGGGATTGACATATACACACTACAATATATAAAATAGATAACTAATAAGGACCTACTGTGTAGCACAGGGAACTCTACTCAATACTCTGTAATGACCTATGTGGGAAAAGAATCTTAAAAAGAGTAGATATCTGTACATGTGTAATTGATTCGCTTTGCTGTACAGCAGAAACTAACACAACATTATAAATCAACTCTACTCCAATAGAAAATTTTTTAAAATACCAATGATATGCTCAAGGGCACCTAAGTAAGAAAGACATCCTAATAAATAAAAAATAAGAAGAAGAAAGAAGGAAAACCATCCTTAGCCAATGGCAAGTGATAAGTGGTGCCTTTCTTTCAAAGGGCTAGAAAAAGAGAGCACACTCAAAGGATAGCCACCAGCTCCACACCAGCTGGAGGCATCCTATTTTCATTTTCTCCATCAACTTTTCCGTTGTTTCCACTTGGCCTGGGCTCAGGTGGGCTCCAGAATTTCATGGAAGATGCACAGCACATTTATGGGATGGCCCTGGACACCCCAAAAGGTTTAGGGCAAAGTCCCTGATATATGCACATCGATAATATTGCTGCCAATGGGTTTCTTGACTAGTTTCCCCGCAGTTGGGCTAATCGTGATAACCATCTTCATATGCCTAACAGAATGTGTGAATAGAGGAATCGACATGGATAGCAGTGTTACTGCATGTTGCTGTGTCAACACAGGAACGCTACAACTTCAGGAGCAGGGAAGCCAGACTTTCCTCTGCTGCGCTTCTCTGTTTTAATCACAGACAGAAAGCCAAGCCATATGCTGTGGCGAAGTCTGCCGTCCCAGTTGGCAGCCTACCTGCTTGCCATTCGAAACTACAAGACCTCAAGGTCGCTGCACACAGGATTGGTTCCTCTGGGCTCAACTCAATGCTGAGAAATTCTGAGTGGTTTTTCCATTTTCTTCTTCTTCGAGTAGAGTTGATTTACAATGTCATGTTAGTTTCAGGTGTACTGCAAAGTGATGCAGATATATCTATATGGGAATATAAAGAATATAGATATATTCTTTCTCAGATTCTTTCCTATTATAGGCTATTACAAAATATTGAATATAGATTCCACATACAAACAATATTATATGATATTTGTCTTTCTCTGTCTTACTTCACTTAGTATGACAATCTCTCTGTCCATCCATGTTGCTGCAGATGGCGTTATTTTGTCCTTTTTTATGGCTGAGTAATATTCCATTGTATATTTGTACCACATCTTGTTTATCCACTCATCAGTCGATGGACATTTAGGTTGCTTCCGTGTCTTGGCTATTGTAAGTAGTGCTGCAGTGAACATAGGGGTGCATGTATCTTTTCAAATTATAGTTTTCTCCAGATATATGCCCAGGAGTGGGATTGCTGGATCATATGGTGAGTCTATTTTTAGTTGTTTAAGGAACATCCATCCTGTTCTCCACAGTGGCTGTATCAATTTACATTCCCACCAACAGTGTAGGAGGGTTCCCTTTTCTCCACACCCTCTCCAGCGTTCACTGTTTTTAGACTTTTGACGATGGCCATTCTGACCGGTGTGAGGTGATACCTCATTGTAGTTTTGAGTTGCATTTCTCTAATAATTAGTGATGTTGAGCATCTTTTCACGTTCCTGATGGCCGTCTGCATGTCTTCTTTGGAGAATGTTTGAAGGGTGATCACACATCATCTTCTACCATCCTGAACCCAAGGGCTAATTTTACAGGGGCCTGTAGTCACTCGGGAGCTGATGGAGAAAGAGCGACCCTACATTCCCAGACATGACAATATTACTGAAAGCCTATTGAAAGAAAGATGTCTCCCTAAAGAACCTTGGGATGCAGGAAGAATAAAGACGCTCCTCTGCTGTGTCACGTCCTAGCTCGGGCGTTGATTCCACAGCAGCAGTTGAGAGTATTTCTCAGCCTTAAATCCCAGAGAGCTTGTGCTTTGAGGTCATCCAGACAAGCGGATGCCACCTGCTTCCTGAATGTGCTAAACCCTGTTAAAGCTTTGGGATAGAAAGATAGAGAATGGAAAATACATACCGAAATTGGCTGGTAAAGATACCGTGAAAAAAATTTGTACATACTTTTTTAGTTTGGGTTCCCACAGAAACACACCCTGAGACAATCATTCTGAACAAACTGTTACTTGAGAGGAGAGCCCAAGAGACACCAGTAGGTGACTGTGTTAGAAGGACCACAAAATGGGTGGCTTTAAAACAATAAGAATTTATGCTCTCACGGTTCTGGAGACCAGACATCTGAAATGAAGGTGTCCAAGCAGCCAAACTCCCTCCAGAGGCTCGAGGGGAGGGTCCTTCCCGCCTCTTCCAGCTTCTGGGGGCTCTAGGCGTCCCTGGGCTTTTGGCCGCAACCCTCCCGTCTCTGCCTCTGTCTTCACGGGGCTTCTCCTCTGGGTCTGTGTCTCTCCTCTTCTGTCGCTTATTATAAGGACACTCATCTTTGGATCTGAGCCACCGTTATCCACGATGACCTCATCTTAGCCAATTGTATCTGGAAAGACCCTGCTTCTGAATAAGGTTCCAGTCTGAGGTTCCACGTGGACACGAATTTTGAAGGATACAGTTCCATCCCCATGAAAGAGGAGGAACATGTTTCTTATAGTGGGTTGCCGTCAACAACAGCTCAAAATGCCACTCTTGGGCTCATGACAGTTTGTTCAGTCATGACTATCTCATTACAAATTGTCCTCCAGGCACCACGTGCCTGGTGGAAAAGTTTATCCTCTAGTTTTCCTGAAGGTAAATTAGTAAATTTAGTGGATTTTCCACCTTCCCTTGCTGTCTTCCCATCTTCACCCGCAAAGTCATGGTGCTCAAAAAAGTAGTGAATAGAGGAATGCTTTCCATCCTAGCAGAGACCTGTTCTGTGTGTCTGTACCTCCCTTCATCAAGAAAAGACTATTCTGGCAGTGGTTCCTGAAAGACACAGTTTAGACCCATTTCTCTCCCCCTCCCCCTCCCCCTCCCCCTCCCCCTCCCCCTCCCCCTCTCCCCTTTCTCCAGCACCTTCCCTCTCCCAAGTCCCTCCGTCTTCGCCAAGGAAAGGAGAAGGCTCTGGAGTCTGGGGTACGCCTGGCATTTCGTGATTTGTGGCAGGCCCCTCAGTTAAGGGGAGGCTATTTCGACCTTCACTTTCTTGTGATTACACGAGGTGATGGGCGCTGTAAGCTCTCCACGGAGGGCACCCTCCCCCTCCCCCTCCCCCCTCTCCCTCTCTCATGTCTTTTATGGGGAGAGGAGCAGAGAAACACTGCCTCAAGAGCTGATGAAAAGTGAGTCCCCTTGAATTCCCACGTCTCTATCCACAGGAAGCTGAGAAAATAAAGAACCCAATAAGAAGAAACCAAATGAGTTCTTTGCCAAGCTCCAGCATCCAACAGCTGGCTGCTTGACTGAATGGTTTGCATTTTGCCTACTCACCCCCTTGGTTCTGCCTCCTCAAGACAACTTGCAGATAGCAAGTCAACAGAAGAATGCCTTGATGTTGACATTCTTGAGTCGACAGAGCTAACGTCAACCATCTCTGAAGCATGGGAACATTGGGGCGGCAGGTTAGGGATGTTATCTGGCGAGACCGTCATCTTGCTTTGTCTTAAGCTGCTTCCGTGGGGCTTACAGAGCTTCAGACGCTTAAAGCCTGAAATGAACTTGTTTCCTTCACCACGTGTCTAGAGACGGGCTGAGAAAAAAATGAGTGCGTAGATTCCTCCTGGGTTACTCCTTCACCAATCCATCCGTTTATTAAATAAGCACCTGTCTGGCACTTCACATAAAATAGCCCACTCACTCCTAACAATAACCTGTAAGGTGTGCTTTATTATTTCTATTTTGAAAATAAGGAATTGAGGCTTGAATTTTTTAAAGTAAGGTACTCGTATCCCGTGAGCTGAGACGCAAGTCCAGGCTGTGTGAGTCCAAATCGTAACATCTTTTATGGCATGAAACTGCATGCAATATCATTTTTTCCAGCCAGACTTTAATTTGTTCGTTACCTAGAGCTGATTTTTGATCCCCAAATAATTTCCCGTCTCCCTTTTCCAGGTGGCCTGTATCTATACCCGTCGCTTCATGAATGGCTGTATTTTCTCAGGAACGAAAAGTATTACAATGATAAAGTAAAATTAATAAAATCAAAATGAAAATATTCCATGGGGAGAAAATCATAAATCGAAATATTACTAAAGATAAAATAACATTTAACTAGCCCCTCAGCCACATCTTTAGTTTCATGCCTCTTCATTAATATAAAGAAGAGTTGTCTTATAAAAGATAAAGATGTATACCTAGGCACAAGACGTTATATATATAAAAAAGAATAGTTATCTATATTTGGATATCTATTTTAGTGTTGAAAATTTACCCCAAAAAATAAATGCTTATAACTTTTTTTAAAAAATTAAAAATTCAGTAAACATTCAATATTTTAGACTACGAGTCGCTTTGTTACTGCCATCAATTGATCTTGAATTACCTGCCTCACTCTGTTTGACACCTAAATAGCCATCCTTGTGTGAGTCTTTTCCCCAAGGTATTTATTCAGATAAGTATTCAGAATAGATGCAATTAAAGAAAAAGACATCTGGCTTATTTGCTGCCCTAGTGAAAAAGCAGTACATAATTTTGACAAGTTTATTAAAGACGTAACGGTGGCCATACACTCTGTGACAAAGGATTTACGGAGACTGCCGTATTAACACTGTTTGGGATCTTCCCGGACCAGGGCTTGTACCCGTGTCCCCTGCACTGGCAGGCGGATTCTTATCCACTGTGCCACCAGGGAAGTCTGATCCTTTTTATATTTTTGACAAATAACAGGGATCGTGAAATATTTGGAGAGGGGAAAATAAACAGCCTATACCTGTGAAGGTTTGGAAAACCACTCTGTTATAGCAACATAAGGTGATGGTCAGATCTGTTTATTTTGAGAGGTTTCCCATTACAGAAAAGAGGACCAGGTGGCAATGCCCTGAGCATTTTCAGCTTTAAGGCACAAAGTCAGTGCAGTTAGTTATTGAACATCTTGCAGTGCATTTTTATTAGGAATTGAAAAGATAGAGACACAGAACACTTTTGCTCTGCAGGATCTTACACAGAGTACAAAACCGCTGAAACCCGTATTATCAGTAAGAGTGCAAGGCAGAGACAAAAAGTCCATGACTGATAAGGAGAGAATACCTTCCTGCACCCATTTCTGTTATCACCTGGGAACCCTCCTCTTGTTAAGATAATGGTCATCATCCATTATTAAACTGGAAGTCTCCAAGTCACAAGCGGAAGCATAACTTGCATGATTTTTCTGGTAGAGTGGAAATTCCGTTTTCTCTTGATAGTATGCATCTGAGGACACTTTGGAACACTTGTATTCTGTTGGTGAGAATGCACACATTGGTGCAGCTGCTTCGGAGCTTGAGCTGTAAACAGTGTTGCCCTTTTCATACGGGTAAACCAGGGACCCGGCCATCATTTCATTGTTTCAGTATCTTGCCAGTGGCATTGATGGATAGAACTCTTGTAAAACAGGAAACGCTGATGTTATTCAGGAGAAAGATGTGCAGTTAACACAAAGAGAGGAAGCTTTACTGCAGGCCTTAGACTCAATCAGTTATTCATTGAATTTGAGCCCGTGGACTGTGTTCTCAACTGGGATCTGAAAAGGTAGACGATAATGAAATATCACGCTGGGAATTCTGGAAATGCACCATTCAGAAGCACCTAGAATATAAACTGTTATTATGAATTTTATGTGTCTGTATACACGCATACATATACAAAAACTATATTAATATAAATACAAAATTAATACAAATATAATTTAAATAAATTGTATTATATATTGTATATAATGTGTAATTATATATGGATCTATATGTACTATGTAATATCTTTACATATAATGATACACATGTAATAATATATGCATATATTATTTATAATATATTATATATATTATATAATTATATATATAATATATAATATAATATATATATAATATATATATAATGATAGATGCACTTTACAGTAGTATGGTTTTTTATTTATTTATAGCTGCGTTGGGTCTTTGTTGTGGCGCACGGGCTTCTCATTGCGGTGGCTTCTCTTGTTGCAGAGCACAGGCTCTAGGCGCGTGGGCTTTAGGCACGCGGGCTTCAGTAGTTGTGGCGTGCGGGCTCCGTAGTTGTGGCTCATGGGCTCTAGAGTGCAGGCTCACTAGTTTTGGTGCACGGGCTTAGTTGCTCCGTGGCATGTGAGATCTTCCTGGAGCAGGGCTCAAACCTTTGTCCCCTGCACTGGCAGGTGGATTCTTCACCACTGCACCACCAGGGAAGTCCCAGTATGGTTATATATAAATATAGCAATCAAATATATTTTATTTATTTAAATGTATAATAAAAATACATGTATAATTTACATAAATTGTATTGTCATTACATGGGATTCATAATTATATATGTGATATCTACATGTACTGTGCAATATCTGTATTTTTATATATACAGTGATATATGTACATGGCAGTAGTACGGTTATCTTATATATGAATAGCAAATGCATTCTTTTAGTAATGTAAGTATTTATGTCATCTTATAGTAATATAAGTATATATAGTAAATATATACTATAATTGTATTATATATAAGTACAATATATAGTATAATATAGTAACTATGTAATATAGGATATATAAATCATACTTGTATAATTACATTGGAGTGACACGTGCATATGCATATGTTAGAGTATTTAATATGTATTACCTACAAGGCTACATACTCACAAGTAGTGAAACCCTCCCACAATGCCTGCGTGCCTTTCTGTCTTCACACGTTCAGCCCCGAGGTGCAGTCAAGACCCCTTTCCCCATGGAGCAGGAGGCTGGCTACCTGCATATCCGTGCCCTTCTGAAATGAGGGCTTGGGAAACAGCCACTCAACAATAGGGACCTCCCCGACTTCTACGTCCGTATGAGAGTCTCACTCGGACTTTCAACGCCAGAAAGCAAAGTCAGTTTGAATACAAGCGAGAAAGTGAGTGTGGGCTGCTGAAGCGCCCCGCCCAGGCGTCCTCCAGCTGCGCCTCGGGCTGTAGACGCAGCTCACGAGGCACACGGGCACATCGCCACGCATGCGTGCTCGGGCCGTAGAAGAACCCCCCCCACCCCCGACTGTTCTCGCTTGGGAGGTCCCTCCCACGTTGCCTTTGCTCTTTCTTAATCATATCCCGTTGAATATGATGGCCACTGAAGCAAGCAGCCATAAGGCATGCTCTGGAAACTGGAAAAGCTGCCCTTGGAAAAACAGCTTGCCTTGGAACGTTCGCTGTAAATCCACTTGCCAGCGGTCGCTTGAAATAAATAACATGGCAGCCAACTTGGCGCTGGAAGACGACCGTGTGGTCATATCCATCAACGTATAGACAATGCATATCGTTTTGTAAATTGTCTTGGCCACTGAATGTCACGACATTGTGGTCTTTTCACTTCAAACCCGCACTCACCGTGACAGCTCACTTACCAGCCATTTTCGTAGCTGTTGTGAATTTTCGACTCCACAGAGCAGAAGTGTCTGATTTGCATTCCTTTGTGGAATAGCGAGTCTGAACATTTTCAATGAGAAACATAATTACTGTATTTTGTGCTGTGCGAGCCCACCTGTGTATGGAGTGTGAACGCAACAAATATGCTTGAGATAATGCGTTTGATTAAAGGGGAGCCGGCATGGCTGATTTAAAACAGCAGAAAGTCCACAACATCTGTCCTTTCTGACATCTTGCGGGAGAGAGACATTCATATCCCTCCTTAGACACTGATGAGACCAAGAACAAAGTTGGGTGAATCATTTTCCATCCAATCCTCCTGACAGCAGGTGCTGGCAGCTCCAACTGTCTGATACAGAGCAGGTGGGAACCAGCCCAGAACTTCAACTTGAAAGGGAATATTCCATCATATCTGCAATGAAGTTCTGAAGACCACACTTCGATTAAAGAATCATCAGATAGCAGGAAATGAGGATTTGGAAGAGAGTCCTGACAACATCGTTTTCAACCCCTTCATTGTGTACATGAGAAGCTCTGGGACTTTTCACCTGCAGATTACAATACTTCCTTAACTCTGCAATCAGAATTTTAACATAGATACTCCACCCTGCAGGGGACTCAGATACATCCTGCACACCCTTCTCCAGCAAAGACGTTCTACCTTGGCACTGACTGGCTGAGACTCTCCATCATGATTTCAGTCGAGGAAGAAGAAAGGGTGGAAAGAAGAAGAAATGAGCTCTATCCAGTCCAGCAAGGATATTGGTTCTGGGGAATTGCCCACTTAAGGTGATGAAAATTTGCAAAACACTCTGTTAGACCTTTTTGGTTAAATTATAAGTGCCTACACACATAATTCTTCAACATATAAAGAGGGACTACGGTACCTTGTGCATAAGGTACCCGCTCTCATACACATTCCTGTCATACACGTTGTGTTAGAAAGAATTTATGGGAAGAGTTTTTATGGAAATTGCCTTCTGCCTGAACTTGCTTGGATTCACCTGATAAATCTGCATTTATTGTCTTTTCTTTTTTAATTAATTTTTATTGGAGTTGAGTTGCTTTACAATGTTGTGTTCGTTTCTGCTGTACAGCAAAGTGAATCAGCTCTACGTATACATACATCTCCTCTTTTATGGATTTCCTTCTCATTTAGGTCACCCCAGAGCATTAAGTGGAGTTCCCTGTGCTTAACAGTAGCTTCTCCTTAGTTGTCTCTTTTATACATAGTATCAGTAGTGTGTATATGTCAATCCCAATCTCCCAATTCCTCCCCCCCGCCACCACCGCTTTCCCCCTTGGTATCCATACGTTTGTTCTATTGTTCTTTTCTTTTATGCCTTTGAATAGAACCACACACATATATCAGTTAAAGACACGGGTGCCATCTTTACGTTCACCTGGGCTGCCTCAAATCTCTATTTTTCTCGTTAATTGTCTTTGCTTGAGCCATGGTTCTGGCTTTCCGCAGTAGATAAAGGAGACCCGCCATCGTGCTTTGAATGTTTCACTGTGTTTCTTTATTACTGAACGACACAGTTCAACAGCACCCTAGCCTCCAGCTCTCCACAAAACTGAATGTGATTTTGTCTGGAAACCACAGGATCCACCAATGCATTCAGTAGCCCTCTCCACATCCGAGGTCAGGAACTGTCCTAAAGAAGACAAATGCCTCGGGCTTCCATGGTGGTACAGTGGTTGAAAATCCGCCTGCCAAGGCAAGGGACACAGGTTGGAGCCCTGTTCCGGGAAGATCCCACATGCCGCGGAGCAGCTAATCCCGCGAGCCACAACTACTGAGCCCGTGCCTGATAAATCTGCATTGTCTTTTCTTTTTTAATTAATTTTTATTGGAGTTGAGTTGCTTTACAATGTTGTGTTCGTTTCTGCTGTACAGCAAAGTGAATCAGCTCTACGTATACATACATCTCCTCTTTTATGGATTTCCTTCTCATTTAGGTCACCCCAGAGCATTAAGTGGAGTTCCCTGTGCTTAACAGTAGCTTCTCCTTAGTTGTCTCTTTTATACATAGTATCAGTAGTGTGTATATGTCAATCCCAATCTCCCAATTCCTCCCCCCCGCCACCACCGCTTTCCCCCTTGGTATCCATACGTTTGTTCTATTGTTCTTTTCTTTTATGCCTTTGAATAGAACCACACACATATATCAGTTAAAGACACGGGTGCCATCTTTACGTTCACCTGGGCTGCCTCAAATCTCTATTTTTCTCGTTAATTGTCTTTGCTTGAGCCATGGTTCTGGCTTTCCGCAGTAGATAAAGGAGACCCGCCATCGTGCTTTGAATGTTTCACTGTGTTTCTTTATTACTGAACGACACAGTTCAACAGCACCCTAGCCTCCAGCTCTCCACAAAACTGAATGTGATTTTGTCTGGAAACCACAGGATCCACCAATGCATTCAGTAGCCCTCTCCACATCCGAGGTCAGGAACTGTCCTAAAGAAGACAAATGCCTCGGGCTTCCATGGTGGTACAGTGGTTGAAAATCCGCCTGCCAAGGCAAGGGACACAGGTTGGAGCCCTGTTCCGGGAAGATCCCACATGCCGCGGAGCAGCTAATCCCGCGAGCCACAACTACTGAGCCCGTGCGCCACAACTACTGAAGCCCACGCACCTAGAGCCTGTGCTCTACAACAAGAGAAGCCACCACAATGAGAAGCACACACGTTGCAACAAAGAGTAGCCCCCGCTCACCACAACTAGAGAAAGCCCACGCGCAGCAACGAAGACCCAACGCGGCCAAAAATTAATTAATTAATTAAATTTTTTAAAAAAGGAAAGAAAAATGCCTCGTAGGAAAATCAAGAAAATGTTTTTTCAGTTCGAACTCTACGCAGCTGGAATAGCAAAGGAGAAATGAAGGAGAAAAAAGTCTACTAGCTCCTGTGTACCAGAGGATAAAAATCAGAAGGGTTCTGAATATCCAGCTACTACAGGGCGGACGTGCAGGTAAAGAACAGTGGACTGTGTTCCTTTTCATTTAGAAGAAATAAATTCATTACCATAAAAGGTTAGGGCTTCACACCTATCAATGCTCAAAGTGTCTACGTAGAATCTTGAGCTGTCGGGAAGCATGTCAAGGAGTTTGTCCTTTCCATTGCCATTAATCCTAGCCGGGTCCAAAGCAGGATCTATCACGTGGTAAGAGTTGATGAAAGTTACAAAACTGTATTGTCAGCTCTAGTCACCATGTACCATGGACCTCTAGAACTTACCCATCTTGTATGACTGAAACTTTGTACCAACTGAACAAAAACCCCCCATTCCCCTCAATCCCCCTCTCCTGGCAACCACCCTTCTGGAATTTTTCACTTCTATAAATTTGGCTATTTTATTTTATTTTATTTTTTATTTATTTTATTTTTTTGTGTGTGGTACGCGGGCCTCTCACTGTTGTGGCCTCTCCCGTGGCGGAGCGCAGGCTCCGGACGCGCAGACTCAGTAGTTGTGGCTCACGGGCCCAGCCGCTCCGCGGCATGCGGGACCCTCCCTGACCGGGGCACGAACCCGCATCCCCCGCATCGGCAGGCGGACTCTCAACCACTGCGCCACCAGGGAAGCCCAAATTTGGCTATTTTAGATGCCTCATGTACATGGAATCATGCAGCTTTTTGTGCCCCTAAAAAAATGGTTATGAGTGTACATTGCATGTTAAATGTTCTTCACACACAGACACCAAACCACAACAAAAAAGGGATACAAGGAGATGTTGAGACATGATGTATATATATGTTTATGATCTTGATAGTGGTGAAGGTGTCATGAGAGTTTGCATGTGTCCAGACTCCTCAAATTGAACACATTAAGTATGTGTAGTTTGGGGTTTTTTTTTTTTTCAATTATACTTCAGTACCGATGGGGGGGGTGGGGTAAGTTACTCAAGAGAATACATGGCCACTGTAAGGACTGAAATCTTCAATGAAGACATACACTGCAAACGCAAAAACAAAACCAGTGCGTATTCATCCACCTGCTTGCCTGGGACTGCGTACCTGGGCAGGAAGTTTTGAACAGTTGGCAAGAAAAAATATCTTTCTTTTCTTTTTCCCTGCAAGGTTTTGGGGTTTTTTTAAATAAATTTATTTGTTTATTATTTTTTTGGCTGCGTTGGGTCTTCGTTGCTGTGCGTGGGCTTTCTCTAGTTGCAGTGAACTGGGGCTACTCTTCGTTGCGGTGCATGGGCTCTAGGCACGTGGGCTTCAGTAGTTGTGTCACGTGGGCTCAGTAGTTGTGGC
>NC_041220.1:148150205-148152071 GCF_002837175.3 Physeter macrocephalus | reverse complement strand
GGCCTCTCCCGTGGCGGAGCGCAGGCTCCGGACGCGCAGACTCAGTAGTTGTGGCTCACGGGCCCAGCCGCTCCGCGGCATGCGGGACCCTCCCTGACCGGGGCACGAACCCGCGTCTCCTGCATCGGCAGGCGGACTCTCAACCACTGTGCCACCAGGGAAGCCCCAAAAATATTCTTTTAAAAATAAAAAATGTTAGAACTTACAGGTTTAAAATAAATATTATTTTTTTGGCTGCGTTGGGTCTTCGTTGCTGTGCGTGGGCTTTCTCTAGTTGCAGTGAACTGGAGCTACTCTTCGTTGCGGTGCATGGGCTCTAGGCACGCGGGCTTCAGTAGTTGTGTCACGTGGGCTCAGTAGTTGTGGCTCGCGGGCCCTAGAGTGCAGACTCGGTAGTTGTGGCGCACGGGTGCTCCGCGGCATGTGGGATCTTCCCGGACCAGGGCTCAGACTCATGTCCCCTGCCTTGGCAGGCGGATTCTTAACCACTGCGCCACCGGGGAAGTCCCAAGAAGAAATATCTTAACAAATATATCAAGCGTCTGACGGCAGCCATACAGCTTTCCCCAGAGCATAGGGGATGTGATCGTTTCATTTTAGTGAACACGGGGGCTCACACTCTAGAAGCTAATCTGCGAACAAGTATTGGCACCATGTGCAGAAGATTTGAATAGGCAAAGGTACTGCTAGGAAGGTGGTCTGCAGGTGAGTTTTGCCTTTGACCACAGGTACTTTTCCTGTCTAATAGCTCTATCAGGCACAGGTAAGCCCTGCACCCTTTCTTTCTCTCTGCACACGTTTTGCCCCAGCAAGAATGCAAGTCTGGCTTTACCCTGGCAGCTAATGAATGATCCGGAAGGTATGGACGGCACCTGCGAGATTCATTCGGTTGCCGACCTGGGCACCTCAGCCCTGGAGCGCTTCTGCCTTTGACATTTATAAGCAGGTTGTGCCTTCAGTGGATCAGACCCACCGCACCCCTCCCCACAGCCAGCAGCGCAGGACCTGCTCTTCAGATCACCGAGAATAATCGTAGCTCTTCGTTGCTAAATGTCCTGGTTGCTCTTCTTTTTTATCTTTTTGTTCAAGTGGGAAAGAAGTGGTGGGCAGGGCTCCTTGGCCATGTATCTTCCGTGGGACCACAGCTCCCTCTATTGTCCTGATATTTTTCCACTTAAGGAAAGAGAACGAACGGTAACCAACCTTGGGAAAGGTTTGCCTGCTTCTCGGCACCTTGAAAACACGCACATATCCGATCAATCTGACCGCGCTGCAGAAAGGGTAGGTGAGTTTAAAATTCAAGCCCTCTGTAGGATTTTCCTCTATATCAAAGTTTTTAATGCCCCAGACCAAGAGATTTTAAAACCGCATTTTCTTCTTCTCTTGTCTCAGTTATGAAGTTTCTGACTCTCCAAGAACATCCTACCTCAAATCACAACTTTCCTTCTTCTTGAATATCCTTCATGTCATAATTTTATTAAAAGCTATTAAAATAATATCATAGTCTAAGACTGTAGTATTTAATCTTTTCTGAATTATTTGAGAACTTGGTTTGGATGGCTCTTCTTGTTCTGTTAGTTATTCTACCTCCAGAGAACTTTATTATTTCTGTGTGCCCTTAGTTTCTGCGGACTTGCTAGGTAAACCATCCCAGTACGTCAGTATGCATCTGTGACTCTTACACAATTTCATCAGGCTGTGCTTTCGTGGCCATGATAAACCAGAGAAACACAAGGAATGTTTCTACTCACAGAGTAGTTAGAGTGGAAAAACAAAGATACATGAATCAATTCATTGCAAAAACTTAAATTTTTTTAGAAATTGGAGACCACTGTGAGTTGGGAGTATCGCAAATAGAGTTTTTGG
>NC_041220.1:148130583-148149949 GCF_002837175.3 Physeter macrocephalus | reverse complement strand
GGGCTTCAGTAGTTGTGTCACGTGGGCTCAGTAGTTGTGGCTCGCGGGCCCTAGAGTGCAGACTCGGTAGTTGTGGCGCACGGGTGCTCCGCGGCATGTGGGATCTTCCCGGACCAGGGCTCAGACTCATGTCCCCTGCCTTGGCAGGCGGATTCTTAACCACTGCGCCACCGGGGAAGTCCCAAGAAGAAATATCTTAACAAATATATCAAGCGTCTGACGGCAGCCATACAGCTTTCCCCAGAGCATAGGGGATGTGATCGGTTCATTTTAGTGAACACGGGGGCTCACACTCTAGAAGCTAATCTGCGAACAAGTATTGGCACCATGTGCAGAAGATTTGAATAGGCAAAGGTACTGCTAGGAAGGTGGTCTGCAGGTGAGTTTTGCCTTTGACCACAGGTACTTTTCCTGTCTAATAGCTCTATCAGGCACAGGTAAGCCCTGCACCCTTTCTTTCTCTCTGCACACGTTTTGCCCCAGCAAGAATGCAAGTCTGGCTTTACCCTGGCAGCTAATGAATGATCCGGAAGGTATGGACGGCACCTGCGAGATTCATTCGGTTGCCGACCTGGGCACCTCAGCCCTGGAGCGCTTCTGCCTTTGACATTTATAAGCAGGTTGTGCCTTCAGTGGATCAGACCCACCGCACCCCTCCCCACAGCCAGCAGCGCAGGACCTGCTCTTCAGATCACCGAGAATAATCGTAGCTCTTCGTTGCTAAATGTCCTGGTTGCTCTTCTTTTTTATCTTTTTGTTCAAGTGGGAAAGAAGTGGTGGGCAGGGCTCCTTGGCCATGTATCTTCCGTGGGACCACAGCTCCCTCTATTGTCCTGATATTTTTCCACTTAAGGAAAGAGAACGAACGGTAACCAACCTTGGGAAAGGTTTGCCTGCTTCTCGGCACCTTGAAAACACGCACATATCCGATCAGTCTGACCGCGCTGCAGAAAGGGTAGGTGAGTTTAAAATTTAAGCCCTCTGTAGAATTTTCCTCTATATCAAAGTTTTTAATGCCCCAGACCAAGAGATTTTAAAACCGCATTTTCTTCTTCTCTTGTCTCAGTTATGAAGTTTCTGACTCTCCAAGAACATCCTACCTCAAATCACAACTTTCCTTCTTCTTGAATATCCTTCATGTCATAATTTTATTAAAAGCTATTAAAATAATATCATAGTCTAAGACTGTAGTATTTAATCTTTTCTGAATTATTTGAGAACTTGGTTTGGATGGCTCTTCTTGTTCTGTTAGTTATTCTACCTCCAGAGAACTTTATTATTTCTGTGTGCCCTTAGTTTCTGCGGACTTGCTAGGTAAACCATCCCAGTACGTCAGTATGCATCTGTGACTCTTACACAATTTCATCAGGCTGTGCTTTCGTGGCCATGATAAACCAGAGAAACACAAGGAATGTTTCTACTCACAGAGTAGTTAGAGTGGAAAAACAAAGATACATGAATCAATTCATTGCAAAAACTTAAATTTTTTTAGAAATTGGAGACCACTGTGAGTTGGGAGTATCGCAAATAGAGTTTTTGGTGGGGGGGGGGCGCATCTTTCTAAAACAGGTAGGTAGGGTTAGATTCCTGGGAACCTTGTGAGGAAGGGATGTGTTTTTGCATTTGGAAGTGGTGTGCATCTTTGGGGGGCAGAAGGTGGTCTCTGGTTTTTAAAGACGATCCCCATGATTTTTGACACCTGGTATGGACACCCTGTGGATATATAATGAAGTAGTCAGTCTCTTAACTGGGTTACATGATATGCCAAACGGTTAGGGATTTTGAAAATTTAATTAAGGTCCCTAATCTGGTCACTGGGCGCTAAGGAAAGGGAGATGATGGTGGGTGGGCCTGACCTAATCAGGTGAGCGTTATGAAGGTGGGTCCAGACCTTCCTGAGACGAATGTATATATAATATATTGGAATAAACGTATAATGGACTGTCTGCCATAAAAAGAAGGAAATCTTGCCATTTGCAACAACGTGGATGGACTTGAGGGGATTATGCTAATAAGTAAGGTAAGTCAGACAGAGAAAGACAAATACTGTATGATATCACTTATGTGCGGAAGCTAAAACCAACCACCAAACTCATAGATACAGAGAACGGGTTGGTGGTTGCCAGAAAGGGGTGGGTGGAAATGGGTCAAAAAGAAAAAAGAAAGAGGAAGGAAGGGAGGGAGGGAGGGAGAGAGGGAAGGAGGGAAGGAAAGAAGGAAGGAAGGAGGAAGGGTGGGCGGAAACTAACACAGTATAGACACCACAGAAAAAAATGGATGATTGGGAGACCTAATCTTGGGTCTGGGGTCACCTTCTGTGAGTGGAGAAAGTAACTGAACTTTTTTGTTTTGAGTGCTTTCCTGGCTTCCATAACAAACAAAATGCTTCTCATAAATGCCTCTCACTCAGAGATAAGCATCCCTTTTCGAAAACATCTGATTTCCTATTTTACATTTTGGTAAATCTCAAGATCTCGCAATGTGTTAGCACGATGACTGCATGGGAATTGAGAATTTTTTAATTTTGTTTTGCTGTGGCAGATCTTTAACGTTCACACGTTGCTGGGTTTATTGAATGCTGTGTGTTCTCTACTAGCTCTGAATTAATTTGCTTCTTGAGGTTTGTATTTGCTAACCTCGGTTTGACTTAGAAAATGAAGCCATCTTCTCCCTAGGACACTGGCATTCCCTAACATTGGGTTAGTTTATTGACTTCCCCACCAAAAATCAGTTGAAGTAAGCTACCCTACAGTGTGTGTTGCTTTTCACACCACCGAGCAATGCTCCAGTCCGCAGCAGACAATGACCAGGTTCAGTTAATTAGCTGGAACTGTTCAAAGAACTCAGGAAACCAGGTATATATCTGGAAAAGATGAAAACTCTAATTCAAAAAGGTACATGCACCCCAGTGTTCATTGCAGCACTATTTGCAATAGCGAGGTCATGGAAGCAACCCAAACGTCCATCAACAGAGGAATGGGTAAAGAAGATGTGGTACGTGTATGTGTGTGTGCGTGCACACACACACATACACGTACCACATCTTCTTTATACATAACGGAATACTACTCGGCCATTAAAAACACTGAAATAATCCCCTTGGCAGCAACACGGATGGACCTAGAGAATATTATGCTATAGGTGAAATAATTCACAGAAAGACAAATACTGTATGATATCATTTATATGTGGAACCTAGAATATAATACCAATGAATCCGTATACAAAACAGAAGCAAACCAACAGACATAGAGAGCAAACTTATGTTTGACAGAGGGGAAAGGGGGGAGGGATAAACTGGGAGTGCAGGATTAACAGACACACACTTCTATGCCTAAAAGAGATTAGCAGCACGGTTTATTGTGGAGCACAAGGAGCTATGTTCAATGTCTTGTAATAACTTATAAGGGAATATAATGTGCAAAAAACCCACAAATACCCCCAACCTGGATCATTATGCTGTACACCTGAAGCTAACACAATACTGAAAATCAACTCTACTTCAGTAAAAGAAAGAACTCCAGAAACCCGTTTACCTACCAGTTCTAGAAGAGCTCAAGAAATCAGTTACCCGTTTATTAAAAAGGATATTAAAGGGTAAAAATGGACAGCCAAATGAAGTGTTACCTATGGCAGCAAAGTCTTAAAGGGTCCCGCAAACAGGGGCGTCTGTCCCAGCGGAGTTTGGGGTGTGCCACCTCCCGACCTGGGTGCATTTTGGTTGACCAGCCTGGAAGCTCTCCAAACCCTATCCTTTCTGAGATTTTATGGGGCTTCGTTACGCAGGCGTGATTGGTGAAATGCATGGACATTGGAGATTGAACTCAACGTCCAGCTCCTCTTCCCTCTCTGGGGGTCATGGTTGGGACGGAAAATTCCACAGTTCTGATCACATAGTTGGTTCCCCTGGCCGCCAGCCCCCATCCTGTAATGACCTAGGGCCATTGCAAAGCCACCTTATTAACATAAACAAGACATACCTTTATGACCCTCTCCTTGAGGAAATTCCAAAGGTGTCAGGAGTCTGTGCCAGGAACTGAGATGATTAACAGCCACCTGTTTCTTATCCCACATCCCAGTATCACACTACCTGACCTTTGAGATTTGAGAATATTTATGTGTGGGTGTTATTTTAAAATCATTGCGTTGCCTGCAGTCGTCAGACTCTAGATGTTCAAGGTATTTGTTGGATCCCAATACTATGAGTGCTGAGGTTGGTCACCTACGATGTTTTCTAGCAAGTGTAAAAGAAGTTTTCATATATTCGGCTTGCTTAATCCAAGGACCTTCCTACTGACCTGAATCTCCCCGTCCTGTTGACCCTCCCATCACCCCTTGTCGATCATGTCTTCTTCGGTACCTTCCATTTGTTTTTGTCATCGTTGCTTTTATTCAACATTCCATTTTGCTCTCTACCAACGTGACATCTGCATTTTTTTTAAATTTTTATTGGAGTACAGTTGATTTACAGTGTTGTGTTAGTTTCTGCTGTACAGCAAAGTGAATCAGTTTTACATATATCTGCTCTTCTTTAAGATTCTTTTCCCACATAGGTCATTACAGAGTATTGAGTAGAGTTCCCTGTGCTATATAATAGGTCCTTATTATTATCTGTTTTATCTATAGTAGTGAGTATATGTCAATCCCAGTCTCCCAATTTACCCCCCATCCCCTGGTAACCATAAGTTTGTTTCTACATCTGTGAGCCTACTTCTGTTGTGTAAATAAGTTCATTTATATCATTTTTTTAGATCTCACGTGTAAGCGATATCATACGATATTTGTCTTTCTCTGTCTGACTCACTTCACTCGGTATGACAATCTCTAGGTCCATCCATGTTGCTGCAAATGGCATTATTTCGTTCTTTTTTATTGCTGAGTAATATTCCACTGTATATGTACCACATGTTGTTTATCCACTCATCTGTCAATGGACAATTAGGTTGCTTCCAAAGTCCTGGCTATTGTAAATAGTGCTGTAATGAACATTGGGGTGCATGTGTCTTTACGAATTATGGTTTTCTCAGGGTATATGCCCAGGCGTGGGATTGCTGGGTCATATGGTAGCTGTATTTTTAGTTTTTTAAGGAACCTCCGTACTGTTCTCCATAGTGGGTGCACCAATTTACATTCCCTTTCCTCCACACCCTCTCCAGCATTTATTATTATTATTATTATTATTAACCTCTCCAGTAGGAGGGTTCCCTTTCCTCCACACCCTCTCCAGCATTTATTGTTTGTAGATATTTTTGATGAGGGCCGTTCTGACTGCTGTGAGGCCCTTCTGTTAACAAGCCTGATTTGCTCATCACTGTGGTCTGAGTATTTGTGTCCCACCCAAATTTATGTGTTGAAGCCCTAACATGAGGGTGGAGCCCTCATGATGGGATTAGTGTCCTTATAAAAGAGACCCCAGAGAGCTCCCTTGCCCCTTCCGCCAGGTGAGAGCACAGAGAGATGTCCGTCTATTCTAATGTCGATTGAATGACCGAGAAATAGAGGGTGGTTATTGGCACAATTACACATCAGTCGAGTGAGTGGACAGCTTTGATGTGTGAGCACACTTTGAACAATGTTAAGCAAAATTAAAATGTAAGGTTGTAGCATCTTTGTTAACTAATGACGTTTGACTACCCGTGTTAGACCACATGAAATGCTGCCAAGCTGGGGGAAAGACACACAGTGACTCGCCTCTCCTTTAAACTGTTAAGAGGTTAAACAATGGGACACCTCCATCATTCTCACAATAGAGGTCAGTCTTGTAATCCTTCCAGAGGAAAACTTAATTCTTTGATCTGGTAAAGTGCCCAAGTGATTATTCTGCAGTCGACACTGAAAAATCAACTATCCCCTAAATGTATTCCCAGAATCTGTTTTGAGTCACTTATTAGTCTTTGAACTAGAAATTATCTGTAGGTTGGTAATTGAAGTATCTAGCAGTCTGCTTGCTAATTAAGATGCTGAAGGTAGTATTATTTACGTTGAGTAATGAACTATATCAGTTGCACAGAGTTGAGGTAATGAAATAAGCATTTTGATTCAATGTTATACTAAAGCTTTACCCACACTTTCATTATTTTTAATCTATCAGCATAAGGCTTTTTTTCCCTGCGACTCTAGTAAGATTTTTATTTTACCTCTTATCTGTCATTTTGCCTCCTTGTTCATTCTTAATATTGTTGACTGGGGCCAGCTCTCTTATATCTCTTGTTTACTTTTCCCCACGGTTTTCTCTTTTATGAGTAGTTGCAAAAATGTAGCTTTTGGTTTTAATATCCACTCTATGTTTTCTTTCCTTTTTTATTTCCGTGTTTGTTGCTTTCTGTTTTATTCATTTATGTTTTTTATTAATTTGTCTTGTGATTTCCCTGGGTTGATTCTGTTACTTTTTAAAAATTTCTTGGCTTGAATATTTAATTCGTTAACTTTCAGCATTTCTTATTTTCTGGAATATACGTGGACGGTTCTATCTGTATTCCCCCCCTGATATCGCAGTACCAGTTTGGGTACATGGAACTTTCATGTGATGCTATATGCTAAATATTTTGTAATCTAGTTTATAGTTTTAAATCTTTGACTAGGGAATTATTTAGAATTCTGTTTTTACTTTCCAAATATACAGATGGGGGAGACTACCTTCTTATAAATGATTTTATTCATTTTAGTTAGAGAATATGATCTATATGGTGACATTTATTATTTGTAAAAAAATTCCTTTTTGATCTAATATGTAGTCACTTAATGAAAATGTGCCATATATGATTAGAAAAATGTGTTTTCTTTCTGTGTTGAAATAAAGGTTCTATATAGTATGTATGTTTGATCAAGCTTGTTCATTTTAATTGTTCAAATCTTAACACCTATCCATAATATATATTTTTTTAAATCTGTTTGACATATTTCAAGAGAAAAGGGTGCTGGTATTCATCCAACATCTTGGAACTTTCTTCCTTCTGGAAACGTTTTCAGAGCCTAGAGCACAGACTTTGATGTCTATACTCAGCTCACTTTTGCTGTGACCCTCACTGTGTTTAAGGACATCTGGACAGAAATAAATCTTCATCCTTTCCAAAACTGTTTGGGTTTGGGGCAATATTCTGGGTCATTTTTCAACAGGGGAGGGTAGGAATACTTTAACATGCCTTTAGGAAATTCAAAAATAATTTCCAAAATAATATTTTCTTTTTTTTCTATTTCTAGGAATTTATCTCAAGAACAATTAGACAAATGTGCAGACATATGTAAAAAACGATCCATTACAGAATTGACTATATTAGTAGAAGAGTGTTAATAATTTAAATGCCTATCAAGAGATTTTGATTAAACTATATAGACTTATGTAGGATTATTATGTACAATGTTCTAAGCACTTCAAAAGCTGTAAGTCATTTAATCCTTGTAACATTATGTAATATAATATAGTATCAAATGTTAATATAATAACGTAATAATGTTATTACCCCCACGTTACAGATGACAAAGCTGAGACCTAGAGCAGGTGAGGAGTTGTCCAAGATCACACAGCTAGCACACAGCAGAGACAGGACACAATGCCAGGCAGTCTGCCTCTAGAGCATCAAACATAATTTTTTGTAAAATGTTTTCTTCCATATAACCATTACGTGAAGGTAGCAGAATGTTGAAGGAAGCAAATAGTGAAGGGTGAAGGCAAAATATATTTTCTAACCAATAGCATCATAGACCAGGAGGAAAAAGACAGTAGGTGTTGACATTGCCCTTTTATGTGTGTGAATCTTCTTTGTAGTAACGTAAGCTCCTACAGAACATTTTCAAGATGTTTTTTTAAATTTTATTGAAGTATAGTTGGTTTACAATGTTGTGTTAACTTCTGCTGCACAGCAAAGTAATTCGGTGACACACATATGTACATTCTTTTTCATTTTCTTTTCCATTACGGTTTATTATAGGATATTGAATATAGTTCCCTGTGCTGTACAGTAGGACCTTGTTGTTTATCCATCCTATATATCCTGGTTTGCATCTGCTAATCCCAAACTCCCAGCCCTTGGCAACCACAGTTTTGTCTCTATGTCTGTGTGTCTGTTTCTGTTTTGTAGATAAGTTCATTTGTGTCATATTTTAGATTCCACATATAAATGACATCATATGGTATTTGTCTTTGTCTGACTTACGTCACTTAGTATGATAATCTCTAGGTCCATCCATCTTGCTGCCAATGGCATTATTTCACAGAACATTCTCAGGTTTTATCAGCATGCTTAGAAGAGATATTCCCAGAACAGCCATGGAAGGAGTGGGTGAAACACCTTATAGTTGCACTTGAGTAACTGATGGTTTGCTAAATCACTTCACCGCTTCACGCAGTTAACAAGTGGCTTTAGGTTTCTGTAAGGAGGGCCTGCCCCATTTTACAGATTTCCAGTTCTACCGAGATCAAAAGAACACGTGGTCTCTCTCCAGGGAGAGATGTGGGTCTCACTTGCTAACTGCAGAGGAGAGAGGTTTTGAGAGTTGCTGATGAGCTGTTCCCCATTTAACGCCAGCCGCCCACAAATAAGAGAGCTTTCCCCGTACCCCCGCTGGGGGTGGAGAGGGTCACCCCAGTCTCATGGCTAGAATCCCCAGCTGTTGCTACTACTTAGCGGGCATGATCACACATCTCTTGACCACTTGGGCAAGAAGAGACCTTGAAATCCGTCTGTGTAGGTGCCCGATTGCTGTCTGTAACAACGTCCCTGAAACTTGAAAGAATACACTTTTATTGAGAGACTAAGTATAAGAGTGGTCAGTGGACGGACCAACTATAAAAATAGAAATCTGACCCACAACTTACGGGCACCAGCGCCAAACACCAAGCCCTTACGTGCAGTGACCAGCCTCACCGCCACCTCTAGGTACAATGAGGCTGGATGCGCAATAACTTCTTTTTTTCTTTTCCAACAAGTTTGTTGAGGCATACTTTGCCTACCGCACAATTCAACCACTGTAGGTGTACAAGGTGATAACTTCTAGTAAATCTATAAACTTGTGCAGGCATCACCACAAACCACTTTCAGAACACTTCCATCACCTTCCAAAACTCCCTCACTGTTGTTTGCAGTTAATCCACAATTGCACCCTCAGCCCTAGGCAACCACTGATCTGCTTTCTCTCTCGTTTTTTTTTATCCTATGAGAGTACTATAATTTATTTGGATAATCATCTGTTTGGGGGATCTTTAGGTTCACAAAGCCTTTTTTTTTAAATTTATTTGCAGTATAGTTGATTTACAAAGTTGTGTTAATTTCTTCTGTACAGCAAAGTAATTCAGTTATATATATAAGTCTATATATGTGTGTGTATATGTATGTGTGTGTATATATATATATATATATACACACACATACACATTCTTTTCAGATTCTTTTCCATTATTATTATTATTATTACAAGTTATTGAATATATCTGCCTATGCTATACAGGAGGTCCTTGTTGCTTATCTATTTTATATATGGTAGTGTGTGTCTGTTAATCCCAAACTCCTGATTTATCCCTCCCACCCCTTTCCCCTTTGGTAACCATAAGTTTGTCTTCTATGTCTGTGAGTCTGTTTTGGTTTTGTAAACAAGTTGATTTGTATCATTCTTTTAGATTCCACATAAAAGTGATATCATATATTTGTCTTTTTCTCTCTGGCTAACTTCACTTAGTATGGTAATCACTAGGTCCATCCATGTTGCTGCAAATGGCATCATTTCATTCTTTTTTATGGCTGAGTAGTATTCCATTGTGTATATGTACCACATCTTCTTTATCCATTCCTCTGTCGATGGACGTTTAGGGGGCTTCCGTGTCTTGGCTATTGTAAATAGTGCTGCTATGAACACTGGGGTGCATGTATCTTTTTGAATTATGGTTTTCTCCCGATATATGCCTGGGAGTGGGCTTGCTGGGTCATATGGTAGTTCTATTATTCGTTTTTTAAGGAACCTCCATCCTGTTCTCCATAGTGGCTGCACCATTTTACATTCCCACCAACAGTGCAGGAGGGTTCCCTTTTCTCCACACCTTCTCCAGCATTTACTGTTTTGAAGACTTTTTCACGATGGCCTTTCTGACCCGTGTGAGGTGATACCTCATTGTAGTTTTGATTTGCATTTCTCTAATAATCAGTGTTGAGCATCCGTTTGTCTGCTTTAACAATCAACCCAGATGGCCGGGGTTTGATTAATTACAGACAGCTTCCCTAATGTCCGTTTTTGTTTCCAACTTAGGACCCAGCGGAGAAAACCAAATACGCGCCCCCTAGCCAGTCACACAGGATGCCCTGCTTCTAGTTAGCCCAGCAGAGCTTCTCCAGGCCAACAGCCCCCATCAGGGCATATCTGTACCTTCCGTTTGTCCGCTTATCTGTCCCACTCCTCCACCTGCCTCGGAGTCTCTGCCAAAGGCAAGCGATGGCAGCCAGCAGCTCCCTTACTACGGCAAAGTCTCAGTCAGCAAGGTCTGCCTGTTCTCGTCTGGGTGGTCTTTTCTTATTTCCCAACTCAAAATGGGTCACAGACAGAAAAGTAAGCACTGAAGCTATTAGCTTCTAGCACAAAACAGGTGAGAAAATCTTGCTGAATTGGGAATATGCAAAGATTTCTTAGGACACAAAAAGCATGAACCACACGAGAAAGAAACTGATAAATTGGACTTTATCAAAATTAAGAACTTTTGCTCTCTGAAGGACACCATTGAGAAAATGAAACAGTAAGCATAAAATATGTATTATACTTACATAGGTATTGTATATTTGTTATGCATTCAGAATATGTAAACAACTCAATTATAAAAGACAACCCAAAAAACCATTGACAAAAGTGTTTAAACAAACACCACACTCCGCCTGCCGATGCAGAGGAACCGGGTTCGCGCCCCGGTCTGGGAGGATCCCACATGCCGCGGAGCGGCTGGGCTCGTGAGCCGTGGCCGCCCTGCGCGTCCGGAGCCTACGCTCCGCAACGGGAGAGGCTGCAGCAGTGAGAGGCCCGCATACCGCAAAAAACAAAACAAAACAAAACAAAAACAAACACCACACACAAAATATGTATAAGTGGGGCCAAGAGGCATATAAACAAAGATACTCAACATCATTAGTCATCAGAGTGAGGCAAAGTAAAATGACAGAGAGATGTACAAACTATTAGGTATGAAATAAGCTACAAGGACATACCGTACAGGAAATAGAGCCAATATTTTATAATAACTATACATGGAGTATCACCTTGAAAAGTTGTGAATCACTATATTGTACACCTGTAACTTACATAATATTGTATGGCAATTATACTTCAATTAAAAATGAAATAAATTAAATTAAAAACAGTGAGATACTGCCACCCAACCACTAGAATGAACAAAATTTTAGAAGCCCGACAATACCAAGAATGGATGTGGACCACTGGAACCCTCACGCCTTCCTGAGTGGGATAAAAAATAGTACAGCTACTTCTGAAAAATAAACGTCTGGCATATGAATCAGAAATTTTACTCCTAAGTATATAAACCAAGAAAAAAAAATGACGGAGGGGGGAGGGAGATTAGAAAAAAGATTTCTGTACCAATATTATTGCAGTTTCATGCATAATAGGCCAAACCGGTAAATGGTTACACAAACTGTGGTCACCACAAGCATTACGAAAATGTTTCAGAAATGTGCACACTCCGGCTTCCCTGGTGGCGCAGCGGTTGCGAGTCCGCCTGCCGATGCGGGGGACACGGGTTCGTGCCCCGGTCCGGGAAGATCCCACGTGCCGCGGAGCGGCTGGGCCCGTGAGCCATGGCCGCTGGGCCTGCGCGTCCGGAGCCTGTGCTCCGCAACGGGAGAGGCCACAACGGTGAGAGGCCCGCGTACCGCCAAAAAAAAAAAAAAAGAAATGTGCACACTCTCATGACACTTGTGCATTTGACTTTTCCACCTTCCTGCTGTCTTTACCTCACAGAAGTGCCCCCAGCAGGCGATGACGCAATTTTCACTCACCCATTGGTTGACCTCACCTGGAGGTGATAGGCTTCTTATTCGCATACTCTAAGCACACCTGGTGGGAGACCTCTACTGTGATGATAAATATTCCGTAGCTGGGTTCCATGAACCAGGTAGAGCTTTCCATTACAAATCATTACCAGTTCACACGTTTCCACCTACCCACTCAGTGTCAGATGAGGGTTTAAAACACTGAGATGTGTCCAAAACAGTGTTTCTGAGTGAAATAGAAAAATGCTGGTGTTTGGTGCCATCTAGAGGGTGCGATTTGCTATGGCTCCACCTAACGCGGTATTTCTTGACCATTGACAGAGGGAAGTCAGGAAGCCCTTATAACACCAATGAAATATAGAATCGGTTTTTTCAAAAATGATTGTGAACCGGCGCTCAAAATGTTGACACTTCATTTTTTCTAGTTAACGTAATACCTGGCTTAATAGTGTCAACTGAAAAAAATGCACGGCCTAAAAGTTGAGAATTCTGCTTGATTCGGTGGACTTTCCCTCTCTGAGGGACGGCTCCAAAGAGACAAGGGAGGATCCAGATTTATAGGAATTTTTGCAAAAAAACACTAAGTAGTGGGAACATCAAAAGATTACTGTTAATGAAAGAAAACCAGCCATCTCAACGGAATGAATTTAGCGCTTTTCTATGTGTGGGAAGATGCAAGAGTCTGGGGTCATTGAAATCACTCCTTTGATCTGCACCTCAGCTCTCTGGAGCCAGTTTCCTGTTTTTCTCCATCCTGAGTCCTCGCAGGGGGCACAGCTGGGGGCAGCTGCAGTGGCTGAGGGCTTGGTGGCTGCAGCATCCTTTGTTTACCGAGTTGAGAACCAGTGGTTGGAAGGAAGAGACACACCCCTTTTATTCCCCGCCCCCCCGTTCAAGATTAATTCTAGAATTTATTCCTGTTTAATTCCTCGCCAAGAAACTTTTTTTTTCCAGCTTTATTGATGTACGATTGACACATAAAATTGTATATATTTCAGGGTCACAGTGTGACGCTTTGATATGTGCGTGCATCATGAAATGATCAACCACAATCAAGTTAGTTAACACATCCATTACCTCACATAGTTAGCTTTTCTGTGTGTCTGTAGTGAGAAGTCTAGTTATGCCTGCCCTTTATGAGAAACCATACAGACTTTTTTTTTTTTCATTTCATACATCATTTGCTGAAATGCCCTTTAAAGTGGAATGAAACATGGAGCTTTAGGAAACAAAACCCTGTCCAAAATAAATTATCTTCTCCCTTTGTATTGGGACTCAAAGGTCTCAGCTTATTAACGACATCGGAGACTTTCATAAAGCAACTCTAGCCGGGAAGACAGCTGAACTCCAGCTTAATGGGAACCTTCATTACTCAGACAGGAGCACCCAGACCCCGACCATGTAGCACGGGTGCCGCAGTCAAGATCCCTCTCCGGGAACTCAAGGAAGGACTGTTTTGATGGGGGATGTACAGCGAAGTCGTATGACGCATCATCACCTGACCTTGCGTCACTTGATCAAAAGCAAAGCATCCTGGGTAGGCGCAAAACATGCTGTATTAGTTAGGGTAATGCTAAGCTTTCAATGATGAATTCCCACATCTCAGTGTTATTAACAGGTAGCCCATGTTATGTCCAAAATGATTGTTTCTCGTTGGCTGGGGACGTTCCCCAAGAGCTGGTGCAGAGACCCTGCCTCTTTCCACTTTGTGCGCAGTACGTTTGTAGCACTTGTGTCCAGGTTCACCGGGACACGGTCGTTCTTTACTCAGAGTGTAGGGAAGATGGAGAAAGTGGATTTGTTTGCTTGGGCGGCCAAATACCGCAGACAGGGAAGCTCAAACAATGGGTATTTATTGCCTCACAGGTCCTGGAGGCTGGAATCTGAGATCCAGGCGTGGGCAGGGCTGGTCCCTCCTGAGACCTCTCTCCTTGGTGCGTGTAGGCGGCCGTCTGCTCTCTGTGTCCTCACGGGGTCATCCCTCTGTGCGTGTCTGTGTCCTGATCTCCTCTTCTTATAAGGACCCCAGTGCTGTAGAATCAGGACCCACCCTAGCGACCTCGTTAGAGATTCTATCTCCAAATACCATCACATTCTTAAACACTGGGGGCGAGGGCTTCACATATGGATTTGGGGAGGACACGATTCAATCCGTAAGAGAGGTCGTACCCACTTCTGGACTCTTGGGCCAGAAATAAATGCATGACGTCTATACACACTTCGCTGGCCAGACTGCATCCCATGGTCCCATCTCAATCCCCAGGTTGGGGTAGGGAGCTGTCTAACAGAGATATGGCTGCAAAAGCCACTTCTCCACAGTGACTGAACCAATAGACAGGGAGCGTGGATATTTGGTGGACAGGTAACCACTTGAGCCTCTACCACACTGCAGAAGACACGTTTTTGGCTTCAAACCCACAAAATTCCATCCTGTACCTGGGGTCTCCATCACTAGAGAGACCCTATCATTCACCCCTATCTTCACTTTTCTTCTCTGTTGCTCGCATCTTCTTGTGCAAACTGTCCCTGGGAAGACGTTAATGCTTCAATGACGTATTCCTACATTACACTCATGCCTTTAAATTGCCTTCAAACCAGGATGCTGCTTCAATCTATTTATTTTATTGACTTTAATTAGATGGATGGAGGGGGGAAAATCCCTCAGTTATTGGCATGATTGGGACACACATGCAATTAGATGCCACGATACCACCTCCAGGGAGGTTGAAGGGCAGGCTTGGGGCCCCCAAAGTGAGCCTTGAAAAGGCACACTAACTGAATGAGAACCAATCTTCAGGATGGAATTCAAAAGAGCATTCTCCACTCAGCAAATATGTATTTAACATGTACGTTACCGAACTCCGGTTTGGCTTCTCCCCTCTCAAAAGCCAATAATCAAGAGACAAGTGTTGGTTGGAACAGGAAAGTTTGCTTTATTCAGGAGGCTGGCAGCCTGGGGAGAAGGAAGACTCATATCCAAGAACCAACTCCAAAGATTCTGCTCGGTCATGAAAGTTTTTAAAGGGAGAAAGGGGAAATAATCTCAGTTAATCGTCAAGGTAGGGGGTCTGATTAGTTGCCATCTCCCATTTGTTGTTGACTCCTTGTGATCTTTCTTTTTTTCAATTTTTATTTATTTTTTTAAATGGAAGTATAGTTGATTTACAATGTTGTTAGTTTCAGGTGTACAGCAACGCAATTCAGCCATATATTTTTTTTTTTCAGATTCTTTTCCATTCTAGGTTATTGGAAAACAGTGAGTATAGTTCCCTGTGCTGCACAGTAGGTCTTTGTTGTTTATCTATTTTATATATAGTAGTGTGTATCTGTTAATCCCAAACTCCTAATTTATCCCTCCCCCCCACCTTTTCCCTTTGGTGACCATAAGTTTGTGATCTATGTCTGTGAGTCTGTTTCTGTTTCGTAAGTTCATTGTACCATTTTTTTAGATTCCACATACAAGTGATATAATATATTTGTCTTTCTCTTTCTGACTTACTTCACTTAATATGACCATCTCTCGGTTCATCCATGTAACTGCAAATGGCATAGTTTCATTCTTTTTCATGGCTGAGTAATATTCCTTTGTTTATATGTACCACATCTTCTTTATCCATTCATCTGTCAATGGACATTTAGGTTGTTTCCACATCTTGGCTGTTGTAAATAGTGCCACATTTCTATACACTAACAATGAAAGATCACAAAGGGAAATCAAGAAAACACTCCTATTTACCACCACATCAAAAAGAGCAAAATACCTAGGAATAAACCTACCTAAGGAGACAAAAGACTAGTACTCTAAAATCTGTAAGACACTGATGAAAGGAATCGAAGATGACACAAACAGATGGCAAGATGTATCACGTTCTTGGACTGAAAGAATCAATATTGTCAAAATGATCTTTCTTTAAGATGCTGTCTTGTTCACACCATCTGCTCATGGGATTACTGAAGGGGAAGCTGGGGAAAAGATCTAGTCATCCATTAATTACTTATTCTTCATTCCTACTTCTTTGATCTCAGAAAAGAATCAACAGGTTAGACAAGGCATTGTGTGATCAAAAGATGTGAGAGGTGTGCCTGGGCTGGAAATGAGTGAAGCATGGGGACACCTGGTATAAAGGTTAAGTTAAAATATAGCTTTGCTGAAGTGACAAGACAAGGGGCCCCCTGCAAAAAGTTGCTTCCTTATAGCACAGGGAACTCTACTTCACTTCGCTGTACAGTAGAAACTAACACAACATTGTAAAGCAACTCTACCCCAACAAAAAAATAAATAAAAATAAAAAGTTGCTTCCTGCAAAGAGCAGCTTACACACGCCGTATTCAAGACCCATGCCAGGCATTGGGAATAGGAATATGTGTAATATCCAGGGCACAGTCTTTGACTATCTGATGGGTAGAGAGATGTCTAGATAGAACCGCAGACCTTCAAAAAACTCACGGTTTCAAAATGAGATAAGTGTTACGAGAAAGATGTGTGCTGAGATAGGGGGCAAAAGGGATTCTCTTACACTCTACTGTGCTCTACCATCAGAGAGCCTAAGAGATACTTCTCATAAAAGAAACCTGGGTGGTTTAACAAACAGAGACAAATGCTATTCTCTTTCTGTAGGTCACTCTGATAGGAGAATGATGAAATAAAACAAGGAAGCCCAGACAGTTCGGAGTCCAGGGCCCAAATGCCCTTCTCGGATCCCATGGTTCCCAGAAACCGTAATCGAGCAGGACCCTATGGGGCCTTTCTGGGACAGATCCCTCCCCCTATGTCCTTTGCCTGCCTCTTGTTTGTAGAAAAACTTTAGCCTCCTCTGCCTTCCCCGAGTTCCAAAGAATACATTTAATCAGAGAAGTAAGAAAATGCAGAAGGAAAGGAAAGCAGTCAAGCAAGACACAAATAATAATAGTTTAAGCTGTTAAACAAAATCAAGGACCTCTAGTTCCTCCTCAAGGGCTATAGAGAATATTCTGAGCCACGTCCTGTGAGCTGTCTTATAGATACTGAAACCCCACCAGGTGGAAGAAGTTAGCTCCGTGATGACCAGACTGTAGCCGTGACATAAGCTGCTCCATCTTGCACAATTCCAAGAACTGGCCTCAAGGAAATGGGAACAAACTGACCTTGGAACTGAAGATTAACTGTACTTAAAACAACATGATGCTGATCAGACCTCCACATGGCCAATTTCAAGATGATTGTCGGACCCGACTGTGTTGTTCTACACATAGCCCCTTCCTCTTTCCCCTCTATAATCTCCGAGCAAAACTTGGGGAGTTGGGAGTTGGTTCTTTGGGACAGGAGTCCCCCTTCGCCCAGGATTGCAGGCTTCCTCAGTAAAGCTATCTTTCCTTTTACTCAGTACTTGTCTCTCAGTATTGGATTCTTGAGCGACAACCAACAAAACCTGAGTTCAGTGACAAAAGGACGGTGTAATTTGACTTCTTCTAATTCATATCAGGAAGGGTGGGAAGGAACACAGTTAGTAACCCAGAGAAAGCTCTCTAGCAACCTGGAAGAGCAAGATTTACCTGGGCTGAGTGTGCAGGCGGCCAACCCTGGTCTTCACCAGGCTCCTCCACCATGAAATTGGACTCGGTTCAAGTTTTCAGAGAGAGAAGAAAGACCCCAGAGGGCTGTCTGTGCTTTCCTAATGTCTGGTTGAATTCATTTCCCTGACTGCAGTTAGAAAGAGAAGGCTTCCTGCCCTTGGGGTTGCATCTACCTGACTAAGGAGGAAAGTGTTTACATTCTTTCCATGACTTGATCCATTATGGAGGACCTTCTCTTTATCAACAGAGGGAAAGCAAGCATCCCTAACCTAGGATTCCATAGGTTATTAGCCCCTTTAAAAAGCAGGGCAGTTGACCAAGTGTGTTCCATCCCTACGATGGACTCTGACTCAGTATTAAGAAAGGAAGGAAATTCTGACACACATTACAAAGTGGATGGACCTTGAGAACACAAGGCTAAGTGAAATAATACAGTCTCAAAAGGACGAATACTACATGATTCCACTTACATGAGGTACCTAGGCTAGTACTAAGGTCATCAGATTCAAAGAGACAGAAAACAGAATGGTGGGTGCCAGGGCTGACGGAGGGTAGAATGGAGAGCAAGTTTTTAATGGGTATAGAATTTCAGTTTTGCAAGAAAAAAAAAGAGTGCCGAAGGTGAATGGAGATGGTGGTTGCTTAATAACATAAATGTACTTTACTGAACTATAAACTTAAAAACGATCAACGTGGTATATGTTATGTGATGTATATTTTATCACAATTAAACATCTTAAGGAGGGGGAACTACTTCAGAAACACTGATACAAAATGCAAGGCATTATTTTTAGACAGAAAGGACTTTCAAGCACTTTATATGCGCCTGGGTCCATGTATTCACGGATGTGGCCAGTCTGTCTGCCAAATATTGTTGTGATAGTCTGGCCTCAAGGGAGTTCCTTTTTCAGATGAGAAGGTCATTTCTGAATGCTGGTTGCAGCGATGTGATTTGCTGTTTGATTAAATAGCCCGCATGTACTTCTCTGGTGCCCTCTTCCCTCCCCTCAGAAGCAAGGCTGGATTATCCCATGACATAGAAACCAGTGGGTGATGCAAAACCGTTCTTTCAAACTCCTGAGATGAATGAAAGGAATCCTTGGGCTGTGAATCAAAACAATTCTGTACAAAACTTCTCTAACCAGGGCAAGAACAGCCACAAAGCAGGCAGTACCATTCACGAAACTCTAGCCACTCTCCAGAGTAATGCTCCAAGTACAATTTTCCCCCCAGAAAAGAATCACTGGCTTTAATAGGATGAACAATATTTTGCATGCTGTACTGAATATTTTTTACATGATTCACATGAAAATAATCACCAGCAAATCCAACATTCCAAATGCAATTCCTTTGGCAACCAGGCATTTTCTTACCATTGTAAAACCATCCCTGAAAAACCCTGATTACTTTTCTTTGAAGTGCATCTGCATAGGAAATGCTGCCACTTAAGCAGACACTCAGGAATTCACAGCCCCATTCTTGCTCACTTAGCCCACAGGGATAGGACTTTATAACCTAATTCCATTTAGACTGTCAAGTATTGGAAGACAAGAAATTACGGGACTGCAATTTCTAATCCTGCCAAGAACCAGCTATTAATAGTGGTGAACAAAATATAAAAATATACATCTTTTTAAAGTGCATCAGCAAATTGGCAAGTTATTAAAGAATATTCAGGGCTTCCCCGGTGGCGCAGTGGCTGCGCGTCCGCCTGCCGATGCAGGGGAGCCGGGTTCGCGCCCCGGTCCGGGAGGGTCCCGCGTGCCGCGGAGCAGCTGGGCCCGTGAGCCGTGGCCGCTGTGGGCCTGCGCGTCCGGAGCCTGTGCCCCGCG
>NC_041220.1:148127698-148130514 GCF_002837175.3 Physeter macrocephalus | reverse complement strand
CGACGGGAGAGGCCACGACAGTGAGAGGCCCGCGTACCGCAAAAAAAAAAAAAAAAAAAAGAAGAATATTGAGTTTCCAAAACTCTGCCCAGTGAAATAAAAAATGCCCAATGGGAGAGCTGTGAGTCTCAGTCTCATTCGGGGACTTAATAAGGACTATAGCTTGGGAGACAGCCTCTCAGGTAGCTCTGATGAACTGCTCTGAAGAAGTGGCGCTGAGGGGGTCATGATATGTATGATTTTGGTGCAGGGATATACCAATCAAGCACACGTTTCGATAGAAGGTTACTGCTAGCCATGAGGAGCAGATAACCTCAGCACATGATTTTAGTGCTTTGCTAAGCAGGACAAGACGCAAAAATCCAAGATGGTTAGATATACCTAACCATCTAAGGGCCTCTTTTGCCTGTTTTCCCAAAGCACAGAATGCTTCATCCCTGAGATCTTTTCAGGGCCTACTGTAGGTCAGGGACTGCAGTGGCTAATAATTTAATCCTTATAGAACCAGATGGTGAGTGACTTTTTTTTTTGGTTTTATTTACAACTCTAAGTGGAGATAAGAAGTCAGAAAGATATGCTGGGAAGTGTAGACTCTACGAAAATTGAACTACTCCAGCTTCCACCGACCCACAGAGTCTGATATGAGATTCACCCAAGCCCACCTAAAAAATATCTCCCCAAAGAAAACTCTCCCAACTGACCACCACAATTGTAGGAAATAATAATAAACGCTTAGGGTTTTTTTGTTTGTTTTTGTTTTTGTTTTTTTTTTTTGAGTAGAGTTGGTTTACAATGTTGTGTTAGTTTCAGGTGTACAGCAAAGTGAGTCAGTTATACATACACATATAGCCACTCTTTTTTAGATTCTTTTCCCATATAGGTCATTACAGAGTACTGAGTAGAGTTCCCTGTGCTGTACGGTAGGTCCTTATTATCAATACTTATTTATTTTATATGTACTAGGGTGTATGTGTCAATCCCAATCTCCCAATTTATCCCCCTCCCCCTTGCCCCCTGATAACCATAAGTTTGTTTTCTGCATCTGTGACTCTATTTCTGTTTTCTAGATAAGTTCATTTAAATGCTTGTGGTTTTAAACCATTAACTGGTGGCTGAATTGTTGGGCAGCAAATCTAATTGTGACCTTTTTGTATCTGAAGTAACCGAACACACATAATTTATACCCACGCACTTTATGCTATTGGAACACACATTTGATCCTCGTGATTTGTCGATTTCCATATTTGCCAATTCGCCTGCTCCTTAAAATATATTGGAAACCCCCGAATCAATCCTTGCTGGCACTTTCACAGTCCTCGGGCATGGCTTTATAATTACCTCTGTTCTTCGCTTCACTGGGAGAGAGTTCCCAGAATCACGATACCCCACAGCTCTATGCTTTCCCCACCCCACGAGAGAGGTCATAAGTGATGCCGGGAAAGAGCAGGTGCCCAGGCTTCATTACAAAAGCACTTGTCCTGGCACTAACATTTATTTGACCATAGTCTTCAGAAAGCTCTGCACTACAGGCAGTGAGGAAACAGAGGAATCCACAGGGAACCTTTATTTTATTTTTTAAATTTATTTTATTGAAGTATAGTTGATTTACGTCAGGTTAATTTCTACTGTAAAGCAAAGTGATTCAGTTATTCATATATATATATATTCTTTTTCATGTTCTTTTCCATGATGGTTTATCACAGGATATTGAATAGAGTTCCTTGTGCTGTACAGTAGGACCTTGTCGTTTATCCGTCCTATATATACTAGTTTGCATCTGCTAACCCCAAATTTCCACTCCATTCCTCCCCCATCCCTTCTCCCCCTTGGAAACCACAAGTCTGTTCTCTATTCTGTGAGTCTGTTTCTGTTTTGTAGATAAGTTCATTTGTGTTGTATTTTGGTTTTTTAATTTTTTTTTAAGATGCTGGGTTTTTTTAAATTTTATTTTATTTTATTTACTTTTGGCTGCGTTGGGTCTTCTTTGCTGTGTGCAGGCTTTCTCTGGTTGTGGTGAGCAGGGGCTACTCTTTGTTGCTTTGCGCGGGCTTCTCATTGCGGTGGCTTCTCTTGTTGTGGAGCACGGGCTCTAGGCGCGCAGGCTTCAGTAGTTATGGCACAGAGGCTCAGTAGTTGTGGCTTGCGGGCTCTAGAGCACAGGCTCAGTAGCTCAGTAGTTGTGGTGCATGGGCTTAGCTGCTCCACGGCATGTGGGATCTTCCCGGACCAGGGCTCAAACCCATGTCCCCTGCCTTGGCAGGCGGATTCTTAACCACTGTGCCACCAGAGAAGCCCTGTGTCATGTTTTAGATTCTCCATATAAATGATATCATATGGTATTTGCCTTTCTCTGTCTGCCTTACTTCACTTAGTATGATAATCTCTAGGTCCATCCATGTTGCTGCAGATGGCATTATTTCATTCTTTTTCATGGCTGCGTAATATTCCATTGTATATATGTACCACATCTTCTTTATACATTCATCTGCCTATGGACTTTCGTGTTGTTCCAGATTAATTGACTTTGAGTTCATTTACAGGAAGGTTATCTTGTGGGGGGGGGTCAGACACTACATTACTGTTTCTTATAGTGACCATTCTTTTTTAAAATTTATTTTATTGAGCTATAGTTGATTTCCAATGTTGTGTTGCTTTCTGCTGTACAGAAAAGTGTTTCCATTATACATACATATATATGTGTGTGTGTGTGTATATATGTGTGTATATATATATATACACGTATATATATATATACACGTATATATATATATATATATACACGTGTATATATATATATATACGTGTATATATATATA
>NC_041220.1:148098778-148127677 GCF_002837175.3 Physeter macrocephalus | reverse complement strand
TATATATACACGTATATATATATATATATATATATATATATATATATATATACACACACACATACACATCTTCCTTTTCAGATTCTTTTCCATTACGGTTTATCACACGTTATTGAATATAGTTCCCTCTGCTCTACAGTAGGACCTTGAGGGAAACTTTGTTTTAGAAATAAATGTCCAAGTTCGCATCTTACTCCAAACTTGAGGCTCAACATTAAGAAACGTTTCCCCCTAAGCCAATCATAGAACTGCTCTAGTCATTAATTAGCAAGCCTGCTGTAGCGTGTATGCATTAGTTTTACGTTTAAAGAGACGTTACTCTTTTCATAAGAGTGTCCGAAAAGCAATTACAACTTTTAAAGGAGATGTTATGTGCAGGTAGAAGTCTACACTGCTCATAGCTATGTGAAATCCATGAGAAATCTTGTGCTGACTGTTGAGTGGCTTCTTGCTATTTTAATCACAAGGTCTCCTGAATTGCTTACAATGAGTGTATGGGTAATTATGTACTGTGATTATTTTAAAAAAAGGCAAACCTGATGCTGACTTGCTCTAATTGACTAATATGTGACTTTTCTACCATAAAAACATACCAAAGAATATCAAACCAGGATTTACCAGGAAATACGGCAGAATCGAAACTTCCAGCATTTTTTCAATATACAAAGGAATTTGTGTGAATAAAATCTGAGGTCCACTCTTCTGTCAAGGCACAGCTCTCTTCCAATGGTTACCATGCACATTTCTGTATTCTGGATATTTCCTTCCCTACCTTAAAATTCACTGTCCTATATTCAGATCTCTCTCACTGAGGCACTCCCTTCTAAGAAAACCATGCTTTGCATTTTTAAATAGCCTTCCCTGAAGCAATGGCTTCACCCAAAATAGCATCCTAATGTAGAGAGTTCTGGACTCTGCAAGTTGATGGCGGGGAGAGAAAGCCCTATTGACAAGCATGGCTCTCTGTGAGCATCCTTCTCAGCCTACGAAGAGATGACACTCTTCATTTGGTCCTTTCCTTATCAGCACTGTCAGACCATGAACATCAGCTTTGTTGTAGATTCCTCTCCCTTGACACGTCAGTAAATTGATGGCTAGATGGGCTGGCAATGCCATTGTTCCTAAACAGCCCTGGATGCTGTGAGAACTTCACAAATTAAATTGTGTTGATAGCATTTCCCTCTGTGTTTCCATTAACTAATGCTCAGTGCTAAGTGGCAGCAAAACCCCTGCTGAGATCAACCAGAGCTTCATGAATATCAGGGGAGTCTTTATAATCAGCAGCCTCTGCATAGAGAACACCAAATCAGTGATAGAAAAAAGAAAAAGACAATTACAAACTAACAGAGCATTCACAATCAAGGGGAATGCTCAGGGTAAGCATCAAAACCTTAGAAATTCCTTGATAATTCATTGTGAGGGCCGCTGTGGAAATGGGACCATTTGGAGGCATACGTACGTAACCGTCTCTCCATGCACGCATGGGGCCGGATTCTTCTGTCATTCACAGCCCTCAGATTACCCTTTTAGTGTAATTGAAGTAACAGAGCTTTACACTTCTTTCCTGTCATGGAAATGGCTGGAAATGATCATTGTCATCTTGGTGATTCTACTCAACTTACGTTATGTCAAAAGAAACGGGGAGTGGGGAGGGGCGGAGATAGTTTTAGAAGACTAGAAGTTATTTCACATATCCAGCTACATGTTTTAGAATGAGAAGGTTTCATAGCTTTTAGCATTAATATGTTCACTTAATCAGATCATGTATTTTCAGGGGCCATTTTAACATGGAGTTTAATTCTCCCCACGGGGATTTTAATGAACATTTAATTAATAATTCTATTCCCACCTTCTTGTTCCGCTATCTTTCCAAGATATATTTGGTGCCGGGCACACATGCCTATATACACATAATCTTCAAATATTATTGTACGTGAGCATCCCGATATACCCCTTTCTCTCAACTTTTGACGCATCATGTTCTAGATATACCTGAGCACTTTTATTCATCCAAGAGAAATTACACATACCCTAAAAGACTAAAGCTAAGAAAATGCCCACACTCTCATGCATTGATGCGGGGAGCAAGAACTTCTACCAGTGATGAGACGCTCAACAGTCCTAGGTGTCTTTGCCACCAAAAGACATGCACCAACACTTGTTGAATCCTCAGTCGTTATTGCCAAGAACTGGAAGCAACCAAAAGTTCATCAGCAGAGAATCGATAAACACACAATGCCGTTTTCATACACAGAAGTACGTCGTAGCCTTGAAAAGGAAAGAGATATTGAATGAAAGTAGAACTGGTAAAAAGAACAAGAATAAACCTTACGGAGAAACGCTGAACTGTTACCAAACGCAAGTTTGTGTGCTTGATGCACAGTGAGGCCAAACGAACCAAAACCTCTCTCTGCTCCAAACCTGGAGCAGAGAGAGGTTTATTGCAGGGCCAAGCAAGGAGAACGGGTGGCTCACGCTCAAAAAACCTGAACTCCCTGATGGTTTTCTGGGAGACGTTTCTATAGGCAAAATTTGGGTTGAGGGCTGGCTGCCGGGCGTGTGACTTTCTTCTGATTGGTTGGTGGTGAGGTCACAGGGCGGGACTCCAGGAATCTTGTGCTCAGCCTGAAGTTATCATCCTCCACCTGGGTGGGGGCCTTAGTCCCTGCAGAAGAACTCAAAGATACTGTTACGTGTATTCCTGGAGGGGGAGCCAGGACCCTGCCCCAAGGCTGCACTATTGTGTCTTGACTGCTCCTCTCTTGTTTCTGCATCCCCTCCATTCTCTGATTAGCAACGTTTTGAATCTGCCGTTTTGAACTCAGAGTAGGTCTGGGAGCCTGAATGAAGCCTATTTCCTACAAACAAGAAATGGGGGACAAGGAAAGGACCTCCCTCCCCCTACAGGGTCCTGCTCAGTTTCAGAACCAGAAACCAAGAGTACATACTATGGGGCTCCATTTATACGAAGCTTAAGGGCAAAAGCAAAACTGAACCACGGTTGTAGAGGCTGGAATAGTTATTACTCAGCGGTTGTGGTATTACATGGCCTTGAACGCTAGGGAGATTTCTGGGTTGCCAGGGATGTAGTATATCTTAGTCTGGGTGATCGTTACATGAGGGTATACATGTAAAACTCCATCGAGATGTACACTTGAGATTGGTGTGCTTTCCTGTGTGTGTTGTACCTCTATCAATATGTTTTTTTAAAAGAAAAGTACAGAAAAAATATTGTTTCACATTTTTAAAAGGATAGTGAGGATGAAGAAGATAGATTCTAAAAACTACAGATTGTTGGATTTTTTACGCTGGGTCCCAGCAGAATTCTAGAATTATTTCATACAGAGTTTCTGAGAATTGGGACTTATTCTGGATTTACTAGGAGCAAATCATACCCAGGTATTCTGTGTCATGATACATTGCCTGGACTAATTTAATTGCTTACATCCATGTCATACGTTGATGGTTAGTTTTATATGTCAACTTGACTGGGCCATGGAGCACCTGAATCATTGGTCAGACATTATTCTGGGTAATTCTTGAGAGTGTGTTTGGATGAGATTAACATTTAAATTGGTAGATTGAGTAAAGCAGATTGCCCTGCATGATGTAGGTGGGTCTCATCTGATCAGTGGAAGCACTGAATAGAACAAAAAGGCTGACCCTCCCCAAAGCAAAAGGGAATTCTTCCTGTCGGTGGACTCAAACTGAAACATCCACTCTTTCTGCTCATGAGACCTGCACAGGTTTAATCAGAGAAACAGAATCAAAAACTTCTGGGGCAACCAAAGCACACATACTGACCCCACGCCTGTCTACTGCATTGCCAAGATGAGCAGGGGTGCTCTTCGGAAAGCTGGTTACACACTAAGAGCAGACCCGGAGCATATAAGGTCATCATTGCCCTTCCTTGTGGGGGACACAGAGGGAGCTGGGTGAATGTTTGAAGCCACAGTTGGAGTATAAGTATTTACTTTTCTAATTACCTGTTGCTCTAAAGCCCTATATGCATTATCACAGTCTGTCTAAACCCTAAGTATCTTGATCAGCTGACCAAGATGTCCACAGGATGCTTATGTATCATCTCATACGATCCTACATATTTGGGGAGAGAAAGTTCTGCAATTGACTTATCACAGTCTATCAAAACCCTCAGTGTTTGACTACTATAACAAAAAACTTTCAGTTCATATGGTCTGTGGGTCAAATTCCTTAGAGTTCTCTGAAGAACAGGGTAGGAAGGTCATAAAAATGATACGCAGCAGTGCCAGATTAATTCTGCAAAGTTAACTATGTTTGAATAAAATTCCATTCTATGTCCTCAAGTGGGTGGACCTTTCTCTCACACAGAAAACCCATTCGGCTCCTTCTCCTTGGGAACCAGTTGCTTTTGTGTTAATTATGCCTCCTTTAATTATGGTTAAAACATGTTGACCAAGTGACGTGGCTCTGCATGGGGGAGCGAAGGGTTATTGTTGTCACATGCAAACCCCAGGCTGCCAGGGGAGCAGCTGATTAAAGGCTGTATTTGTTTTCTTGCAGTCTTAGGATTTTTTTTCTTAGTCAAAACCCTTATTGTTTTCTCAAAGAGAAAGGAGAATGAATCCAATGTTTGAGATAAGATTGCGAAGGATTTTTATGAATATAAAGAGAACATAAAGAATCCTAAACACAAAAAGCAGAAAACCAAGCAGTGTTCTTCACCCACAGCCAGTGGTGCCTCAGGCAAATGCAAGTAAGCTGTCTGCACACACAGGTCCCAGAGCACAGAGCAGAAAAGCAGCTTCTGTCATCACCGTCATCATCACCACCCCCACCATTATCATCACCATCACCATGATCACCATCATCATCATCACCATCACCATCATCTCATCATCATCATCACTATCACTACCACCACCATCACCATCATCACCATCATCATCACCACCACCATTATCACCATCAGCATCACCATCACCATCATCTCACCATCATCACTATCACTACCACCACCATCACCATCATCACCATCATCATCACCACCACCATTATCACCATCAGCATCACCATCACCATCATCTCATCATCATCACTATCACTACCACCACCATCACCACCATCACCATCAGCATCATCATCACCATCATCACCATCATCACCATCAGTATCATCAGCATCAGCATCACCATCATCATCAGCATCGTCGCCATTACCACCACCATCACCACCGCCATCACCATCACCACCACCATTATCACCATCAGCATCACCATCATCACCACCATCATCACCATCATCACCACCAGCATCACCATCAGCATCACCATCATCATCAGCATCGTCGCCATCATCACCACCATCACCATCACCACCACCATTATCACCATCAGCATCACCATCACCACCATCATCACCATCACCATCATCTCATCATCATCACTATCACTATCACCACCATCACCATGAGCATCATCATTAAGGAAACTCCTTAATCCCTTCTTGTTAGTTATGAAGCCATGTTCTGGAGCAAGACCATACAAGTCATTTTCTTTGGTGACTGGGAAGAAGTGCTTGTATCTGAAACTGGGTGCAAAACCTCCCTGGGCAAACAGGAGCTGATATTTGGCAGCTCCAGCCCTGGCAAAACCCCAGGGCTCGGGAGGCTGATACTGCATCATCAGTGGGTCTGATAATTAACTCTCTGAAGGGTGGGTCTCTCCTGGGAGCAGGGACACTCTCTCCCTACCAGGAGGAAGAAACCCCTGTGATTTCCCTTCCTAATCCCTCAGGCCTCACAGGGCACACCTTACAGTTAGCCTACATGTGAAATAAACACAATGCTTCCATATCAGAAACTTATCTTAAACCAACCTCTATGCAGAAAGCTTTAAAACGTGGCACCTCAGTACTTCAAGGGTGATCAGAGACCTAACCCCACGTGGAGAGCTTTAAACTTGACAGACCAGTACTTCAAGGGTTAAGTGATTCGATTTTAAGAATGCACCCACTTGACATAAGAAAATATTCATTCTCTTTTTCTACCTTATGCAGAAAAAGGCAATCAGAATTATGTTGGAACCAAGCTAAAAGGAGCTGACCAAGTTTAACACAGGGGAGGGGGGTGGTGCTCTTTGCTTTCAAACACAGAAGTGCTCTTTGGAGAAGGAAACGAGCTTAGCTGTACCATACTGGAGAGACGAGGTCCTGATAAAAATATGTAGTCAACCAAGGACTTGCATTTGTGGAACCCAAGTGAAACACCCCCAAAGAAGAGGACATTTGCGGATAATCAACTGTTTTGATGTCCTTTTTCTAAAGGAGGAAGGAAGGGCAAACAGTGTTACCTAATGTGGCAAAGGAAATGGTCTGAAACAAATTCAGGAGTTTAAAGAAAAATTTTAAAGCCGTGGGTTAATGATTCAAAGCCAAACTCACAGCTACCTTCACATTTTTTAACAAAATAATAACTCTGCCCTTTTTAATTTTTTTTTTTTTTCCAGTACGCGGGCCTCCCTCTGCTGTGGCCTCTCCCGTTGCGGAGCACAGGCTCCGGACGCGCAGGCCCAGCGGCCATGGCTCACGAAGGAAACAGCCCAGGGGTTCTACCTCAGTTCTGCCTCTTACCTACCTCTCCTTTTATTACATGTCACGTGACCTCAAGACTGACAGTGGCCTAACCTCCTGTACCACCAGCATCACCCAGGAGCAGGTTAGGAAGGAAAACATCCCATCCCACCCAGACTTCTGAACTCAGAATCTGCATTTTAGCACAATTTCCCTGTGACCCCTTTGCAAGTTAATGGTTGCAAAGCACTTAACTGTTACAGAGCATTTCCTTAATCTGTTACGGACCCCTTGGTCTAGACCGGGTGTTCTTAACCGAGGGCTATCCTGCCCCCATGGGGACACCTGGAGGTGCCCTGAGACATTTCTAGTGTCACAACTTGAAGAGGGGCTACTCCTGGCATCTGGTGGGTGCCAGGGATGCTGCTTAGCATCCTAAAAGGCACACAGTCCCCATGACAGGTCCCTCCCCAGGCAGTTCTAAAAGCACCACAGTGTAGGAGTTTCCGAGGGCTACCGTAAAAAATGACCACAAACAACGTGGCTGAAAACAACAGGAATTTACTCTCTCAGTGCTGGAGACCAGACGTCTGAGGTCAAGGTGTCCCAGGGCCGCGCTCCCTCCGCTGAGCCCACGCGCCACAACTACTGAAGCCCACGTGCCTAAAGCCCGTACTCTGCAATGAGAAGCCACCGCAATGAGAAGCCCACACACCGCAATGAAGGGTAGCCCCCGCTTGCTGCAAATAGAGAAAGCCCGCGCACAGCAACAAAGACCCAACACAAAGATTAATTAATTAATTAATTAATTTTAAAAAAATACCTGTGATAGAAATAACCCAAACGACCATCAGTGGATGAATGGATAAACAAAATGGGGTCCATCCATACAGTGGAAGAGTACTCAGCCATAAAAAGCAATAAAGTACCAAGGCACGCTATGATATAGTTGAACCTCAAAAACATTCTGCAAAGTGAAGGAAGCCAGACACAAAAGACCACATATTGCACGAGTCCATTTATATAAAATATCTAGAATAGAAAAATCTGCAGAGACAGAAACCAGATTAGTGATCGCCAGCAGCTGAGGGAGGGGGAAATGGGGAGTGAGGGTTTTATGGGAATGAAGTTTCCTTTTGGGGTGATGACAACCTTCTGGAACGAAATAGAAATGGAGGTTGTACAACGTGACGAATACCTAACTATCACTGAGTTGGTTCCTTTAAAATGGTGAATTTCACATCATGTAAATTCTACCTCAGTAAGACAGTCCTCTACCAAAATGTCAAAGTCTTAAGTAGCATCACCCCTAAAGTTAAGAGCAGAGAGAACCCCAGTTCCCCCACCCCTACCCTCTCCAGCTGCTGTGGTCAACAGCCAAGCAGGGTCTAATCTTCCTTTACACGTGTGCATAGCTTGCTGTCAACAGATTTACCTGTGCATGGTGGGGGGGAATTTCTGCAAACAAATACGCCCGTGAGACCGTCAAAAATCTGACACATGTATAAATACTATTATCTTTAGAACCTTCCCTAGGTTACCTGGAAGACAATAAAGAAACCATATCAGGAGGTGATGTAGAATTAGGAGAAAACTGATAGGTTAAAATCCGTACTTTTAGGGACTGTAAATCGATAACAGCCACTATGGAGAACAGTATGGAGTTTCCTTAAAAAACTAAAAACAGAGCTACCATATGACCCAGCAATCCCACTCCTGGGCATATACCCTAAGAAAACCATAATTAGAAAAAGTACATGCACGCCAATGTTCATAGCAGCACTATTTACAATAGTCAGGACATGGAAGCAAGCAACCTCAATGTCCACTGACAGATGAATGGATAAAGAAGATGGGGTACATATTATACAATGGAATACTACTCAGCCATAAAAAGGAACAAAACTGTGCCATTTGCAGAGACGTGGATGGACCCAAAGACTGTCATACAGAGTGAAGTAAGTCAGAAAGAGAAAAACAAAGATCTCATAATGTTGCTTAAATGTGGAATCTAGAAAAATGATACAGATGAACTTATTTGATACAGATGAACTATATCTGCAAAGCAGATATAGACACAGGCGTAGAGAACAAATGTATGGACAACAAGGGGGCAGGGGGCGTGGAATGAATTGGGAGATTGGGGTGGACATATACACACTACTATGTATAAAATAGGTAACTAAGGAGAACCTACTGTGTAGCACAGGGAACTCTACTCAGTGCTCTGTGGTGACCTAGATGGGAAGGAAATCCAAAAAAGAGGGAATATACGTATCCGTATGACTGATTCACTTTGCTTTACGGCAGAAACTAACACAACGTGGTAAAGCAACTCTGCTCCAATAAAAATTTTAAAAAGATCCGTACTTTTAGATCAGGTAATGGCCCTGGTGTACCTGGAGTAGCAGACACTCCGCGGATGTGGAGAGATACTACCCCTTATTACCCTGTCAGAGAAACTTGCAAAGCATCTCCAGGGGCAAAGCCGGCCCCGTACCTGTCCCAGCACGTCCCTGAAGTTTTCCTCTATGGATTTGGCAAACAAGCTGCAACTCATGAGAAAAGTCCTAGAGCCTGCAGATGCCGTACAGGGTGGCATCTCTTCTTCCCTCACCAAGACCACCAGACAGGTGGGAGAAAACGCATCCACGAGGCCTCGGGTGGCTGGTAGGCTCTGCGTTGGGAACCCCCAGGCAGATCTGTAGAGGCAGGCGTGGTTCCTGGGAGCTGGCAGGGAAGTGGCAGGGTTGGGGCACGGTGACCACCAACGCGTAAGATACGTGTTCTAAAATCGGTACGATGCTGTGAATGTGTTCCCTGCCACGGAAGGGTCCACTTTACAACCGTTCCACCTTTAAATCGTACGTGTGTGCATGTCACCAGAAGAAAAACAGAACACGAAAACACGCGGCCTCAGAGATGGGACACCCATCCTCCCCAGATGTGAAAAGTCCCGCCAGCCTCAGCAGGCTAAGGAGAATGTCCCACACTGGCACCGGTTTTAGTGTGGTTTCCTATTCGGTCTGTTTTATCCACGGTGCAGTCACCGTGCCCTTTTAGCCGAGCGTTTCGTCGTATCTAGGTCAAGAGCTCGTCGCCAAAAGGAAACAGAAGCCTGTACGCTGGTCCTCAGGGGTTAAGTTTCTCCTGGTTCCCAGAAGTGCCTGCATCTCATCTGTCTTCTGAGCTCCTCTGCGCTGCAGACCCTCCATTCAGGGCAGCTCCCCAGGTGTCCTCCTGTCACCCTCCCGGCAGCCTCTGGAGCCAGGAGCCCACCTGTGCACAGCCGCCCAGCGGGAAAGGTGGTCCCCTGGATCTGCTGACCCTCCTGAGGGTCCTCTTTCCCCAGCCGGCTGGGGGAAGCCCAAGGCATAACAGGACCCCAAGTTTATCATTTCAGTCCCGGAGCATCTCCTAAACTGCCTTTCCTCTCCGCTGGATGGAGCTGCCTTCCAGCGATGGTCTCCTGCACCCTCCCACCCACCGGTGGAAACACCAGGCTTGCCTGGGAAAGCCATGTGCGTACTTCCTACCAGCCCCTAACTGCCCCTTTTCTCAACCACAAGAAAATCCAGCTGAAGAAGAACCCCTTGCAGCCGCGGATCAGAGCCAGAGGGCGCTCGTTGTACAAGCGCTACGGTTACCTGTCGGGCAGGGGCTGGGGGACCTCGCGCCACCCCCATCACCCGCAGGAGGTCATCGTTTCCTTCAAAGCCCTGGAGTGGGGATCGGGGGCTGGCCCCACCTGTCTGCAAAAAAGCAGCTGGGTCTCTGCAGGCAGATTCATTCAGGGCCAGTCTTCCAAAGGGCCCCCGTTCCAGGACCCCTGTGAGATTGGATTCCATCCAGGGCTCTCCTGCTTTGTTGGGAGGACTCCCGGGGTGCACGGGGCGGGGGGAGCTTGGAGGAGCCAGGTCCCTGGCACAGCCCCCTGCCCTCTCCCTTCTCGTTTTTCAGGCCTTTGGAGAGGCATCCGTTTACAGAGCACAGGAGAGAAACAGAAAGGAAACAACATTTCGGGGGACACGGCAGCTCTGGCTGGTATGTCTGCCCCATACATCCTGTGCACTGGGCAGAAACGGATGGAAAACCCAGCACACCCCGACCCCCAACGCCAGACAAATGGGGCCCCTCACTCCTGAGCTTTTCCACGGGCCGGACCTTAGAACTGCCAGCTACAAATTGGCCCTTGCCGGTCTCCCTCTACGAGGATTAAATCAAGAGCCGCTGCAGCTGCTCACCTTCAACAAGCCCGGAAAGGAGCTCAGGGTGGAGACCAGGAAGGAGGCCCTCTGTGCTCTGGGAGAAACCGGCGGGACAGGTCTTCAGATGTTAAGATATTTTCAGGAGACGGTTTTATGAGCCCAATGCTTGCATCTCCTCGTGTCCACAAAAGCACTGACAGCCTTCCCGGTGACGTCTGTTCCTTGTGACTAGCAGGAACCTGCACGAGACTAGCAGAAACCTTCTGCGGGAGTATGTGCTTGATTGCAATGGACTCCCCCTTCACCAAAATCCCATATATACTGACCTCCCCTGCTACGTCTTTGGAGCAGTTTCTCAGAGCTCTCGGAGGTGCTGTCTCCCTGGCTACAGTCCTCATTTTGCCCCCAATAAAACTTAACTCACAACTCTCACGTTGTGCTTTTTTTTAGTCGGCAGAACTAAGCTGATGTGAAACACCTTTCTTGGATCTGCTTATTTCCTACATTGGGAAACTGGCCAACACGTGTGGAAAATTCCTCCAGTAAAGCATTCAGCTCGCCCACGGGTAACGTAAGGTGCCACCGATTCACACCCAAGCCCCTCTTTTTGCAAATTAAGCAAAGCTTTCCGGGGCACAGGGAGACGGTGAAGGGGGGGACAAAGCCATTCTGGTCCCTGGTGACCCTTCTCTTCATGCACCCTTTCTATAGGTAGTTTCAAAATCAAGTTAATCCTTTTGCAGACACCAGAAAGTGCTTTCTTGGCTGGTGTTAAAGTGTCTTTCAAATGGCTTGCATATTTAAAATTGGTTTTGTCATGGGGGATAAATCCTGCTTAAAAGCTTTCATTTCATGTTATGCATTGAATGAGATTAAAAAATAATAATATGTGGGTTCTTTATTCAGTGCAGTTCGGTGCTATCATAATATGCAACAACTTTTTTCAGCTTTACGGAGTTATAGTTGACAGATAAAATCATAAGCTATCTCAGGTATACATCGTGGTGATTTGGTATACGTAGACGTGGTGAAAAGATCGCCACCATCCAGTTAACGCATCCCTCACCTTACATATTTATCCTGTTTCTTTTTGGGGGTAAGAGCTGTGGACAAAAAAATGTTTCCTGCCCTATCAGGAGTCCTCAATTATTTCAAAGCAAAAGTTAAAAAACACCTAGTGAAGTAGCTTTGCTGGTCCACACCCACATTTTAGAATCGGCTGAAGAGAAAAATGTCCATTCACTCTATTCTAAGACCTGCTCAGCTCAAGGGCAGTGAGGGACCCACAGACGCCGGCCCCATAGACACAGTCTCGGGATACCTGGGGTCTCCTGACCGCTTGGTTCAGATGTGGGTCCAGAACTACAGCTGAGCGGGTGTTTGTAGTGGACCGTTGCAGCCTGTTCTCATGACTCCTGCTGGTTATGTCCTGTAAAGTCACTGCGGGTGCCGCATTAGCAGAAACCGAACCACCGTCCCTGGGGACATCCTCGGTTAGGTTCGCGCGAGCCACTGGTCACAGCATCTTGATCAGCTATTCAGTACATAACCTTGCTTTGTGCGTGTTTCTGCTTGTCAAAAGGCTCCTCATTTAATCTTTATTTTTGATGCATTCACCTTGCACTCACAGCCAACAGCATTATAACTCTTGCCTGCAGGAAGGTTATCTAATGCACCTATTTTCTCTGTAAGCCCTGTCACTACCTGCTTCCCCTTAGGAACCCTGGACAGAACTTCAGCACTGCTTGAAACGGCAAAATCACCAGCCAGAAGCACAAAAATGCAAAAAAATAAGTTGGCACTAAATAGATGAGAGAAGGACATTGTTTACAGTAAGAGCTGAAACAGGAAGGCAGAGGGTCACCTTGCTCAACTTAATCTGGGAACTGACATTTTTCCCCAGTCTGTGCAGGTCCACGAATGACCGGGGAAGTGCCGCCCTATTGGTTTGGTGTACAAAGAAACTGTAGCAAGTAGTCCAGTTTGCAAACAGAGGATCACACAGGTAATGAGGACAGACTGTACTTTGAGGACCCCCAGATAAACCTTGACCCCTCATATTCATGCCCCCGTGGGTCCGCTCCCCTGGAGCTAGGGTGACCCTGTGACATGATTTATCCTACCTACACAACATGGCAGAGGGTGGCTGCACCCATGCCAAGTCTAAGAAGAGCTGGAAGCTTCCGCTTTTGTGATATGGGATAAATCAGCCTCCATGAGAAAAGTCCAACTGCCCTGAGACCCCCCCTCCCATGCCGCGAGAAGCCTGAATTAGCCATGTGGAGGAGAACCAAGGCCAGGCAGCATCCCCAGCTGAGCCACTAGCTTCCACCCATGCATCCAGGCCAGTGCGTGGTGCCATCTTGGAAGTCAACACTCTTGCACACTCCAGCTCCCCCTTTCCTGACTATACCCCATGGGGCAGACCATGGTGTGCCCACAAACCCCACAGAATCCCCAGCAGACAACCAGGATACTCATAGGCATAGCTCTCTCTCATCCATTCTCTCTCTACCTGAGGCACACCTCTTCCCTGGAGACGGTTACCTTGACTTCCAAGACTGTTTACCCAATTCCCAGGGGCTTTCTGAGCCTTCTCAAAGTGAAGCATCTCTTCCAAGAATCAAAGAAACCAAACAGGACGCCTTAGGCAGCCCTGAAATATCCCTAGACAGGTTTTACCCATCAAGCAAAGACATGTACCAAGAGCCTCCGCGTTTAAAAAAACAAAAACAAAAAACCTGTCACTGTTGTTTTCTACTTTGTTTTTTGAAACCGCTACGTTTTCGCAGCTAGGTGGGACTGACATGAATTTTGTGTTGACCCTAATATGTATATTTTAATGTGGCTACCCAAGTGCTTTCTTAGAAGGTTCTCTCCGGATGGGGAGACGTGACCTGAATGCATTGCCACACTCTTGTTCCGTGCCCTGAAGTTCGATCAGCTCAAAGTATGTCAGTGCCACTAGTTCTTCGTTAAACAGAACCCTGGAAAGGTAGGAGGACTTGATATAAAAGATAGTGACACAAGGCTTTACGCGTAGAGTTTCCCCATGTATTCTTAACAAGGGACGGGCAGCACAGAGGGTGCTGGGTTCACCTCGGGCATGGCACCATGCATCCCCAAAGGGCCCACGATGGGCAGGCCTAGACAGAGCAGCCGCTGCCCCAGTCTGTTCTACAAGAACAAGGCTCTGCTTAATCACATAGGCACCATGACAGCAACAAATCGCATCTCCATGCTCCTCCGTGATTAGAAATTCATACCGGGAAACAGGTCCCCCATTGCCTTTACTTGGAATGAATTCTCTTTTTAACTATTTTGTCTTAAAAATTGAAGTATAGTGAACTTACAATGCGGTGTTATAGTTTCAGGTGTACAGCAAAGTGATTCAGATTCTTTTCCATTATAGGTTATTACAAGATACTGAATGTAGTTCCCTGTGCTGTACAGTAGGTCCTTGTTCAGAGTGAATTCTCAGTCTCCTTAATTACACGGGTCGTTCCAGAAAGTTCTGGGGCACATCCTGGGGGTGTCTAGGCATGTTTAAGGCAGCTCAGCTTCCCAAATACGACCAGCGATGACGTCTGAGGCCAGGTTGCTAAGGAAAGCCCGTGGAGCTAGAGGAGATGCTGTTGGAACTCAGGGACGAACACAATGCCAGTCTTGCTCGAGACAAAGAAATAAACCAAAGCCACCTGCAGGGCGTCAGTGTAGGCAAAAAGCATTAGGACTAAAGTTGAGGTGGCTGAGAGGGGTACCCACCCAATGTCCCGGCTCCTCTACATGCCTCACAGAGAATGGCCAAGAGGCAAACTCATTACATGTAAGCGTTCTCATGAAAATGATGTCAGAATCCCTCTTAACCCCTGGTAAAAGGTCTCCTTGCTACTTCTCTTGGGCTCCTTTCAAGCATCACCTGGTTGGGGGAGGGGGAAGTAACATCGGGCATGTGTTTCTCTTGGAGCACAGTGAAATAGGAGAATTAAATAATGCATCCAAAAAATTATGAATGAATTGACGTTGACTCTGAGGTGTGCTTTATTCTATGCCTCCTGGTGTGACTAGATAAGTCTGATCAGGAGAAATTACCTTCAGCCACGGCCTGGCTCAGAACTCTTTGGCCCACAGTAAAACAATAATTCACTGCTCTCGACTGCAAAGCAGATTCAGGAAAAGGGTAGGAAACTGCTTATCCATTTCAAGAATAAAAGTAAAGCGTTGGCAGCACTGGGCCGTAAAACTCATAATCCAGGGCAGCCCTCCTGGGACTCTTGTTACCTTCCTATCGCCTTCGAGGTACGCGGTAGACAGAATGGATGGTGACTTATCGGAACGGTCCGTATCCTCAAATACACCCAATTTCCAGCACAAGTGGAGTGAAATGGCCATGCAAGAGAGAGTGAGCCCTCACGCAGCATGTTTTAAGCAGCTACCTGGGAGTATCCCCCAAAGCATCTTGATATAGAATATTTCATCTCTGTCTAAACAAGCTTTGGGGAATTCCCTGTTGGTCCAGTGGTGAGTACTCTGCGCTTCCACTGCTGGGGGCCTGGGTTTGATCCCTGTTCGGGGAACTAAGATCCCACAAGGCAAAAAACCCAAACAAACAAAAACAAAAACAAACAAAAAATCAAGCAAACAAAACCAAAACCAAAACCAAGCAAAAACAAAACAAACAAACAAAAATAAGAAGAACAACCACAACAGAGGGAGGCCCGCATACCCCAAAAAAAAAAAAAAAAAAGAAGAAGAACAACAACAACAAAAATACCCTCCAAGGTTTGGATTTGCTAAGCTCTCATGATAGATCAAAATTTCTTCCACATCAGGGTATTTGGCATTTGAGTAGCTGCTGCCAGACAGACAGAATGTCTTATTTCAGACAAGTGGGAAGGGCTGTCCAGGCTGTCTCCTTCTAGAAAAGGACTGCTGACTCATTTCTACCCGAAAAGAGCAGTGTATTAGTTAGAGATGGCCGTGTAACAAATTATCACACTCATTTCTTCTGCCACGGTTTCCAGGCAGAACATGGCTGGGTCCTCTGCCCAGGGTCCCGTGAGGATGAAATCAAAGTGTCGGCCAGAGCTGAACTCTCCTCGGAAGCTCGGGGTCCTTTCTCAAGCCTACTGGTTGTGGACAGGACTGAGTGCATTGTGGTTGTAGGGTTGAGGATCCCAGAGGCCACCTGCTGTTCCCTGCCACACGAGCCTTCTCCACCCCAAGGCAGTTTTTGCTCCTCAAGGACAAAAACAGAACATCTCTGCTGCTTCACACCCCTCTGACTGTGAGTCACTCACCTGATTAGATCAGGCCCACCCAGGACAGCCATCCCTGTTGGTCAACAAAACGTCACCCGTTTCGAGACTCTAGTTACCCCTGTAAAACCCCTTCACCTTTGTTGTATAATGTAACTTAGTCACAGGTGTGGCATCCGTTCTAGTCATAGCCCCACCCACATTCAGGGGGAGATTAGACAGGGTGTGTGGGCCAAGGCGTAAGAATTCGGGGCATCATCTTAGAATATGTGTATCACAAGCATAATTCTTACCTAGCTTTTACTTCCTACTTATTAACAAAAGAATGTATAATGCCAAGCATTTTTAAATATCCCAAAATCAATAAGGAAGGGAAAAAAGCTTGAGGCGCCACCTGAACTCCACCCACATGCATGCAGTCACGCTCCCAGGAAGGCTAACAACCCAGAAAAGGCATCACTCAGTTTGAACGAGGACTGGATTTGCTTGGAGGCTAACACAGATCTGGAAGCACCAGCCATAGCTTCCCAATACCAGAGGCTAATCAAACAGTGCTTTCCACACCAAGTCCAAAAGCAGTTCCTGATTCTATGTTTGATTTTGAACAACTGCACACACAAAGCTCACCCAGACCAGCAATGTCATCTCTGAAAATGAAAAAAAAATAAGAGTAAAGGAGTCTTCCTGATCTCTTGAGAGGCGGTGAGTGGTGGTTTGAAGCGAGATCTTAGTTCCCTGCCCAGGAATTGAACCTGGGGAGCCTGGATGAAAACCAGGAATGCTAACCGCTGGACCAGCAAGGCCTAGAAGCTAGAAGCAGAGTTCCCCTGGCTCTTACCCCCAGTGAAAAATGCATTTCTCACGGAGGCAAAACTGTAAAAACAGGCGGAAAGTTTATTGTTAGAGACCCAGCACAGCAACACGTGGGAGAGCACACACAGAAATGGTTTGTTTAGTTAAGACAGAAGCAGGACAGAAATGCACACCCGGAGAGATAGGGTGTGGGCGTGCCCCCTAATGAGGAGAAGCCCAGGAAAGAGGCGGTTAGTTCATTCATACAGGGCAGTTCTTTCCGGTCTTTGTTTACCTTTGGTCGATTACCTCGTTTCTTTTTCCACACCTGCCCTGCCCAGGACCCTCCTCAACACGCTGCGTGCAAAACGTTTTCCCAAGATGGATTTCAGCCCAGAGGCATATGGAACAGCCTTAGCATCCCTCCGTTTTGTGCCCCCAAGGAGCCTTTATGCGCATGTGCAGTGTCTCCCTTGCCCCAAGGATGGGAAATGTATGACCTCTTTTGATCTTTTACTGAAACAGGGTTTAGCCTCTTTCTGTTCCTGCCAAGACTGTTATCTTAGGGCATCCACAGGAGACAAAGCCTGGCTGTTTACCCTGTTTCTGTTGTTATTTCCATTTTGAAGTGCAAACACGAGGCTGGTTGTAAATATCTGACCTGGAGCCCATCTATCTCCTGTCTCAGGAAATGCAAACAGGAGGCTAGTTGCAAGTGTTTCCCGGCCAGAAGCGCATCTTTTTCTCGCCCCAAGAAATGTAAACAGGAGGCCAGATGTAAATGCCTAGCCTGGAGCCCATCTATCTCCTGCCTCAGTCTGGTCCTTTACTTCTTAGCTAAGGGTAGGGAAGAATTAAAATGTAGCCTGGGATGCTTTCCACGAATCTGGCAAGATTACAGCCCAGAGCAGGGATAAACTCCACAAAAAGTGCAAAAGCAAATCCCATATGCAACTGATAGACCCCTGACTGTGACTGAAGGTTCAAGTCCCTGTCGGTTTCTCCATCTGCTGTACAAACAGATGTGTTGTGGGGTTTTTTTTCTGCATCTATTGAGATGATCATGTGGTTTTGTCTTTTCTTTCGTTGATGTGGTGTATCACATGGATTGATTTGCATATGTTGAACCATCCTTGTGGACCTGGAATGAATCCTACTTGATCGTGGTGCTTGAGACTTTTTAATGTGTCGTTGGATTCGGTGTGGTAGTATTTTGTTGAGGATGTTTGCGTCTATATTCATCAAAGATATTGGCCTGTAATTTTCTTTTTTTGGTGGTATCTTCAGTTTTGGTATCAGGGTGATGGTGGCTTCATGGAATGACTTTGGGAGGGTTCCCTCCACGTCAGTCTTTTGGAACAGCTTGACAAAGAAAGGTGTAAGTTCTTCTCGGTATGTTTGGTAGAATTACCGAGGGAAGCCATCTGGTCCTGAACTTTTGCTTGCAGGCAGAGTTTTTTAAATTTAATTATTATTACAGATTCTATTTCACTTCTAGTGATCAGTCTGTTCAAATTATTTGGTCCTTCCTGAATCGGTTTTGGAATGCAGGTGGTTCCAAATCCTCTCGGGGGGCCTATCTCTACCCAGTCACGGACCCTGATGACTCTTTTCCTAGAGTTACCTGGCCCTCCAGTGGTGAGCCTCCAAATAAGAAGACCCTCAGCCACTTCCAGCTCACTCGCTGTTCACTGCTGCCGCACCGGCCCCAGCCCTCCTATAAAATGTGCAGGTGGCCATAAAGGAGCCTTGGGCTCCTTTGCTAGTTTTCACCCCCTAACTGACAGGTCAACAGAAACCAGCCTTCCTGCTGTCATTTTGCCCATAAATTAAAAGCAGACCTCTGCAGTCCCAAGGTCTTTCTTTCTTTCTCCAAAAAGAAGCCCTGGTATCTGTGTCCCAGATCTTTCTGAGAACTGAAAAAAAAAAAAAAAAAAAAAACCCCAAACCTCAGTAAACTGTCAAGAACTGACCTACTCAGCAGACCTAGGAGGAGGAAACAAGATCCCCAACTGGATAAGAAGCCTCGGTCCCTTCATCATTTAAAATATAATCACGTGGATTAAATGGGAGCTAAAAAAGAACTTAGCAAGCCCGGCCCAAACAATGGTATCTCAAGTAGTCATTGTGTGACAGACAGCGGGTCGCAGGTGGAGCATCTTTTCTCCTTGGCGAAAGAACAAAGTTGAATTCACATCATGGCCCGGGGAGGATCGTCCGGGACTAGGGCAGTGGAGAGCATTATCCAATCCTAATTCCACAAAGGAAGACCAGATTTCAGGATGGCTTCAAGCCAAAGAGTGTCCTATGGGCTGTCGGATTCTGGGTCCTGAAAGATGATGTGGGAAAACTCTGTTACACTTTTCCCCTTTCTCTTCCTGCATCTCCTCCTTTTTTTTTTTTTTTTTTTTTTTTTTTTTTTGTGGCCCAGCGGCTTGCAGGATCTTCATTCCCCAACCAGGGATTGAACCCAGGCCACGGCAGTGAGAGCGCCGAGCCCTAACCACTGGACCACCAGGGACTTCCTCCCTGCATCCCCTCTTACTGCTAAATTCTTTAACCGTCTCTGTCTCTCTTTGTCCTACTCTGCCTGCCCTTTCCCTGAGCTTTACCTGGTTCATTTTCTACCCTACAGTGGACTCCTAATGACCTACCTAACATCCACTTTCTCCTTTGTCCCTATTATCTGAAGCCTAATTTTATTTTAGGTGGCCGTCGGCCTAGCTTAAAGACTAAGACCCACGGTCTCCCCTTGCACTGCAGGGTCTCTAATGACATGTGAGCAGAGGCTATGCGGTGGCTCCTCCATGAAAGCTTCTGAAGGTAGAGCACCTTTGGTCTTCCGCGTCCAGCGTCTTGGACACGATGTCTAAAGCTTGAGGCACCATCTTGAAACATGAGTTGACAGTAAGATCGGAAGCACAGAGTCAAGAGGACTGGACAAGAAAGACAAAAGTATCCTGGTCTCTGATTTCAGTGTAACGTGCACGCAGACCCTGGTCTATCTCCTTCAGCGCATCCCCAAAATAAACCTCTGCCTTACGGAAGCTCATGGGATTTTCTTGTACTTTTTCTAAGTTTTATTTATTTATTTATTTATTTATTTATTTTACTGAAGTGTAGTTGATTTACAATGTAGTGTTAGTTTCTGGTGTACAGCAAAGGGATTCAGCTCTACATTACATATATATCAATTTTTTTCAGATTCCTTTCCCCTATAGGTCATTACAAAATATTGAGTAGGGTTCTCTGTGCTCTACAGTAGGTCCTTGTTGGTTATCTGTTTTACATATAGTAGTGGGTATATGTTAATCCTGAACTCCGAATTTATCCCTCCCCCACCCCCTGATTTTCTTTCATATGCTACTGAATCTACTTTTCACTGACACCCAATCACCAAATGGACGTCTTCCTATCCCTGGGACCCTTGGTTGACTTCTTATAAGCAGGGAAAGGAGATAGGGAAAATAAGGACAAATTATCTTGTTGAGAAATCCAAGATAAGTACAATGAATATTTTTTAAATTTCATTTAAAATGTGTGTCTAAGTTATACCTTCTGGTTCGTACAAATGCCATTCTCTTTTTCAGCAGAACAGCAGGAAAACCAAGGTTGTTCCTTACTTATAATGCATAATTGTAGAGAGAGCTCTCTCATAGGAGTTACAGAGATGCATTGAGTCGAAGGCCAGTTTGATCGATCACTGCTTGTTCGAGGGAGAAATTTAATTTCTCCTGCGTTTTTCAAAGCAAATGTCAAGAGAAGTGATTTTTCATCCATTGAGTAGACTCCAGCCACCCTCAACAGGGAAGCCTGGTAGAGATAAGGAAGGTCCTCAAAAGGAAGAGCATATAGATAAGGAAGAGTGTACTAGATAATCAGGCACTTGATTGATTTTTATAAGTATCCTGCTGTCAGTAAACATCCTCTGAGCTGAAGTGGGGAGAAAGAGCGTTGTAACAAGCATCATTTCACAGACGCTCCCTGGGCGGTTCTGGAAGAGTGCCTCCACCTCCTGTGCTTTTCCAGGAACCCTGGAGAACCGTGAGTCTCCTTTCTAGAAAGCGTGTGGTTAGGGCCAGATGTTGCATCCATGTGATCTCCTGAGAACGAAACCATCCACCCTCACACTCACCCTGAACCTTGAGAGATGAAAAAGCACACGTGACTGTCTGCTTCCTAGCTGTTCCTCCGTCTTCATTTATTTCCACAAGGCGAGTCGTTTGATGGTCCAGGCAAGCTTTCAATTGCTCATCCCAAGAACTCCCTAAAAGACCCATCAACTCCCTGCTGAAAAGCATCCACAGGGAGTGTGCCATGTTTTACCTCCATTGATGCCTGTACATCAATATGAGTCGCTGACAGATCTTTTTAATTCATCCAGGTGTTCAGAGGGGACTGTTTAATCACGCACACATCCATAAAGAACAAGCATTAATTCCCAAGTCAGAATGCCCAGTGCATAAAAAGAAGAGAAACGTTTTCTGAATGTCACCATAGTTTACACGTCTGAGCCCCTCCGAATAAAGCCAACGGAAGACCAGTATCTGCAGCCTCAGGTCCTTTATTTTCTCCACCTCCTCCCATCCCTTCTACATCTCTTATCTTCTGACTTCCAGGAAATAAATGACATGGCTGAAGCATGTTGTCTGAACGGACTCTATCAGCTCATACCTGCTTCCGTTGCTTCAAAAAAAACACGGACGTAGCTCAGAAATTAACGCCTCCAAGGAAGCAATTAAATTCTTCAGCTGAGGATCACCCCTCGTGCACAGCTTGGGGTTTTATCATTCTCTCAGCTGCACTGGTTACAGGAATGACTCTTCCACCTATAGATGCAAAAGCTCAGAGTCTAAATTTCGACCATGTGGTACACAACGCTGGATAGAACATACCAGCTGGGAAACAGAACCTCAGTATATTCAAACACTCTCGTTCGGGGAAACTTTTCTATCACAGATGAATATATTTTCATTATTGGTGGGAACCAAAAATCCGATCATGAGCTCATTTAATAATCCCATCAGAGTGCTTAAAAAAGAATCACAAGACCTTCTAAGGCAGTGGTTTTCAAGGTAGGTTCTTGGACCAGCAGCGTATCAGTACAGCCTAGGATGCAAATCCTAGGATGCAAATCCAGATGCAAAGCGTCAAGCCACCTGCAAACCCCCAGACCCACCGAATCAAAAACTATATGTTTTCACAAGCCCTCGGAGTGTCTCTGACCCACCCTGAAGTTCAAGAGCCACTGTATTAGGTGTCACTTTCTTGTTAGTAGGTTCATATCATATTTGGTGTCTGGCTTCTGGAATCACATTCATGTTCAAACACAGCGGAAACCGCAATGAGCAGGAACCGTTCTCGAGGTGATGCCTCGGATGCCCGTGTGTCTAGTGAGGTGCGCCTGCCAGTAGAGAGCAAGTGCTCAGGCAGAGAGAAAAGAGCTCTTGTAGAAGACTGGGACGAAACAAATTGCCTTTCCAGTGGAAAGCATCATCTTGGAAATGTTGTGTCTGCCTTGAACTTGTCTGTGGGGAGGTGTGGGGTTGGAGGGTTATTGGGTATGGTCACGGGTATGACCTCCTTTGCACCTTTCCTCCCCAGGTTAGCTGATGGCGCCTGCAGCCTGGCTTAGCCTCAGACCTCACCTGGTGTGGTTATCCTGACTGTACAGGGGGTGACAGTCCCTTGCTTTAAACAAATCGAGAGGGGTATATACCCAAGGGAAATGAAATCTGGATCTCAAAGACGGATCTGCACTCTGCTGTTCATTGTAGCATTATTCACAGCAGTCACAATATGGAAACACTCTAAGTGGGTGTTGATGGATGAAATGATGGGGTGTATATATAATGCGGTATTATTCAGCCCTAAGAAAGAAGGAAGTTCGGCCATTTCCAACAACTTGAATGAATAAGTGGACTCAGGCAGATACAGAAAGACAAACTGCATGATTCCACTTTTATGTGGAATCTAAAGAAGTCAAATACATAGAAGCACAGAGTAGCATGGTGATTGCCAGGGGCTCAGGGGTTGTGGGAAACGGGTGATGTTGGTTAAAGGATACAAAGTTTCCTTTAAGGACACAAAGTTTCAGTTATGTAGGCTGAATAAGTTCTGAGGATCGAATGTACAGCATGGTGACCATAGTTAACAATACTGTACTGTATACTGGGAATTCGTGAAGAGCATAAGTCCTATGCTGTGTCCTGCCCCAGACACACAAAGCATAAGTCTGTGGGTACTTGGATGTATTAGTTAGCTCAACTATGGTCTTCGTTTCACTGTGTATCAAAGCATGTACACATTATATCAAAACATGTACGCTATCTATCAAAACGTTGTATACGTTTTGTATACGTTTAATATACACAATTTTTAATGGAAATTGAAGTATTTTTTCATCTAAAAAAACCAAAATACAGTGAGTAAAGAGACATCATTTGAGTTTGCACTTGAAGGCAGACATGCATTTGGTATTTTATTTTTACCCAGGATGATAGTTCCGTTTGAGAATCTTTTCTTGGATGGAAGACCTATATCCCTTTGCCTCCAGGCCACCTTTGCAGAGGTGATCCCGCTGTTACATATTTCAAACCCCTCATCTTGGCTGCATTCTCCAGGTACGTGAAAGAGAGCTGACCTTCCACCAAATATTGCTTTCAACAAGCTAAATTCTCCCTTCAGGCCTGCTTGAAGCTACCCTCAAGCAGACACTGTCAAGACAAGTGGAAACCAATGTCACTAACTATTAACCATCGCCACAACAGGACATACAATTCTGACTTCTGAAGCTAGGTCAACCATGAGATTGCTTTGACATACACCAGCAAAAATGAGTGGACAACAGCAACAAAAATGCCAGCAAACGACCAATGCTGGAGAGGGTGTGGAGAAAAGGGAACCCTCCTGCCCTGTTGGTGGGAATGTAAGTAAGTTGGTGCCGCCACTGTGGAGAACAGGATGGAGGTTCCTAAAAAAACTAAAAATAGAGTTACCATATGACCCAGCAGTCCTACTCCTGGGCATATATCCAGACAAAACTCTAATTCAAAAAATACATGCACCCCTGTGTTCCTAGAAGCGCTATTCACAATAGCCAGGACATGGAAGCAACCTAAGTGTCCATCAAGAGAGGAATGGATAAAGAAGATGTGGTATATAGATACAATGGAATATTACTCAGCCATAAAAAAAGAATGCGATAATGCCATTTGCAGCAACATGGATGGACCTAGAGATGATCATACTAACAGAAGTAAGTCACATGGAGAAAGACAGATATCGTATGATATCGCTTACATGTGGAATCTAAAAAAAATGGTACAAATGAACTTATTTACAAAACAGAAACAGACTCACAGACTTAGAGAACGAATTTATGATTTCCAGGGGGGAGGGATAGATTGGGAGTTTGGGATTGACATGTACACACTGCTATATTTAAAATATCCTAAAAAAACTAAAAATAGAGTTACCATATGACCCAGCAGTCCTACTCCTGGGCATATATCCAGACAAAACTCTAATTCAAAAAATACATGCACCCCTGTGTTCCTAGAAGCGCTATTTACAATAGCCAAGACATGGAAGCAACCTAAATGTCCATCAACAGATGAATGGATAAAGAAGATGTGGCACATGTATACAATGGAATATTTCTCAGCCATAAAAAAAGAATGCGATAATGCCATTTGCTGCAACATGGATGGACCTAGAGATGATCATACTAACAGAAGTAAGTCACATGGAGAAAGACAGATATCGTATGATATCGCTTACATGTGGAATCTAAAAAAAATGGTACAAATGAACTTATTTACAAAACAGAAACAGACTCACAGACTTAGAGAACGAATTTATGATTTCCAGGGGGGAGGGATAGATTGGGAGTTTGGGATTGACATGTACACACTGCTATATTTAAAATAAAATGTCTTTCCATGAAAAAAAAAGGTGCTTATCACAAGAAAAAAAAATTTGTAACTATGTATGGTGATGGATGTAAACTAGATTTATTGTGATCATTTCATAATAAATACACATAACAAATTTTTTAAAAAACCAAAACAAACAAAAAACAAACAAACAAAAGGCAATATCCACGTGAAAAGGGGGTCTACCCACCTTTGCTGAGTATCTCCTGCCCTCCTGATCCACTGTGACTCAGTTTAACTTCCTCCACCCTGATCCAAGTTCCCAGAGAGTGGCTTGGATGGAATAACATGAAAAGATTACCTTACACTCTGGTTTCCAGTCAATCAGAGGGGTGGGGTACACCAGCAGAAGCGAGGAGGGAAAAAGAAGAGGGAGGCTGACCACATCCACCCCTGTGCAAGGTACTCCTTCCCACAAAGCCCTCTAAGCCCCAAGACTCTGGTAACTCTTTTCCCTCCTGCTCCTTCAAGACCCAGATTTTTGCATTCTTGCCCGGAGTTTCCCTATGTCCTTCCCGTACTTTCGAAAGTCGTTCCTTTTTACAATCATTCTCAGATCACAAAACGTGAGGCTGCCATGGTCTCCCGTGCAGGGCTCTCCCCCCAGCACCCCTTAGTCTACACCGCGTTTGGAAGAAAACTCGCGGGCTGATTTCGGTTTTCAGACGCAGACTAAGCTGCACGATTATAACCCCGTAATATAAAACCCATTGGCTGCCAACACATTCATTTTCTGCTGTATTAGTGGGTAAGCCTGCTGACTGCGGTTTTTTTCTGATTATCAAAACGACCATTGAAACGCTCTTAGGTGATTTGAGATGGTGTCTGAAGAGTGTTTTGATTTCAAATGACTTACAGGAAACTCTCGACGAAAAGTACTTAAGGTTTGCTTGACGAGGACAGCCTGTGCATTATTGACATGCTATGTGAAACCTGTAATTATGAATATAATTGATAGTCCAATGATCACTGCAGGAGATAAAGAACAATTTCTACAGTCATGCTCTGATTTCTACTTTGGTTCTTAAGACCAGTGGGTCACAGGTAGGGACTTGAAACTTTTCAGCCAAGGCAAGGGCACCTAGGAAAACTTTCACTGTATTCTGAGAGATTTAAGACTTGAGAAATTCATACACATTTAAGCAGCCCAAGCATTGTGACTCTTTAATGTCGTGTAGTAGGAAAGCTCCTACTTAAAGAGGCTGATTTGGGAAACTAAGCCTGCGTATTGATAAAATTAATGGCTATTCGAGTTATTTCTCCCTGCAGTGAACACTAAAATGACTCAGTCTTTAAGTTACACTCACCATCTTTCATGGCATTCAACCACTGCATTATAACAGTATCTCATTGCAGCTCTGTGGATGTGGAAAGTATTGGGAAAAAAGGTGAAGACCTACTCAAACTTTATGTACAAAAAGTGATCATTTTTGATCTCCAAAGCCATGGGCACATGAGGGTTCTGTCTGAAAGGCTGCAAAGTTTATCAAGTAGAGAAATGTTGGCAAATGTCTTCTGTAAAAAAAACAGAGAGTAAATACCTTGGGCTTTGTAGGCCATACAAACTCCTTCGAAATTATCCAACTCTGTCATCGTAGCAGGAAACAGCCATAGATAGTACCCATGTGCAAATGAATGTATGTGGCTGTGTTTCAATAAAACTTTATTTATAAAAGCTGACCGTGGGCCAGATTTGGCCCACGGTTCATAGCCTGCTGACCCTTGAAACAGAGCAACGTGGCTATTTCTAAGAGTTTACTGCGAGCTTGCAGCTTATATGTGATGCAATGGATCCTCATTTAGAGCATCCTTTTCCCAAATACGCAGTTAAATTTTCCATTTCACTTTCAAAGCGGGTACCTCTGCCTCTACACCAGAGCTTGACTACAAATCTGTTTAAATTCTTAATGAGGAAGGTTCTGGAAACCTTCAGGGATGAGCTTTGCTGTTCTCTTTGGCTTCTGCATTAGCGACCACAGCGTCTCAGGAGTCTTCCAGAACAACACCCTGGCCATTTCCAGAGATTAAAATTCCAGCTCTGAGCATTTTGTACGCTGCAATTAAAGTCAAACCCATCAAAGGGAGTCTTGTCTGTGCTTGGCCTCCGCTTCTTAAAATACATAAAAAAGAATGGATATATGTATATGTATCACTGAATCACTTCGCTATACACCTGAAACTAACACAACAGTGTAAATCAACTATATTCCAATCTAAAATAAAAATTACATTTAAAAATCTGAACCAATGCAGAGACCCTCGGAAATTCGCAGATATGGTAACTGTATGATTCTCCTGCTCTGATTTGCATCAGTCTTTTTTTTTTTTCTATAATGAAGCCACTATTGAAGGATGTCTTAAAAAAAAAAAAAAAGAAAAGAAAAGAAAATTACTTTTGGATTCCAGAAGCTTTAATGCTAGGGTAAGAGGAGAAACTGCAAATGCACAAATGGACAACCCATCTTAGCTCCATTAAAGGAATCATCCGTGACAGGCGTCTTCCTGGCTTGAGCTGAAAGCAGTTCCATCAGCCCAGCCCACCCACTGCCTTGCCCAGCAGGTCAGCACTCTCAGGATGAAGTGATAGCTCTGATGAGGACTCGCCTGTCAGCAAATGGGGGTGACTCTTCCTTGAAGCATCTCCTGAGCTGCTCTTACAGCTCTCCATTCTAGAACCTTGGATTTTAACCATCAAGGTCTCTGGTACCAGGACTTCCCTGGTGGCGCAGTGGTTAAGAATCCGCCTGCCAAGGCAGGGGACACGGGCTCGAGCCCTGGTCCGGGAAGATCCCACATGCCACGGAGCCACTAAGCCCGTGCTCCACAACTACTGAGCCTGTGCTCTACAGCCCACGAGCCACACCTACTGAGCCCACGAGCCACAACTACTGAGCCCGCGTGCCTAGAGCCTGTGCTCCGCAACAAGAGAAGCCACTGCAATGAGAAGCCCGCGCACCACAACAAAGAGTAGCCCCCGCTCGCCGCATCTAGAGAAAGCCTGCATGCAGCAACGTGGCCAAAAAATAAATAAAATTAAAGAAAAAAAAAAAGAAAAGGTCTCTGGTACCAAAGAAGCCAGTACCTGTCCCCTTTCTACATCTCTCACCCCAAGCAGATAAGTCTCTTTGACAGGCCTCTTTCACCCCATAACACCCCAATGCCTAATGCTTGGCAAACCAGAGATGGCAGAAAATCCAGTCAAGTGAGATCCCAGTGAGAGAACGAGGCCCGCTTTACTGCCAGATCCCCTTTAAAGAAATAGTGCAGAGCCTCCGTTTATTACTTTTCTCATGCAACCGGTAGTTGAGTTAGAACTGAGCATGCAGGCGTGCATTAGACACAAAGAAAGAGAACCCAAGCAACCTAAGGCACCAAAGGTCACATAAAGACGTCTCTTTTGGACCTTCGCTTTGTCTTTGTGGTGTTGAGCATCTTTTTGATTTTTTAATGTTTTAGCCACACCACACGGCTTACAGGCTCTCAGTCCCCCAACAAGGAATGGCACCCAGGGCACAGCAGTGACAGCACCGAATCCTCACCACTAAGCCACCAGGGAACTCCCATACATCTTTTTTATAAATGGGAAACTTCAGAATGTTTTAACATGGATTCACACGAGTAGGAACACAGAAACACACGCGCTCACATTGAGGTATGTATAAGATGCGTGTGTCTGTGTATAAAATATATATTCTTTTATCTGTTTAGACACATATAACATATATACACATAGTTTTACGTGCATACACATGTAAAATACATATCTACAGATAAAAGAATGTGTGTGTATACCCATATAAACATGAACACGGATATACACATATTTTTATCATTGATTCAGATACATATATATGTCTATAATACATAGATGGAGCACATATAAATATATATAAATAGAGAGGAAACTGAATCTAAATCAGTTCTCCCGTTTAGTAAATCAAATAAATATAAATTATCATATTTTTCCATACCCAAATAAATCGTCTTTCTTCCTCAATGGGGGAGTGCATACTCTCCTTTTTATTTTATTTTTTAAATTTATTTTTATTTTTATTTTTTTGCGGTACGCGGGCCTCTCACTGTTGTGGCCTCTCCCGTTGCGGAGCACAGGCTCCGGACGCGCAGGCTCAGCGGCCATGGCTCACGGGCCCAGCC